>NC_136484.1:102685039-102805039 GCF_053919585.1 Euprymna scolopes
TTTTGACATCATCCACTAATGTTCTGGGCAATCATTTCCTGGTCGTTCACGAATATATTGTGTGCTATCAACCAGGGCTTATGCTTTGAGAGGGACACTTTATCATATTTCTAATTTCTGTTTTCTCGGGTTGATGTGTTTTTCTTTTGAATCTCGCATGGGCCTATTAAGTATTTATAATTTGGTAGTTAGACTCCACATTCAAGAGTTTTATTGACATGTTTTAATTTTTTATTTTGCGATTAATTTAGACTATCCCTACAGTTCCTTCACTTATTGGTATGGTATTTATTTTCTGCATTTTTGATTTTAACTTCAGTTATCTAGCGAGCGTTGAAAATCTGTTTTTTTAAGTCTCTTTAATTATCACAATATTATTGGGCGGTACAGCAAATCAATAGTCAGCAGTTTCTCTCTATCTTCAATTATTACGATGTACAATCTCTTTCATTTGTTCAGGCTATTTGTTCATACTTCGGGATTCTTCGTTTTTTTCTCTTTTTTTATTCTTATTATTGATTGAGATTTTTATAGAGAACAATTCTGGTGCTTAGTCTTTTGATATTTTATAAAAATCTTCGGTTATTTGGATAACAATTGACAATAAATTTGCGTTACGCAGGTGTAATGATTTATGTTCCGCTAGCAATGATCGGGTACTGCATTTTTAATTATAGTCCCAACACCCACCCAAATATTATATTACTCTCAGTAGCTTTCTAATCGAGATGATCTGGCTAGGTTTTCGCCTTTCTTGAAATAAGTCTCCGTACTCTATGATATTTCTGTTTTATACTGATTGAATTTAAAATCAGCATAAACGTGTCTGACGATTTATATTTTGTGTGAACGAAGGAAAAGTTATTTTATTTCTGAGCATATGCAAATTGAACAGATTATTTACACAATTAATACATCTTTATATAAAAATAACATTTGATATTTGCTTCGAAGTACTGCTAATTTCATCACCATAGTAATGTCGGGCGGGTTTATTTTTTTTTATTTTACCTATTTTATGATATTGTACGTTTTAATATGATTCTGAAAAGATTGTCTGATATGTGTTTCTTTATAAGCAAATCTCTACTCGTATAACAAATATACTTTATACTTTTTAAACAGCATGCATCACTTGTAGAAGAGCTGCTAATTGTTTTTAAGTTTTAAAGAAAATTTTTGTTGAATATTTCTCCGTAATAAAAGCGTGCTAACAATATGGCTGCATCATTAAACCATTTATCTTTAATAGTTATATAATTTCATGTGCACGCCTGTATCTCGATACATGGAGATTTCGCATACGAACTGCTATATTATCAGTCCTTAAACAACTTGAGTATTTCATTAGAATCTTTATAAAGAGTGCGTCAAACACCTTGCTATAACCCATTTTGCGTACATGAAGTAAAATCTCTGTGAACAATATGGCAATCGAGCAAGAGAAACATCATCGTCAACATGGCTTAGTTTTTGTCAGACTCATTAAAAAGGATAAATATCTGAGTTGCTTAAGAAACAAGACGACGCGCCATTTTTTTTATGCTTTCAATGAATTGAGTTCAATATCAATGCCAAGAGATTAGAGCGCAGCCCATGCCACATTACATTACACGGTGCGTTATTTTAGCGTTATGTATCATTATAGTCATATGTTCATGAATTAACAAATTAAGATGGAATAAGTTTACAAATTAATACATAGGGTGGCCTGAATCAGGTAAAACCATTATCTAGTAATATATAAAATGGACGCTAGATGTCTGTCCACCAAAAGATGTTGTATCGGGCTCCTCGCGTCAGTTAGATTCCGCGAGAAGTTTTCGAATACTTCCCAGCTCGTAATATCTCACATTCGCAAACGGATATCATACCTTTCTATGTTTGGATCGAGTTAAACAAAATTCCCAACGTGCCGTCGTCTCGACTGTGTGTTTGTTTGTTTATGTGTTTTTCGAACGCAAACGAGAGAAAACGGGAAGATTAACTGACCACCCGGCCATCTGTTCTGATGATTCATCTAAGTAATTGCTCCTTATTCAATGTAGAGGAAACCATTCATACTGAGGTAATTACTACTTATGGTAATACTGCTAGAGCGCCCTCTTTTAGGGAGATCTGGGTTTCCTCTCACATTTAAAAATACCTCGTGTCTTATTTTCTTTCTTGGAGAGTTAAATAAATACCTTACCTGGTCTCCAGCCAGCTGTAAAAACAGCGTTCATTTTTGCGCATGCGTACGAATCCTAGAATTCTTAAGGTAATAAACAACTCATTTAATTCACTATGGTCTAATGATTAGCAACGAAGAGTAATTATCCGAAGTTTTCGAGTTCGATCTCACCTCTCTCTCTCTATCTTGTTTTTTTTTTGTCGTCCTAGTGCTAATATGCTTCACACGGGCAAAAGGTAATAACCAACTCATTGCATTCACTATCTCCTCATTGACCTAATTGTTAGCGTGAAAAGCTAATTATCGGCCTCTCTCTATCGTTTTTTTTTTTAAATTATCTTAACCAGGTGAAAGTTTTTCTTAACATCGCTCCGTCCTTGTGCCAATATCCTCCACCCACGCACCGCCGGGTACGCTCCTCTAGTAACAATACATAATTTATTTCATAAGAAACGTATTAATACTTCTTGATAACGAAGATCTATTTTAACTAAATACTATTTTCTCATCAATTTTACATCAATAATTACTTCGAAATAGTCCTTAATCAAATATATTTGAAACACAGCTGTATATTTATCGCTTTATATCTTTGTCAGGTATATATATATATATATATATATATATATATATATATATATATATATATATATATATTTTTATAAAGTAATAGGGTTCGTGTGTTTCTGTCTGTGTGTACAGCTCTCCATCATCAACGAAATATAAAGGAGGTAAGAGGGTAGATCTCTCCTGGTAGAGAAACATTAGAACCCATTTTAGGATGTTTCTGTTATAGGAGACATAAGAATCTATGCCTAATTTATTTATATACTATTCTACAAACCACCCCCATATCGAATGACTTATGCTCATTTGCATATCACATTATATTAAATCTCTTTAACTAATTACCTCGACCTTATTACATATCGGAAATATTCTAATAATTTCAACTGTACTATTTACAAAATCTATTTAACATTTAATCTATCTATATATCTATAAAAACAGAGATGTGTGTGCCACAGACGATTTCTGATTGGTTAATCCAATAATCACATCTCCTAAAAAGAGAAGCATCACAATTAATTTAATATAAAACGCATACAATTAATCAAAGGCTTTATGAAAAAGAAAAAAAAAGTGAATGATGAACCGAACCGCATAAAATACTAACCTGGTCCCAGTGTACCAAATTCTTACAATTATATGCACAGAAACGTTTGCACAACAGAAACGTATATAAATTATTTTAAACATGTATAGTACATTACCCGCCCTAGGCAAGGATTTTTTTCCATATATGTGCTGTAAATGTCCTGTCATAGGGAAGGTACAATTATCAAATACATATAATACATGTCTTAGGAAAAGGAAATTATTTTTTGTTCAAGATGGCAAATGATACATAGACATCAAAAATTCCCCAAGAATAACAATTATGTTCAAAATTGTTCTCATACGTGCCCGAGCAACGCCGGGCGGCCTTGCTAGTATATATATATATATATATATATATATATATATATATATATATATATGAATCATAATTTATTGTTTGCAAAATAAGTAACAATCGGAAATAACTTTCTGTAGACTTGTAATACGAACATGTTATTAAATCAACAAGATGACATACTGAACTGTTTAAACTAGATCTGATAATACACTAAATATGAGAATTCTCGTAATGGAAATGTGTCCGTCTGCAAAAGTCATGCACAAAGTGTGGCCCGCTGTGTTTTCTAAATGGCAAAAACAAAATCACTTTTCTCAAAACGTCTTTCTCCTTGTTCTTGTTTATTTTAATGTAATTTTCGTTTAATAAAATGAATAAATTAGAATGCTATATTAAAAGTAATTTTACATTAAAGCGGTGCTAATAACATAATTTTAATAACATGTAGTTTAATATTATTGATATTTAAATAAAATAATTATGAGAAACTATCAGGATACGTTAGCCGGCGTTGTTCAATGGAAGCCTCCCCGCTCGCAGAAAAAAAATGCAGGTACTGTTTGAATCTGATCAAAGCAAATAAGGGAATGCATAAATCCATAGGAAATAAAAATAGCAAATGACCCATTTGATTAAGAATAGAAAAATAAACATATATATATTTTTTTTAATTTAGGGATTCTCACTGTATATGAACTGTTTCGATTGATAGAAACTTCCCATGTTTAAAACTGCTTTCGGAATAGGCACTACTCATTGTGCATCTTGGCCACTTTGCTATTTTTAAGTAGTTTATTTGGGTTAACTTACAGCTTCACGATATCATTTTAATTATTAAATTGTTAGGTGGAAACACATAATTAGTAACAAACCCCTTCCCCTCCCATGCTAAGAATGGCTATCAAAATTATAACGGTATAAATCATTCAGCTAGGGGACAGAAGAGAAAAAGTACTCATGTATGTGTGTCATTACAGGTTTTTATTTGAAGAGGTGAGGTTTTAATCTTAAATATCGAAATCAAAATACCCTGACAAAATCACTGCGAACAAAAAAAAAAAATCGTCCGCGTTCATCAAACTTAAACACCAAATTTGACACCTGAAAACAAAATGAAACGAATTTATTTTAATTATTACCAGAGATGATTATTCCCTGTGGTTATTTAAGTAATAACGAATTAGTAATTGGTTATCTCATTTATTCTTATTAAAATGAAATAAAATGATTAATTCTTTTATTGGTTTATGCGCACTTGAATAAGATTCAGCTAAAGAGTAAAAATAAATAACATAACGCTATTGGATAAAATAACACGATAAATAAGTAATAAACAATAATTGTGTAATCTTGGCTCGAAGGCCAAGGGATGAAGAGCTCCCAAAATTTTCAATCTTTGTATGAATTGCAAATTTGCGAAGAAATAAACTGTGAATTGTTATTCGACAGTTTAAAGGTGTTACGGGGGGTGTATTACTGTACACATAGATTCGTAAAAGTTGTCAAAAAACAAATATATAAAAAATGTTATCAACGGCAAGATAAGTTACTTTTCTACCAAACTCGATACATTTTTGTGTTTTTATTCAATGTAACATGCTTATTCAGCTCGAAATATATACGGTGTTTACCTATGATTGGAAAATTAAAAATGGCGCCGACTCTCTCTTAAACACGGTAAGTTCGGGAAAAGGTGTTATAAATAATAAACTAGACAAAATACTGTTAGAATTCGCTAAATATATATTACCGTGGCATAGGTTGACATATATTCGTTTTTTTTTAAATAGTATTTTGTCTAGTTTATCATTTATAACACCTTTTCCCGAACTTTCCGTGTTGAAGAGAGAGTCGGCCGCCATTTTGAATCGCCCAGTACATCGGTAAACACACACTGCATAAAATAAATATGTTACATTAAATACAAACACAAAAAATATATCCAGTTTGGTAGAAAAGTAACTTATCTTGCCTTTGATAACCTCTATTTGTTATATATTTGTTTTTTGACAACTTTTTTCGAATCTGTGTACAGTAATACAAACCCGGTTTTACCTATTTCGTGTATTCTTTTGTAAACAATACAAATTTAATCGTTTGTTAATAGTTATTTCGTGACTCTTCAGAAGCTTTAAACTGTCGAATAGAAAGTCTTCACTGAAAAATTCTAAGCAAATTGCCATAAAAAAAAGTTCGTTTCATTTTGTTTTCGAATTTTCGCTTATATGTTTACGTTTTATGAACGCGGATGATTATTTTAGCGGTGATTTGGCCATAGCCATCCGATAATAAATGAGAAGTCGCTAAGAATGTGAAAGCCAGGAATTTTTATTCGACAGTTTAAAGGCTTTAATTATTGTATTTCTTTTGTGTAACCAAATCAGTTTTTTTTTACACAGGATCACCACTGTTCAGGGCCCGGAGGCCACTCAAGGAAAAATGGTTAATCGATATACATTAGTCAATGTGATTATAGCGTAGTTAACCTAGGTAATGGACTTTTTGTAAGACGGATTATATAGTGGGACGGTTCATCAAGAAATTGTTTACATTTTACTTGAACACAATCAGATTGTAGTCAGCTCGAAAGAAGGCCAACGGAAGAGAGTCCCGCATGCGTGAAGTTCTCAGAAAGAATTTTCGCACATTTCGGTTTAGGCACTGATAAAGAATGTGAGAAACTATTGGTAGTGGTTCTGGCTAGACGTGTGTTTTTCGTTAAAGTTTTGCGGGGGGGGCATATATGAAGTTGTGAAAGATAATTCCATGAAACAAGGCTATCAGTAGTTAACTGTCTGATTATGAGCGGTTAATATTTTTTTTTTAGCGTTCGCTAGTGTGTACTGTTGATAACGTCCGAAGTATAGATGATCGTGTTAATGCAAGTGGTTACTTGTGAATATCTCTGGCGTTATATAGGGTTAGCATTATGTAAACATCTGTTTCTGAATGATAAGCAATCAGGAAATGTTGGTACTTTTAACGTTAGTATATACTATTGGGGGTGATGCCAAGTTTGTCAAATTTTTGAAGTGCCCCTTGATGTAGGAATTCGTTTTATTCTGGAATATGAGAATGTCCGGTTCCAGCACATTTTAAAAGCAGGAACATATTCGGAGAGAGGTTTATAATTTTGGTGCGGAAATTGGAAAGAATATTTTATGTGTGTGTATATAATCATGCGGTTACGAAAAGTGTAATAGCACTCTGGTAAAAAAAAAAAAAAAAAAATGAAGAATCGTACCCGGTCACAACTGTTAGCAGTGGTAGGACTAAATATATAGAGGGAAAACAAGGGGCTCCTTTCTCTTATAAGTTAGAATGCTGATGTGGTTTCTCCACGGATTGAAGCTAATATCATACTGTACGTGTATGTAACGGTGTTCATAAAGTTACATAACATGGTGTGTAATAGTTTAACGCATAATAAAATCATGTGGCATCTGTCAATGCAAACCTACGGTAATTTGAGCCAAAGGGGAATTTTTTGCAATCAAATTATTATATGCAAATAAAAAATTTCAGTTTACAAAGTATATAATATTATATTAGATGACAGAATTATTGCTGACAATAATTACATATTTTTCCGATTATTCATTATGTTCTCACGTATAACATGCTGCATCACGTCAGGGGCGTGAAATTTTTACATTGACATACTTATATTGTGTAAACATAGTTATAAAGAGATTTAATTGTTGTTAATAGATTTATATCCAACATTTTTCTCTGGTATCTAATTACGTGCATATCATATTTTAATAAGACTGAATACATTGGAGGTTTGTTTAGTTTTTTTTTTCATATTTTTGTTTTACTTTGCCTCTGCTGCTGGTTCTTTATTTTTATCTGTGTAGACAGATACGCTATCTTGTTTTCTACTTCCGAAAATAAAGAACAATAAGAATAGAGCCCAAGAAAGATATTCGTAAATATAACAGAAATAATGACACCGCGTAATTTAGTATCAGGGAAGTGATAGCCTACGTACAGAGCCTCTTGATGTATTGCAGCTTCAACGAAAGTTAATAAACATCATCCATTATCTATTCTATGTTATTAACGTATTATATATTGCCGTTTTAATGTTTTATTATTCCATTTTTATTATAATTAAAGTAATTAAACAAAATCTGGAACTTAGCTTTTAACTGATAGATTAATTGGAATGCTATTAATTATTTATTTGTCCTAGAGGTGTTTCACTATAAGTTGACCTAAGTTGCCGGTACTTCTCTTTTATCATCTTGTATGTAAAGATACGAACCCTACCGGTAATTTCTTGTTTTGTTTTACAGTATGTTATAGTGTGCTCTAACAGACACCTATTAAACAACCGTATCCAGCTAAATACTTCACCTTTATGATCAGCCCACACAGTCGTTGATCCCAAAGTTATTCGACAAACTACTATTTATTAGAGTATATTTTGCATGCCATAGCACTTGCAGGTTCATATTCAACAAAGTAGAAGGGAAAAATTCCTTGGTAGGCTTTTTATAAAGTCGGTCAATTAAATGATTTATATTGTTCACACAAAATTTTAAAAACTGGTTCATAGAAAAAAATAGGATTTATGACGTGAAAACATTTAAAAGATTAAGCTCCATCTGAATGGTTTCTCTCCTTAAATTTGACAGTGTTATTTCCCGTTGATAATAAATTAAATCGTTAGTCACCGATTTTAAGTTTAAGATATTAAAAGCAATTATAAAAATTCGTGACCATATAACATATGAAGCAGGTGATTGAATGCATATGCCGGTATCCAGCACAATATATATATATATATATATATATATATATATATATATATATATATATATATATATGATCGATCATAAATTACAATTGGTGTTTTGCTTTTGAATTGGGTGTTTATCACGTTACTGTTTATTTTCAACACTAACGTAATATTTAAAACGTTTCTTACCCACACGTTTCTGGCTCACTTACAGATAAACAAACAGAAAAAAAAAGCAGGAAAGAAATACTTAACATTTTTAAAGTGCAACTAATATGCATTTATTCGGTTTCTTCTATTCCCAATGCCCTTGCTTTCCAATGTCTTTTCGCGAACACATGTACTATTTAAAATTCTATGTTCCCGGAAACTTAAGCTGGTGCGTGTCCCTACTTGATTGCACTCGTATTAACAAGCCCATCTTTCTTGATGCGCACTGTGCTTCTCTCCTCTACAAACTGGTGTCTTTTTCTCTTTTTTGCCACGCCAGTTCCAGGAATCTTGCTGAATTTCATACATGCTTTAAAGGCTGATGCTGCTAATTCCTTTCGACTGCTTTCATCCTGATCATCCCTCGTTGAATGTTCCAAATCGCTGGTTAGGACACATGCTGATTATATATTAGTACGTCAAAATAAATCAAATCATGTAGTTCTTTTGTTTTTGTAAGGATCTTTCAACTCTCCGCATTTTAGGTGAACACATTATTATTTACTTCTATGTCATGTGGAAATAAGTACAAATTCCAATGCAATTCCGATAAAAATATTACCTACCCCAGTTTCGTTTTGGCCGTTATAATCCTGGTATCATTTAAAACGAAAGTAGAATATTCCACCCAAATGGAAACCAGAAAACGGCTTGCTAGGAAAACTTTGTTTTAGCTATTTACAGAATGCTCTAGAAAAGTCACTTTTTATTAATTATAAAAAACCCTTTAAAAGTCACTTCCAATTTATTGTAAGAAAACGTTTTTTTCTTTACACTAATCTATTTATTATTGCAACATTTTAACATTATAAAAATGCCCTAGAAAATAACTTCTGATTAAGTAGAAAAAGTCCCGAAAAAGACACCTCTGATTAATTGAAGTAAATAATATCTCGTTTTTCAAATAATATATTTTATGTTACAATGCTTTAACATTACAAAAATACACTGGGAATAACACTTCTGATGAATTACTAATATACTTAGTAAAACTAGTTTCTGCTTAATTACAAAAAATATCTTGGAAAGTCACTTCACATTAATTAAATAAATGCCTTGATGAAGTTACGTTTTGTTTAATTACAAAAATCTGCTCAAAATGACACGTTTGGTTAATTACAAAAATGTTCTGTTTCCAGAGTCATTACTTATATATTTCAAGAATGCACAGAAAAATTCACGGTCTGTCCAGCACTAATATTACACTCTATTGAAAGACAGTCTAGTATTTGATTATATGATAATGTTTTCAACTAGCGTGGAAATTCCATGGGTTCTGTTTGTGACTTTTGATCGCCTTGCTAATTTTATATTTCTTACGCCATCTGAGCAAATACGTTTCTTTTGTTGGAAGTTTCCTATTTCAACTCATTGAGTAAACAACTTATCATAACTTTCTCCTGAGCCAATGACGCATTTGCCACTTTATTGCTCAATTACTTTTAAGGAGAATATTTGAGAGAATACTAGTTGATCTAAACTTTTGTTATGATCATGCCCCTGATAGATTTCTATAACTCCGCCATTGTTTGGCGATATTTATCACAAAACAATGTTGGCGGGAAACCACGGTCCCTAATAAACACCCTTGAGCAACAAAATTATAGCTGACAAAACCGATGATGAATGGAAGGTAAGCAGACAAGCAAAAAATAATCGATCAATGTACTCAACGGATGTTTTTGTTAAGTTCTCTCGATCGGCTAGCCAGCAACCCTCGCTCATACGCTCTCTGTTACACATTGACTTTATCATTTTTTCTGTGTGTCCTTGTGTAACTGTTACTCTTCGATTGTTTAACCGGAAATGTAAATCAAGCCCGTGTTTCCTGATAATAAATACAACAATGAGAGATATTACTCTGTTCATCGATCGTTTCAACCTCAAGCGCAATCCCGTCTAAACGTTAGATGTGTTCATTTTAAAATCTCGAGTACCACAAAGGTTTCACAACCAAAAAAACACAGATTTTTGCCCAGGGTTAACTAGACTGCGATTGTTTGAAATTTACTCTGGGATATCTTACTGAAAATATGTCAATATTTTTTGTTATCGGAAATGTTTATGTTTTTATTTACTTTTTAATCGGGTCACGTATTTTACCTAACATTGCATACATCACTAAATCATTTATGATGCCATAAGGGTTGATCTCGCAAATAGAAATCTTCAACTGCTAAAAGATTAAAAATAAATAAAAGAAAACTATCATCCAGCGGCAATAGGTACATCCGTGCCAATTGTCTAATATTCGATTATATGAAAGCATGTGCAGTGTAAATGTAAAAATGTATGCAAATATAAATATTTGTCACGGGTAAAACGATGCTGCACTGAGCGTTTTCTGTCCTCAATCACTGTAAGATAAATAATTCAAAACTCAACTCATTTTTCTCTTTGTTCCTATCCAGAGTGTCCCTTTTGGGTGAGCATACTTTTCCCCACATTATAAACCGACGTTGTGTTTAACTCTGTCCACGGGAGGCAAGTAAATATGAACAATGGCTAAATAATCTTGCTATTCATACATACGGTTTAATGGATGCTTTCCGTGATGAAAAATGAGATCCACGTAATCAACGAATTGCAATAAATTCCTCGTGTTTTCCCGTATGCAAAAAAAACAAAAAAACAAAAAAACAAAACATTTTTCATATTTTATGAAACATCACTTCTCATTCGCCTCCGAGGTTACTGGAAGAGAAATCGTTCCAAACAAAGTAATCATTAGCTCAATCCCAATGATAAATAACCCTTTTGAGATACAATAGTTTATGATACAAACTGGCTGGGAGTCATACTGAAGCTTAGTGTGACTACAAAAGCCTGTATTTTTTTTAATTAATAATAGGTAATAGATAATTCAATATGGACGTGGATAAGTAAAACGTTTTCGTTAGTTGACCTGCGTATAAATTAATCAACCTTGACGTATGAATGTATTCTGATGTAACTCAGATGTGTAGATTAGCATGTATCCAGATGTTCTCTTGTAACTGGCGTGCATATTTTACTCGGTGCACAACTCTACGTAAGCAAATATTTCTCGTGAACTAATCTGCTCTCCACACATTTGGTTTTCTTTTGAAATAAACATCCCTTTATTCTTATATACGAATTTCAGACAAATTACCCAAGTCCCCAGCTGTCGATAAAATTATTTCGATTATCGAAGCTCATATTGATTAATCTATCACCGATGAGAAAATCTATAGATTGATTCAGTATGCTGTAAATATTTGTACGCGTCGTGATGTTTTCGTTTGATGGATGATCAGTTTTTTCGACAGAAAAATTATATTACATCTTCAGAATTGCGTTCAATCTTTGTTTTCTATTAAGCAAATACAAAGTGAAAAAAGGAGATGATCGGTTATGGAGATAGTCGCTTGAGACCAACATCGGTACTAGATTTTTTCCTTACTGATTATGTTACATTTTATATTATTCATTCATAGCATTAACAATACAGCAGTCTGTTATATTTCTCTCTCAATGTTTAACAGCTACGGAGTCGTTATCAGAAGAATTACAAGGAACGACCTTTAGGACCCCAGGACATAGTTTTATAAATATTTACTATTATTTCAATGCTCTTTTGTCAACGGTGAACTACGGCTATGTATTAGCATGTGAGTCGCGTTTTATCGTATAAGGTGTGTTTCAAAATAACTCATCCTATTCTTTTTAGGTAAAGGGTTTAAAAGATACGAGAATAGTAGTTGTACTACAGATAAAAGCATGCATTTTTACCCCAGAATTTATTTTTTCTAGGTAGTCACCATTGTAATCAATGCATGATGTGAGGATGCTTTTTTTGCTTTTGACTCCGTAAATGCTGATGTTTTAGAGCCCCATATCTACAAATCTACAACACTAAGAGGAGGACCCGATATTGCGCAAGATTGAATGAAATACATGTGTATCTAAGTGTTTATATTATTAATATTACCATGATAACTATATTTGTTACTTGACTACACGTAAGTACTCACAAATTTTAAAGTCCAAACTGTTGCATTACACTGTAAAAAATATTGCCTTTAATGGAATATAAGTACTTGACATTTTCATTAATTTCTACAATTGTACCGTTACAACAAATTTTTAAAAAAGGCCCGGAAAAAGGAAATCGGAATCTCTTTATTGTTTTATCTGGTACAAATGTAAACATATGCATTTTAATTACAACTTATTTGGATATATTTACCATTATAATGCTGATTTTGTCTAAACATATATTTCTAAGTGAAATTATATATAGGTTTTAATTTTCATTGTCTCACACGCAAATTCCAGATAAATTTATTTAAAAATGAAGGAAGGTTTGCAGTTTTATTTTTCTGCTAGTAATTTTACAGAAGAGTTAGAATCGCGGCCATGTGACACCCTCTGTTCAATATCTTCAACCTCAGCATTGTTTGTATGGCTTTCCTCTCCCACGCCGTCTCTTCAGGTGTGTAGCCATATGTAACATCGGCGGTTGTCATTTTGGCGGGCATGACTTCGGAAGCATTAAAAAAAAATAAAATAAAGCACAAACTCCGGTATATTATGCTAATATCAGTTGTTCTCTGGGTGAGTCGATGAAACCATCGAACCTCGGGAGGTTAGAGTACACATCGTACTGTACTGTCTTTACTGTCGGCGTCAGTCGGTTTATTAATCAGTTCCGCTATCTTCTACATCCTAACACCCTTATAGTGTCAAAACACTAGCAAACCAAAGATTGCTCGCAAATTGTCTCAAACTGATATAAACTGTCGCAAAACGTGACCACCAATCCTAACTAATAATTAATTGAAACACCACATTGAATATAATGTCTTTCAATCAACACTCACGTGAATAGCTTGGAATACTCGAAAAATAAACTATTTACCTTTTCTTTTTCATTATTCTTTTAAAATTTTATCCAACATTTTCTTGCACTTTCAAGACGTTTAGACATTGATATAATTTGAATGTATTGTAAATTATTTGGACATTGTTTCTCCAAAATAGCTTTCATTAATTTCAATACCAGTGGCAAACATATATATATATATATACATACATATATATATATATATATACATACATATATATATATATATATATATATATATATATACATACATATATATATACATACATATATATATATATATATATATATATATATATATATATTCAGGGTAGTTTTTTTTCGTGCTAGAAGCGTGATTTATTTCGAGTTTTAAATTGAAATACGCATGAAATATGTTTGCAAGCAGACTTTAAACTATTTTAAGGCTTTCTAATTGCATTACATTCCGTAATTGGTAGTCTAAAAATATTAAAATTATATGTAAAGGTTTATTAATAATTTGAGTATTATACACATATTAAATATTTTCTCCTTTTAAAACAACCGTTAACTTGTGATAAATCCCGTCGTTAAGAGTCGGCCTTCTTTGTTTGCAAACACATTCGGCTACGGTGGCGCAGGACAATTTCAAATGTACGGATGAGCAACATTTTACATAATGTGTGGTTTAAAAAAACAATATAAATATATAAGTTTTGGTAAATGGTTATTTGTATGCCCGATGAAGATAAAATGTTGAGATGAACATGTGAAATTTTACATGAAGTGTATTCACACGTAGGGCTAGTTATAAACAGTATCTAGAGGCCAAGCAAATCTGGGCTGAACTAATATTATATATATATATATATATATATATATATATATATATATATATATATATATACTAGTAGATAATGGTGTATATATATATATATATATATATTGGTAGATATACATACTAGTAGCTTATAGTATATATATATACTAGTAGATAATGGTATATATATATTGGTAGATATACATACTAGTAGCTTATAGTGTATATATATATATATACTAGTAGATAATGGTATATATACATACTAGTAGATAATAGTGTATATATATATATATTGGTAGATATACATACTAGTAGATAATAGTGTATATATACTAGTAGATAATGGTATATATATATATATTGGTAGATATACATACTAGTAGATAATAGTATATATATACTAGTAGATAATGGTATATATATATGCATATATATATATATATATATATATATATATTGGTAGATATACATACTAGTAGATAATAGTATATATATATATATATATATATATACTAGTAGATAATGGTATATATATATATATATTGGTAGATACACATACTAGTAGATAATAGTATATATATATATATATATATATTACTAGTAGATAATGGTATATATATATATATATATATATATATATATATATATATTGGTAGATATACATACTAGTAGATAATAGTGTATATATACTAGTAGATAATGGTATATATATATATATTGGTAGATATACATACTAGTAGATAATAGTATATATATACTAGTAGATAATGGTATATATATATGCATATATATATATATATATATATATATATTGGTAGATATACATACTAGTAGATAATAGTATATATATATATATATATATATACTAGTAGATAATGGTATATATATATATATTGGTAGATACACATACTAGTAGATAATAGTATATATATATATATTACTAGTAGATAATGGTATATATATATATATATATATCTATATATATATATATATATATATTGGTAGATATACATACTAGTAGATAATAGTATATATATATATATACTAGTAGATAATGGTGTGTATATATATATATACATATATACATGGGTAAGTAACTGTATGTATATATATATATATATATATATATATATATATATATATATATATTGGTAAGTAACTGTGTGTATATATATATATATATTGTTAAGTAATTGTGTGTGTATATATATATATATACTAGTACATAATTATATATATATATATATAGAGAGAGATAGATATATAAATAGAAAAATACATATATATAATGAAAGAGATCAAGATAGAGAGAGACATAGTCATGTACGTTTGTTATGCATAGAGGCATGTTCAAGATTATGAAATAATTCCGTACTCCTAAATTTTAATAATACACAACACATTATCCTAAAACAAATTAAATGGAAATAGGGCGTTCATGAAAGCTGAGAAGAACGACAATTGTGAAACTTGAAATATCCTGTTAACATGACAATCAAAGAACACATCTAAAAAATCACGCATGAATGTGAAATGTTGTAATCTGCATATATATGAAATGGAAACGTAGCAATGGATACGTCATTCTTAAAACACAGGTAAAGAAAAAGTGACAAACAAGAAACATATGCGAAAAGGATCGACAGAACATCATTAAACAATAAAAAAAGTCATTAATTATGAATTTAATTTTTTTAAATACAAAGGAATAAAACAACAGAGAAAACCATCAAGTATATATGATATACAATGTAACTAAGAAAACGATCGTCATATCGAGGCAAATAGTTAATAAAAAAATAATTTTTAGCATGAGAGAGAAGAAAAATGAATGCCCCTTTCTATTTTCATATACATAAATATATTACAATAGGAAAATGCAAGCATGTCATCATATGGGGGAGTTTAAACATGGAAAAGTAAAGGACTAGTTGTTTAAACTGGAAAAGAAAAGGATACGGTATTTGAGTAATAAATACATTTATAACCTAAAGTATTGCATCATTAAGAATTGATTGTATAATGTTACAAATTGAATTAAAAATAATGATGCAGTTTTTAAAGTTTAAATTTATTATAAAATTTACGAAAATATGATGTCCCTTTCTTTTCCAGTTATAAGAACTTGCCCTTTACTTTTCCATGTTTTAGCTTAAACATTACTTTTTATGCTCGCCTTTTACTATTGTTTTCCCTGATTTTTCCATGATTCTAGTACATTAATTAGTTTCTTGTTTAATTTCACTCTAATTCTTTGTCCCCCATAAACATAACAAAAACATATGCAATAACAATATACGGCACTCGTCTGCTTTCAGTAAAATTCCCCAATAATCTCCATTTCATTCTTTTATACTCTCTGTCTCACGTGTTACTTCTCTTTTCGCAAAAGCGGTTAATTGGTAGTAAAAGTAGTCTCAGAAGCGACGTGGTTGTAACGAAAACCAGTCATACAAACGTCGCTAACTAACTTAGGTTTTCTTTTCTTTTTTTTTTTTTTTTTGACGATTTTAAACACAATAAGTTCATCCAAACTTTTGCTTTAATGAGTGAAAATTGATTTTTTTCACAATATAGCTGATTAGGTGAGTTATAAACTATTTTTTTTTTTTGTAAATTTGGTCGAAAAATGAGTGAGCAGTGAAGCTTTAAAGCCGTTCAAAATTACTTAAACTTTCACTTCATCCTATATTCAAACACATCCGTGTTTGAATATACACAACTAACATTACATACATACACACACCCATATATTTTAAAACAAAATCAATAATGCATGGCCTTACGAAAATTGTTTCGCTGAAATCACTACAAGCATATTGCTTATTGTCGTATCTCCCATTTAAAAACGATTCATCTCTTGAGAATTAAAAAGGAATCAGTTCTGTGTGATATTTAATTATTTATTACGAAAGAAACTTTTTTCAGTACCTTTAGACCAGCATTGAAAATATAAATAAATATCTGGGTGTACAGATTTGCAAAATCTACAGGTATTAGTCTCAGCAAACTATACATATTTAAATTCGAACTCAAATAGCTAACTAAATCGAACAACTAACATTATGGGTTGAGAAAAATAGACCTACTAAACTAGATAATATTTTTCTTTTTCTTTTTTGGGTAATTACGAAAATCACTTCCAAGACCCGATTTATATGAATGATAGCCCGTCAGCTCCATATTATAATTTACAAACTGATTGGACAAACATACATGCAATATGGATTGAAATACATGTAATATGGATTGAAATAGCTATGATTAGCATGCATCCATGCCTGCAATAATATTCATATATCTTATTAATGGGGAGCGGGACAATTCGCTCTTGCATGCGTATTGATACAGTATTTGAACTAGGGCACCAAACAACAGTTTCTATTCCTGAATAGTGAAAAACATGTATGAAGCTTAATAGTTCCTACAATGTCTATTGAATTGCATTAACGCTCTCATCTTCGCTATGCTTAAATAATATTCTAAGTTCCATGCCAACTGTATGTATAGTTTTAGCTACCGGAAATATTATTCATATATCTTTTATTCTCTGATTGCTACACTTAAAAATATCTAGAATACTTGGAAATTCGCCTGTAGATTAAAAGGTCAATTTTTACGTCAGCAAGAACTTATAAGATCAGAAAACAATTTGAATGAAGTTGTCATTCAATAGAATAGTAAGTCATATATTAGTTCGGACTTAAAATACTCCTGTTAGTGGGAAATTATCGCGAACGGCTTAAGCTATTATTTCAATGATGTGAAGTACAATTACTTTTTTTCCATAGATTTTAATGTAATTAAAATGACCTTCAAAAATACTAATAATTGTGTCGAAGCTTTTCTTAATAATTTAATAATACTGCATTTAGGTAATTCGAATTAATAGCCTCCTGTTACATGTACACTACTTAGCAATGTTCTTTAATTGATGATAGAAGGGCCAGGAAGTACTGTGATTGGTGGTGTTTGACTAAAGGAACACCATAAAGATAAGATATAGGGAGATTATATTGCCACATGTTGTTAGATTCTATTTCCAAAAAAAAATCATCTTATTTTATTATGAAAAATAAAATATTGAATTTGTTAGAGGGTTCTCAGTATTTTTAAAAATGTTATTTGAACTTCTAGTCACAACCTTAGTGTACTCCTTTTTATAATTGATGAAATTTATCATACATTTTCTTATCATTATTTAAACAAATCTGACTTTTCTATTATTTTAATTGTTTTCTTTAAAATGCATATTACTTGACTTATTTGCAGAATTTGTATTTCTATATAATATTCTGGAAATATTCCGAATTGATGTCACTCTTAAAAGTGAAAAATAAATCCCGTATAAGGTAAGATGTTTTGTTTGCAAAGATCTGATACATTGACCTTTTAAATTTAACACAATTAACACAATACTACAAGTGAAAAAAAAGTATTTCATTTACATTCAACACAATTCAATATTACTTATAAAGTGTAAGATTATTTCTTTTTTTCTTAAAAAATTACAATTATATCACATCTAATACTGTTTCTAATTCTTTGCAGATGATTCTTAATCGAACATCGATTAAATATTTTTAATTTTTCATAAAACCTTACTTTTTGAAATTAATTGTATTCCATTTTAAAACAAAATGATGATTGTTATGCTAGTCTTTTATTTGCAGATATAACGTGTGTGTGTTTTTTTTTATTTAGGGAGGATTCCATACGAGTATACTTGTGTCAGTGCTTAAAAAGGCCAGCGTAATAAAGGCGTTGTACATGCCTATATCAGCACAAATGATTAAATTTATGCGGAATATTACATAGATATTCATGCGTTCCATCGTATCTTAAGTTTATGTCGCCATATTTTCGGGTCCGACAAAGTGCATGCATTTTACATCGATTAGCTTCATCAAGTATTCATTTTGTTTTCAATTAACGGCTTAACAGAATAAATACAAAGATAATAACATGTCAACGTTTCCAGATTCATACTAATATGTCTGCATATACGTTTATAGAGTTTGTGTGCGGCTGAGTTTGAGTAAATACCGGCATTCTCGCTCAATATTGCCTATTATGCACATATTATCTAGATTCTAAGTGTGAATTTAGTTTATCTGTTATATTTATGCGTATTCGTTTTAAAACTGAGAGAATGTCATGTGGTAATTTAAGGATCTTCACTTTCCGCTTATTTAACCAAGAGTTAATTAGTTTTCAGCTCCAAGTCATTTTTTTTTTTTTTGATATTTCGAATCTAGTTTCTGTAACGAATAAATGCTAAGTATTTTGATAAAATAAACGAATCTGTATGAATAGACCTAAAATCGAATGTTTAGAAGAAATCTGTTTTTTTTGTGTTTGGGAACAGAACATCGTGCTCTAACGTCAGTTTGGGCAAACCCGCTCTAATATATCGAACCATATAAGTGTGTCTATGAAAAGAGGGGTATGTAGTTCTTGCGTAAATTTACAAACACATGTGCCCATAAACTTCTCAGATGTCGGTGACACAATAAGGCAGAATAAAATTTTAATTTTTAACCAAATTCTTTGCAATATACTCTTCATCTATGAAACAATTATATTATACTCTTACTAAATAATTTAAAACTACATTTTACAATTGATAAAACAACTAATATATTAAAGTATTTAAAATTTAATGTTATTTCCTCAGTTCTCGTAGTTTAATGAGCGAAAATTGAATATACATATATACATAGTTATATATATATATATATATATATATATATATATATATATATATATATATATATACTTGTGGGCAAATTGAATATTGAAATGGTGATAAATTTTGTTCCTTCAGACGAAATGTATGAAACGTTATTTTTTATTATCGCTAAGTGAAACAAAATTCAATGAATATCTTCAGTTGCAAAAATATTTGCTTTATGTTTCATTAAAATATTAGCACGTAAAACGTATTTACATGGAAATACATTTGGGTATTTTTATTTACAATTTAAGGAGAATTTATAATTTATGAAGTAATATACTACGGGCATCTTATTTCAATTTAATTCTATTTTGCCATATAATTACATATTGTGAGCTGGTTTACAGTTATAATTTAGAAGAAATATTTTGGATTTAATGTGGGCAAAAAAAAAAAAAAAATAGAATAACTCTACTGAAACATAAGCGACATATATTTACTGGAATATTTTATAGGAATAATGAGTATGTAAACCAGTTTAATATAAATTCCATATAAAAGACGCAAGTATATAAATCATTCTGATATTGCTTACACCATCTAGTTGATTGCTTTCGTTATATTTTTTAGAATTTTTATTTAACAATTAACTGAAAACAAGAATTCCACCACACAACAAAGAGAAAAATATGATTAGATTAAATAATAGGTTTTACTATATAATGAAGATTGTGAAAAGTCGTAAAACCATATGAAAATATTATGAACTTACATTTTAGGATAATTGTATTTTTAGCAACTTGGGATTCGATCAGAACTTTCTTTCCTTGATCATTTTTAATGTGATTTTAAAATGACTTATTATTTCTTCGTCTGCTTTAATGAATTATAATTTTACAATTTAATGCATCCACCACCCCTACGTTTTATCTTCGTCCTGACAGGTTTAAAGACCGCAAGGGCCGATAAAAAGCAGACAATGTCATGGGTTACAAGTTAAATTATATTGAAAAAAAATATATATATACATATGGCAATTGTCGCTACCCCTGCTGAGAAAATGCTTGCCTACGAAATTCCACATGCTATATCGAGAGTCGGGGCATCGCTATATTTTGTAAGAGTGCGTGTTTGTGAATGGGTTACTCACTACAACTGCGGCGCACAAGCCTTGTTGCACAGCAAAAAATGTGCAATACCTTTTTCTGCTTCGAGTGGATAGTTAGTGAAGTGAGTCAATGGATTGACCCTTTCTTCCTTTTCACCGCTATTCATCAGTTCGTGGGGTGGTTGTGATTTAACCTCTGAAATTTAGCGTAGATCGCCCCTTTCACTAAAACTAATGTGTCTCGTCTCCTTTATGCCTCTATATTTTAACTTGTTTGGATGATATTTATAAGTAAGCCTTGGATATTATATGATACAAACCATATCATCAATTGTTTGACTGATTATATTTAACTAACCCCTTGTTAATTTGCACTATGCAATGCCCAGTTCATGTTACCTCCTTCGCTATTTTGAATAATTAAGTGATTCTTATGAAAAAACAGATTTTGCTTTTAAATTCAATGCCTTAAAAATTAAGTTTACTTCTTGTTTTTGAAATATTTCTATAAAACTAATATTTTTATTTAAGAGTTGTTTTCAATTAATTTATGGAACTTGAAAATGAAAAAGAAATTGTTTGAAAACTTGTTATGTTCATTTAAAATTAAGACAATCCTCTCATAAAAACTGTGTGTTCGTTTTTCTTTTATAATCTATATATCTATAAATATAAAAGCGAAAATATATGTTTGTATGTATGCATGTATGTGTGTGTATGTATCGCAAAAACTTTTGACAAGCGTCACAGATTTTCACCAGATCGGTATCATAAAGTTCCGACATACGCCCGACAAATATCGAAAAATTGGCAAAAAACGTTAATCCATTCACCCTAAAATCAGCAATTTTCTACAGGGGTAGCAAAAACCGTCCTCTCATGACGACTTCGGTTCTACGCATACGCAAATGACGTCAGAAACTGATTTAGTTTACATATTTTAAAAAGCGACCTAATTTCGTCGAAGTCGTCTTAGCTCAACTGCTTATAGCGCGGCCTCGTTATCTAAAGTTGTTGGGTTCGAATCGTCGTGCGAGATGTCTTCTTTTTTTTCGATTTTTAAAATTGTAATATTGAAGCAGGGTTATTTAAGCCATATTTCACGAGTCTTTTTGGGGGGAGGGGGTATTTTAAAGATTTTTGAACGTTCGTTTTTCTGTTTCGCGTTTCTATTTTTCGTGTTTCCCATTTTTACATTTAACATCTTTCGTTTCCCTTACATTAGTTTTTTTGTTTACTTCGCTTATTCTTATATTTTGATTAACACCCCCACCCCCGCCCGAGCACACCCACCTCCAAACACGCGGGCACCGCCGGCTACACCCCGCTAGTATATAAATAAAAGCGAAAATGTGTGTATGTATGTATGTTCGCTTTTTGTGTATGATCAAGAAAGTCTTTTGTCCGAGAAGCGGTCGGTCGGCTCACAACTTCTTAAAACTTTTTATATCATATATAAATCATAATATATACGAGTTAACAACGGAGGTCGCCTGTCTATTTTATTTGCTCGACGTTGAAAAGATAAATATTTAAAATTTGTCTCTCGCCGCATGTGGATAAAGCGACACTAATTCTGGCGGTATTTTCCGGCCGGGATCGCCGTCCAAAAGCAATCAGCTTTAATCAATGTGGAAATATTTCCCTTATATCAGAAAATTGATATTTAATTTGCACAACCCCCTTCTTATGTGTAGCTGGTATCCCCTCCAACATCTTGGGAAAATGAAATAAAAAAAAACGTTTCCACAGTAAATAAAATACCACCCCGCAGTCAAAGTTGACATCATTAAGTCATTAAAACATGCACCAGCGAATTATAAACAATTAAATAAATTCAAACGTGTTTCTGTTAGTACTAGCGGGAGGTATTCTGCGTTGCCCGAGTGTTTGGAGGTGTGCTTGGTTTTGGGTAAATCAAAACAAAAGAATAAGAAAAAAAACTGTTTAGTAGGAAGAATCGAAGCCGACGACTTGAGGCGCAGTTGCAAAATAATAAAGCGTGAAAAAAAAAGTATGACGTTAACCGTTAGCCGACCAAGAAATAGTAACGGAAATATTTTTTAATTGACAGGTGCCCGCGATAAAGTTAACTCCGTTACTTCTATTTGACGTCATTAATCAGGTCAAATAGAAGTAACGGAGTTAACATTCACTGCGGGGCAGGTTTTTGTTGTTTACTCTACTTTGGCTGGTTTTGTTTCCCCAAGATGCTGGGATTGTCCAAATGGAATTGCAATCCTCTGATATAAGGATCTTTCCTCAAAGCTGATTGTTTACATTCCCGGCGCGATTGCCGAGAACAACGTCTTAGCTTTCAATTAGTTTCGCTTTTTATACAAAAAAAGCCGAATAAACACGTGATAAGCCAAAATAGTAATCATTTTGTAAAAGTCGCTTTAAATAAATCTAGACGCGACCCGCGTTCCCAAAATTATTACCTAGGGGGTATA
The DNA here is from genome assembly GCF_053919585.1 of Euprymna scolopes. Lineage (NCBI taxonomy): Eukaryota > Metazoa > Mollusca > Cephalopoda > Sepiida > Sepiolidae > Euprymna > Euprymna scolopes. Next base: position 102,708,518 of record NC_136484.1, read on the forward strand.
TTAACACTTTTAAGCAATAGTAACGACCCCGGGACCGTAGGCGCAAAAACCTTTTTCGAGACGTACAAAAATGTGCGCGACGCATTTGCCTTTTTATATATAGATTTCAAGGTGGCCCAATGGTTAACGTCGCACGTTTTGTTTTCACACTCTAATTTCAAACTTTGCCTGAAGGGTTCGGGTTCGATCCTCATACTTACCTAGCAAGACTTTTTTTATTTTAACCTCCTCCCCCGGAGTTTTGATTTACCCAAAACCACATATACATACAAACACCAGGGCAACACCGGGTATCCCCCTCTAGTATAAAACAAATAATATAAAAACACAACTTAATGTGTACTGAAATTAAGAGAGAATATTTCATTTTCATTCAAAAAAGTACAAAGGCATTACTTTCTACTAAATTCACACAACATTTACGTTTTATAAGGTTTATATAAACGAACCTTTAGGTTTTATAAGGTTTTATTGAAGAATTTAGATAATATTTCACCTGTCCCATCGACGAAACATTGCATCCCTCTGCCTGTCTACAAGTATTTTAATGGTGAATGATCTGACGAACTGCAAGCACTTGTGCCCCCACGACGCGCACACCCTCGACAGACCCGACAGGCTGCAAAATCCCACCCCACACTGTAGAGATTTCTAGATGTAACAAACTCTTCTACTCCAGTAGTTTCTTCCCCAGGACCGCTAGACTTTGGAATTCCATTCCAGGTCCCTGTTTCCCAAACTCTACTGACGTGCAGAAGTTCAAGTGCAACGTGAACCGACATCTTGCTGACAAAATCCCTACATAGTACCGCAGTAGTTGTTGCCCCTGATAGTAGCCCCTACACCAAAGTTGCAATGTGCCTTGTTTGGGCGGAAAATGTAATAAAAAAATAAAATCTGACAACTGGACAGGCTGAGTAATTTCACGCAAATATTTATTTAAACTGAAATATAAATGTTTCTCTATTGATAATCAAGATTTTATTAATCCAATAAGAATGTGGCAGGTGCTTTCTTCATACAATCAAAATGTAAGTAGATTCGTCCTCATTAGCACGCCAAAACATTTCTGTTAATCTTAAACATGTAATTGCCGAATGGGCATTTAAAAAAATCTAATTTCATTACATAGGGAAATTACCATAAATATATAAATTTTATCAATAATAATAATAATAATAATAATAATAATAATAATAATAATAATAATAATAATAATAATAATACACGGGTTCATTACTAAAGTAAAACCGTATATATTTTTACCTTTAAAGTTGATGGGCTACGGAGACGTGAATTATACGTTTAAATGAACGAATTTTAAGGTCCCGAGCAATGATTTTCTACATCGTCAATACCATAGATGAACAACATTAATTTGTAAGCGGCAGGAGCGCCCTTTAATGTAATGCCCTTTTCTTTTGTAACTCAGAAGGCTGAAGTATAAAAACAACCATTATAAGACGAGCTACATTTTGTGCCGTGGAAATTATTTTTTGTACGTACTGGCTAGGTCCTAAATGCAAGTTTTCTAGGACTACAATGACACAGCCCTGCTTTTGACGCATGAACATGACAAGGACTGTATTCTTAAAACTTCACACCTTACATATCTATAACGGAGATGTGAAACCTCGATGTCATCAATGAATAAGCTCAAGCCTCATAGCAATGTGATTTGAAATCCGATTCTCTTACTAGGGAAAATATGTTTTAAAAAAATATGGAGGCATTAATTTTGGCATGCCGCTGCTATAGGAATGTATCATAAATTATAATAAATCTTGTTGTCTCCTCTATAAGTACTCTTCCCGCAAATGCATAATTTAACAACTTCTTATTTAAAAGAACCCCCATAGAAACGTAAAAAGAATCTTAAAATAAAGAAGAAAACAGCAACATGAGAATATGCAATCAACACACTAATGAACCGGATTTATGCACTCATTATCAAATATACTAATGCTCATTAAACGGGCGTATTCACCAGCATTTAGATACATGTTTACATATTCGCATGCCTGTTTATTCATTTATATCAAAATCTCTAAAGCATAAATACACTCTACCTGAAAGAAATAACAATGAGATTAGAAAATAAACAATCAGATACAAAATACGAATGCATAAATATAATAACAGAATAAAGCGATAAGACAACGACACGAAGTTACAATTTTAATAGCAGAAACGTTTCTGGTAAATCCAGTATATATATATATATATATATATATATATATATATATATATATATATATATATATATATATATATATATATATATATATATATACATGAACTTTTCTTTTAATAATTTGGAACTCATTCCATTTGTTATTTTTTCCAAGGAATTCTGCCTTTTGGATCATTTGGAACTTACCTGTTGGATTGGAAATTTTTAATTCTACCGTGTTTGGATTTTACCATTCTTGAATGTTTTACCCTTCACCGGACTATCCATTCATGTGTAATATTTTTATAATTTTTCTTTTACCTCCTAATCCCCTTACCTCACCCTTTTTTTAACCAAGTAAGATCTGTGACTTACTTGCAGTTTCACTAAATACTTTTCCATGCAAAATCCGTTCCCGCATTTTGCTAATTCCTGCCCTCTGATGAGAAGGAAAGTATTTCTTCGAAACTCCGCGGATTAAGGACTATCCACTTATCTTGTGCTTCCTTTTTAAAATTGAATATGTTTTAACTCTTTTTCAAGATGTCTTTTAACATGTTTTATCAATCATTCGTCCATATTATATATATATATATATATATATATATATATGTTTTATTTTTAAAAACTCAGCCGTACATATAACCTTCGGCAGTGCGTCTAGCTGTTTGAGGTAGCAAGGCATACATATATATTTATTCTCGCAAAACTGTGGGGTTATTAGCATGATATTTCTGGTGAAATATACGTAAATCAAACTCAAATTTCGAATGCGTTTAAACAGATTAGTTCGAACACTATAATCTATTGTTGTATTTTATGTAACAACGATGCGGTAATGTATCCTTGTGCACTTCATTGACAGTTTTATTGTTGAGTAGACATGTAATAAATGGTAATATTTTAATAGACTAAAATCATGCATTAATTGCGTATGTTTAAATTTAATATTATAACTCATAATAAGGTTTTAGTACATGGAAGTAGAAAGCACAAATTGCGAATCACTCAATGAAGCATGACTAGAGGAATTATAGAAAAACTGTATATTACTCTTGTAATGGTTTTACTCTATTAGTGGATAATAAAAAGTATCGCATACACTCATAGACAGTGTGTGGTAAAAGTGTTGAAATGCGTATGGACAGACGTAACAAGCCAATGACCAGGCTAAGGTAACTAAGCACCGTTTGGGGAACAATGTGGCCTCTGCTGGCTAGTGACTTCTCGGGTAAATCACAGAAACTAACTTCAATATTAGGGTTCCAGTCCATGATTCAAGCAAAATCAACTCGTGTGCAGCATCTCTAAATGTCTACGATTTCCTCTCCTCAGAAATTAATACAATGAAAATGCCACATGAGAGAATAGTTTCGATGTTTATGTAGACAAATATTGAACAACGAATATGCCTTTACTATGAGGCTTAGATGAGGGAAATTAAAAGCATGCTTTGTTACACGTAAAACTTGTGTCCTGTCAAATGTTAATTAATAGAAGATATTGATTGCCAGTTTCTAAGAACAATGCTTCATTTAAATAGTATTTTTAGCGTTACAATTACCAAACATTTAAGAACTGGAACACTTCGGAATGCAAGGTTTTTTTCTTGCAATGCGCTATTCATTCCAATATTCTTTTAAACAATAATAGTTATCGATATCTTCCTCAGACAATAAAGAAATAAAACGATGAAAACTGCCCCAAAAATGTAATATATTATCTAATGAAATATCTGTGTGTTCATGATCAAATTAACGAACGACACTGAATAATACAAATAAAAAATAAAAGTGCAATCACCCTAATTTACAACCGAAAATAGTCATCAATATAAGAGATGGCGTACAATTTCTGCATCGGTTTCAAGATCAATATATTGATTTTTACGTCCAGTGTTCAAATTATCTATATTTTCTTTCATCATGTGAATATCCAATCACTGAATTCTCCTTTGAATGCTTCGTTTGATGGATTTATATATATATATATATATATATATATATATATATATATATATATATATATATATATATATGTGCGTGTGTGTATGTGTATCTTCTAACACAGCCAAACGTGAGGCTTTCTTGAAATTGCTGGAAAAATGTGGCTGTACACTTGCTTTTACAGAAAATGTCAAGAACTTTATCATAGTATGATAGGCCACGTTACCTTCAATAGTCGGCTATCGGACGAATTTAACATTAATAACGGTGTGAATCAGCGTGTTATTACTACATTAACGCTTGTTTCGCTCTTAGTACTGCGCTCTGGTATGGTTTTCGCCAATGTTATGTGGATGTATATATTAGATTCCGAAGAACCGGAAAGCTGTTCAATCTTAGAAGATTCCAAACCAAACCAGTTGTAGTGTATGGGGTTATTAGGGATCTGCTTTATGCTAATGATGCTGCCATGTTTACGCACTCTCTAGTAGATATGCAATTGGTGATAGCCCTCTTTCCGAATGCTTGTTTGTGCATGCTTCGGAATGAAATTAAGCATTAAATGTTTAAGGTCATCTACGCTATATATATATATAAGGGTTAGAAAGCCAAAATATATTAACACCAAACAGAATATACAAGCAGGAACATTCGTAGCACGTACAGCGAGGATGGTGTACTAGAGAGTACACATATTAGACTGAGAGCCGTATATTTCTGTATATTAATATATTTCGGAAAAAGTCATTTTTCTAAGTCCCCACAACAGTCATCCAATAGATTTTGCCTAGTCAGCGGTCGTTGAATGTTCTTTCCTCTCGACCTTCGCTATCATGCTTGGGCTTACTCTAAATCGTAAATCTTGAAAATTGCGTCGATCGGCTCGTGTGCTATATGTAATGTGTATCTAGTTTTTTTTTACATGGAGTTCACCACTTATCAAGGCCCAATCGCCACTCAGGGATAAGGGTTATTGTGTGTACAGTAATCAAAGGGATAGTGTAGCCATAGTATTGGAGAATTGGTAAGGTGTTATTACTTAGGGGGGGCGGTTCATCAGGAATTTGTTTGTGTTGGACTTGAAGACATCCAGGTTGAAGTCGGGAGGGAAACAGGCAAGCGGAACAGGGTTCCACAGGCGTGCAGTTCTAAGAAAGAAGCTTAGTTCATGGTATCTACGTTTTGATTTAGGCAGAGATAGGGCGTGGGGAAACTTATTGACGGTGGTTTCAGCTAGTCGGGTGCTTTTAGAAAGATTGGCGAGGGGGGTAGTGGATGGAGCTCAGACGAGAACCTGCCATGGAAATAACGATAGAACAATGACAGGCTCGCTACGTCTCTTCTGTGGGTAAGAGGTTGTAGGGTAGAAAAAAGGGCATCCCCCACCAAGCCACTGAGTATATTTTGTATTCCGTCAAGGCAAGATAGGCTGTTTTTTGTAGCCCCCGCCCAGATGTGGCAGCAGTACTCCATCTTTGGACGTACTTGGCTCTTATATAGATAGCTCACTAATGATGCAATTATCTATCTTCTGGAGCTGTAGAAGGATCCCACCATTTTCCCAGCGACTTTGGCCACATACTTGATGTATGTGTTCCATTTAAGATCAGGTGTAAAGGTCAAACTCAGGAGCTTATCAAATCCTAGGGCCTCCCTTAGAGGAGAGCCATCCATTTCAATTGATGCCAGATAGAGATCAGAGCGTTTATGATGTAGAGATATGAGCTTGGTCCTAGATGCATTAAAGGTAACTAGCCACTTCTTTCCCCACTGTACCACGCGCTCAAGATCAGAGGAGAGAGACCCAGAGAGAACATAATCATTTACGGCCTTTGATGTGTTGCCATAGATGGTAGTGTCATCAGCATAGATATCAACGAAAGATTTTAGTATGTGTTTTGGGAGATCATTCATGTAGATCAAGAAGATAGTTGGGCCCAGTATGGACCCCTGAGGGACTCCAGCATTAATACTGTGGGCCTCTGATTTCTGCCCATCAACAACTACTCTTATGAGCCTATGAGAGAAATGACAATGATAGAGAAAACATTTCCAGTTATAACGTAGCTGGAAATCTTGTGCCGTAGGCCTTTACGTGAAACATTATCGAAGGACTTTGATATGTGGAGAGTAATTGCCCCATAAATGAAGCCTTTGTCGAGAGATTTGCTAATCCTATGAGATATAACCGTTAGCAGATCTGCTGTAGATCTAGCAGAGCGGAAACCATATTGCGTGTCGCTACGAAGGTTATTTCTGCTGAGGTGGGTGACTACTTCTCTATTTATTGTGGATTCCAGCAACTTACTCATGACACACAGGAGACTTATTGGTCTGAACTCAGACGGAGATGACTTTTCACCTAAATTCTTAAATAAAGGGCAAACTGATGAGGTTTTCCAGGGTGTTGGGAAGCACTTCTCCTTAAGGCAGCGCTTAAACAGTTTGGAAAGTATGGGGGCAAGATATGGTTGTAATTTTTTTAACACTATAATTGGAATACCGTCGGGACCAGTTGCTTTACTGGAGTCAAGATTCTTGATTAGCTTGGCGAACTCACGCACAGATATTTGTATGTTGCATAGCGTATTGTCTGTTATGGCAGGGAATATGGGGAGTTGATGGCCTTCGTCACGCAGGGTAGAATTTGCCGCAAAGTTTTTGGCAAATAGTTTGGCCTTGTCGGATGCTGTCGAGATGACCGCTGGTCCATTGATTATGGTTGGGATAGAGCGCACGTTTCTGTTCTAAGATCCTATTTGCTATTTGCCAGAACTGATGGAAACCAAGCCGCTGCTCAGCTACTTTGGACTTAACGGATTGCGCATAAAGTTCTCTTGCATTTTTTATTACTCTTTTACAGTGGTTGCTGGCGGTTCTGAAAGCAGCTTTAGTTTCAGTGCATCTATTACGTTGGAAGCTATGGAAAAAGTGATTTCTGTGTGCGATGGCAGCAGCACATTCTGGGGGGAACCATGGCTGGCTGTTAGGTGTTTGTTGAATTTTTTGGATGGTATGAATTGGCCTATGTCTACAAGTAACCATTCGGTCAGATCTGATACTATAGAGGACACCTCCTTTTTAAACATGGAATGGAGAGGGACATCAGCTATGAATGTACGGAAGCTATCCCAGTCAGCCATAGAGTATCGGTATACAGTACGATGGAGAGATACGTCTGTAGATTTATTATATTTCATTTTTATCTTAACTGATAGTACGCAGTGGTCGGAGGATCCCAGAGGAGATAGAACGGAACATGAGCATAGCTCAGGGGAAGTTGATAGAAAAAGGTCTAGGAGGCTTGCGAACTGACCGGTACTATCGGGCACACGGGTGGGCTCGCGGACAATCTGAGTGAGGTCATAGGCAATGGCAAAATCATGACAGAACCTCCGCTCCTCATCAGTCTTATTTGAGTGGCTCAGCCGTTCCACATTATGGACATTGAAGTCACCGCAAATGTGAATGTTAGCCGAGGGATGAGCAGACAGGATATGGTCAATTTTTTCTGATATACTCTAACATAACATACAGTAACTCCACTGTTGTGGGGGCGATAGAGGGCAAATTTAAATGCGGTGGTGTAAGCAAGTGCAACCCGGAAGCACATATAAGGTAGATTAGGGTCTTCTCTGGAGATATCCCTGCCACATGGGAAGCGATCTTTAATGTAGGCACATATTCCATGCCCATGGCGATCTTGGGGGTCAGATTTAGATGTTAGGTTAGAGTATCCTTTAATTATGAACTCATCTAGGGAGGTGGTCGGCCCTATTCAAGTTGCTGACGTTTTTCTTGATTTTTAAGTATATTTTGTATAGTTTATATATGTTTTATTTTAAGGTCTGTTTTTAGTAATATCATTCATGTGTTTCTTAATGAAATCCCAAATCCATTAATTAAGTTCAGCTTATTTGCTATTATGTGTATATACAAAAAAGCTAACATGTTATAGACGGGTATGGTCACATCATATTTATATTTGTGCATCTTGAGTGGATATTGGTTTTGTATTTTCTTTGAACACTTTAAGCAGTTCTCGTTTGCGATTAAACAAACTACTTTTTATGCAACTCCATGTTTGATACTTATTGTATTTCCTGTTCATTTTTAACTTATTTATGTGGTGTATTTTTACGTAGTTTTGAATAATACGAGTTTTTTGATTTAGAATGTTATTTAATATGCTGTATGCAATATAAATCTTTTGGGATTTTCTTTATAGTCGGATGGATGTTAAGGGATATAAAAAACGTTGGTTAAGAGAAGCAATCTCATTCGAATAAAATGTTCTGAGAAAATCACTATTCTAAGATCGTGATAGTATAGTTTTATGAATTAATACTGGTTTGTTAAATATATAATTTAACCAATGCTGTTGCAAAGAAAAAGAGTACACAAAACATCAGCTCACAGCAGCTGCGCCGTCCGTCAGTACTTTGTTTTCACGTCTCTCCATCTGCTCATGTGGCCTGTTTTTATAAAAGAGTGCATTGTTATATCAGGCCGCAGGCGCCATCTTTGAGCCTTTTCAGAATCATGACACTGCGTCGGCAAAGCGCACACCGAAGCCGTTTAAGCGGTAAGCCTGAGTTACCACAATTGTCGCCCCCCCACCGTATAATTATCACAGAGAGGGCAGAGACGCGGTCACCTTTTTCTTCGGGTGCTTCTACGGAGAGGGGGGCAGGGGTTTCGTCCTCGCCTGTGTTTTCCTTCTCGCTTTCAGGGTCGGTGAATCTAAGGATGATAATTTCAGGGTCGCCGTCCGACGAAGTCGGCATAATCCAGTCTCGCCCTTAACCCAAAGTGGCGGCTGCGCTTATCACGTCGATCGAAGATCCTTGATGTGACGGGGCACCACGTCAACCCGCACCGATTGCAGGCTGACCACATCAGTAACAAGCCCGGTTCCGTTGCGTCTGGTCCACTTGACACGGGGGGGGGTCTTAACCCTGACGATCTCCCGCTCTTTTATACTCTTTCTCGTCACCTCCGGATCGGGCAGTAGGCTGACTTCACGCCTCTCACCCTGATGTGGTACTTGTGCAGTGCTTCTGCTGGCGTGGTACAGGGTGTTATATCGTGCTTAGCGGTGAGGTTATACCAACAGATCACTGTAGGCACTGTACACCCCTTCCTCGCTGCAAGGGTCTTGACGGTCCTGCGGATTCTATCAATATTTCCATTCCTGTTAGGCAGATGGGCGCAAAGAAATCGCAGACGTATACCGTAGCCGTCTGCGAATTTTATGAACTGCTCGCTAACAAAGGCGGTGGCATTGTCGGTCCGTATCTCAGAAGGAGGCCACGCAGCACGAGGAAGACACTTTCCAGCTCACGGACAACGGCGGTTTACTCCTGCCGGCGAAGGGGCCGCCACAATGCAAATCCAGACAGTCCACAATCGATGAGCGTCAAATTATGCCCGCCGTTGTGGTGAGTTACGTCCATTCCGAACCTATTCCAATTTCCTCTCGCACTCAGTTTTCCCTTCTTCGATCAGACGAGTGCTGGGTCGATCGACCGGCAGGTTTCGCAGCTCCGCACAACAGATTTCACGATTTCAGGAGAATAGTCCCTATTAAAAATGAATTAATAAATAATACTCATCTCAATAATGAGTTCCAATTAAATTATATGAATACGATTACTTGATTAATTTTAATTATTACTAGAATACCCTTGACCCATTGGGCAAGTACGTTATATTAGTTATGGAATTAATGTATGAGCGTGAACCTTGTGACGCAAAGAAAATGTTTTTTGTGACATTATAGAAACATTTTTATGAAAGTATATAGAAATGAAATAAGATATAGATAGATTTCTATGAGTCGTTTTGTTTATAATTGTTTATTAAAAAAAAAAAAAACTAACGGCCATTTAATTAGAAGTGGTTTTCCATTCTTATATGAAAATGTGGACTGCACTGATACCATAATACTTAGTTAAATTCAAATTTTAATATATCTTTTTTTAACCCGAAAAAACAATTGGGACGCTGAAAACGTACACAGTGAAACAATACGTTTTATTGTCGCGTTGATTAATTATTTGTATTGCAATTACAAAAAAAAAACATTTCGGGCTTATTAATTTATGTTAGTAGTGTAGAAGAAAATTTATGAATCTATTAAAGAAAGGTGTATTAAAATGGAGAATGCATTTAAGAAAAAAAGGACGGCGGTGAGTAAATCGAAGTTGTAAAATGCTCTTATGTTTGTCAACGGGATAAAGTAGATTTATTTGTAAGAAAATAGCGTAAAAATTACTTAAACGTAAAAAAAAAACCCAAAAAACAGAAAGTACTAACAATTATTTATTTGGGCAATTTAAACGCGAAAATAAAATTGGGACGCTGAAAACGTACACAGTGAGCAATACGTTTTATTGTCGCGTTGATTATTTAGTATAATATATATATAGTATATATGAAGCCGGCAGATGATTAAAGGTATTATTTGTAATCCGTTTTGTGTTTGCTTTCCATATATTGAAGTTTTTTATTCAATAAATTTAAGATATTCGCTTTTCTAAGGCACTCCGTTTGTTCAAACGACACCGGTCCAGCGATGTGTGTTCATTTGTTTACGCAGATATAGGTTTATGCTTATGTTCTGTTGCCCAACCGGAAAATGTAAAGCAGATGTGGGATTACAACACCCGTTACAATGTCATTTGATTTTTATAATTATATAGATCCGTAATGTAGTTGTGGATTAGTTGTGACCCGAGTAAATTATTTGTCACGTGGATCTACAATGCGGTAGGTTTGATGTGATAAGAATTATAACATGTGTAAAATAAATCAATATTAAATTATTCCGAAAATAACCAGAAAGATATAGCAAAGTCTCGTCAATAACCCAAATAACATTGCGGCATGGTTTCAATAGGCAAGACACTACGCAAACAACACAACCTATTCAACACCGGAAATTACCAGGCATGTCTCATGTCATATACATCAGCATATTCGCGTTCTATTTCGTTAACCCGTCTCTTCTTTCGTCTTTTCATTTTTCAGATCTTTTTCTCTTTATTTTCATGCTCTTGGCTTTTTATTGTTAATTTTCATTATCATTATTATTATTATTATTATTATTATTATCATTATCATTATTATTATTATTATTAATGTCGTTGTTCTTGTTGTTGTTTGCACCATAAGTAGTAGAAGTAAAAAGAATGGGGTTTTACAAAGAGCCCTTTGTCATGCCAACGATCCTATTTGATCCTTTTTTTAATTTAACGAACACTGAGTCAGAGACATTTTTTTCTAGTTGAACTCCATGGATGATGCGAAAAGACGATGGAGAAGAAAGGCTTGTTGAAAATTATAATATGATAATGTGTGTGTTTTAGTTTTCGTTTTAGAAAGGAAATTAAGATGAGAAGATAAAAGCCAAAACTTATTAGAAATATTTGTGTTATTCGGCTTTTCTCTTTTTTTTACCAGGACCTGTTTGATTATGCAATTTTTTTTCCGACAGGATGCGCCCCAATTTATCGCCCTTGTGCTTACATTATTAGCTTTCTCTCTTTCTGTATCTCCTTTTTTCTATATATATGAACAAGTATATATATATATATATATATATATATATATATATATATATATATATATATATATATATATATATATATACTGTATATAGAGAGTTCAGAAATTCAATGGTCAAAACTTAAGCATTCTAAAAACAAAAACAGGTAATTTCAATAAAATACTATTATTCATGAGACAATGATAACCAGAATTTATATTAAACTGTAGGATTTATTCATTTGCTAGTATATCACTAGAAGCGGCTCTGCAATTTTGACCTATATAAAATAAAGTTTACAACCTCTTTATTGAGATCATTAATATAAACAAAAACGATCCATATTGTTACGTATCCGGTGTCTATAAAAATACACAAACAATAATACATATAAATAAAGAAAACCTAAAAGTAATTATAGTAATAATTATCTCCCTGTTTCTTTCTCACGCTCTCTCTTTCTCTCTCTCTCTCTCGCTTTCTCTCTCTCTCTTTATACATTTCACAATTAATGTACAAAGAAATAATTTTATGCGTAAATGTTCAGTGTTTACTTCAACAGTGTTCGATACATACATAGAGGAAGGTAGTCAGTTATGAAAATCTATATGAAAATTAAGCTACACAGAATATTCCGCGTTTCATTCTCGTGAAAATTCGTCAGGCTTTATATATATATTTCATTTACTCACATAAAATGAATATACGAAAGTATAAATTTATGCGTAAACTTTAAATATTTACTTCAAAAGCGTTCAGTACGTAGGTAGTTCTAGTTAGTAATTTATAAAATATATATGACGATTAAGCTACACCGAATATTCCGGGTTTCATCCACTCTCTTTTATATAACTGTTTAAACAAACTAGTCCCCATTTGATTTTGATTTTATACTTCTATAATTTTACCTGGTAATGTTTGACTTTTAATTGAAATATTCTAGTGTTCACGTCAATTAAAAAAAAATGCCTCCAAATGGAGGAGGCAAAATTAAAGTCCGCAGCAAAAAAATCGCTTAAAATCTGCCTAAATTATCGCCCTAAATCAGTTTAAAATATCCACCAGCAGACAATAAACGGCTCTATTCGAAATTGTTCTTGTTCAATGTTATACAACGTAACATTAAGTTCATATGAAAGCACTTTCTCTTAGTGATCGTCAGGAACTCATTAACCTCTACCTTTCATGTTTCTCCAATCGAGAAATCGGCCGCAGATTGAAATGTGATGAGAAAACGACACGAAAGACTGCGCAAAAACACACAAAAAAACAGCAGTGTACGGGATGCCCCTAAAACTGGTCCTATTAGAGTCCCTTCTAGCAGAGAAGACAATTACATCAAGATCCAGAGCCTAAGAAACAGATGTGAAGCGGTCGCCAAATCCAGCAACAGTCCAATCTTGTTAAAAGTGCTCTCTTTCTACTGTCAAGTACAGATTAAAGAAATGTAATTTGCGAGGATACGTTGCTGTAAAGAACAGGAAGCGCCGTGTGGACTTCGTCAGATACAATGAATATCATTACTCTTCATATTAGTCACAAGTCCTTTTTAGACACGAAAGCAAGTTCAATTGCCTAGGCAGTTATGGTAGGCAGTACTCTGTCGGAGGAAAGACGAATTTAATCCCAGATGCTCGATTTCAAAGCTGCAAGGTGGTGGAGGTTCAGGTTTTTTTAATACCAATTGTACATGGTCTATAGTCCGCTTGAAATGTCGAATTAATTCGACCAAGTGCATTAATATGTTGACTGAGCATTTTCTACCCTACTTTGGTCGGAATTTGGATGATAATCTCATCTTAATGACGGATAATGCTCCCATTCACACAAATGGCAATCTCAATAGTTCCTGGAAAAGCATGGTATTCCTGTCTGGATTGTCTTGCACAATCTTCAGGGATCAATCCTATTGCAAACCTATGGCATTAGATCAAGCAACAGCTACGTAATAATAAAATTTAAAATTTGGATGAATTTTGGACAAAAATTTAAGGAAAGTGCGATGCCCATTCCTCGGAGTATTGCTGCAGTCTAGTCTCCACCTTTCTAAAATTGCTGAATGGTTATGCTACTAAACATTAACTAGTTTATTATGTTCCCATTGTATTTGTGTTGCATTAATGTCCTTAAGTTATATTGAAATAACAATTTTTCATTGTGCGAACTTTCTTTTTGCCTCCTCAATTAGAAGTTATTATGTTTATATTAGGTAAATACTAGAATATTTCAATTTAAAGTAAAATATGATCAGGAAAAATTATAAAATAATAAAAGGCGCATCAAATATGGTATGGTTTGTCTAAACATTTATATTAAATTTTGCTTAAATTTGCAGTTTTTGAAAAAATTACTAGTGCGGACTTCTTTTTGCCTATATATATATATATATATATATATATATATATATATATATATATATATATATATATCGTCTGGTTTATTAACAATCGATAAACTTGACATTTACAATCCCGTTTTCTGTGAAATTTTGTAAAAGTGAATCTTTATCATCTGTGTTTTTAAATATTAAAAAGTAAATGGTACCTTATTAAAAACAATTTTTATTCCTCGCGGGAAATTTGCGATTTCATCCGAGCCGATTAACGAATATACTTCCGGTTTACAATTTTTAATGACGAAACATAACGAAGTACAAAAAACATTCCTATTTTTACGTTTAGATTCATTTGTCCATCTTAATCTTCATAACGTTTTGATTGTTTATCTTTTCCTAAAAAAATAGCATCCGTTTTGTTTTCTATCGACTTCATTTTCGGTTTTACGTGCAAACTTTCATCTCCCGAAGGCCCGTCTCAGGTTCGGATATAAAAAAACATTTTTTTGTAGATTTCGGTGTGCTAAAAACGAAACCGCAAACCCTTTCGGCCGCAAAATATACTTTACATAATATGAGGAATTTACTTTTCCGAAAACCTGGTGGCCACTTTTCCATGTAAATTAAACTTAACATAAGCAGGCACTTTCTGGCCAAATGAGAGACGGGACATTTTCTTTCGTGTTTATAGCCTATAAGTTTTTTTTTTACAAGGCAGTTTGGTACGTGAGTGCATATTTACCAGCCTTCGTTTATGCTCACGCGTAGCGTAAACGATGGCTAGGGCTGTGAAATGTCCAGGGGTTATTACCATGCAAAGGAAATCAAGAAAAACTAAACACATACACACAAAAAATGCCACTAACTCACGTGGCCACAAAGTGGGTGCTTATTCCAAGTTACATTTACATTGCATAGTGATCACCCAGTTTTCGAAATAGTAATTTCTTCATATCATAAAAACTACCGTTTTGGGACGGAAATTTTCTGCAGATTCGTTTTCACCACACCGAAATAAATCTACAAAGCATTATTTTCTTATATACGAAAGTGAGGCAGGCCTCCAAGTTAAATAATACAGGATTTTTGGGGGCCAGATTGGCCGTTTAGTTGAACATATATCCTCACACCAGGTAGTCAATAAAAGGGGCTCTTAAAGGTCGTCACCCGTATCGAGCAAAAATTTGGTTACATGTTTTACAACCTTTAAACGAGTAAAATATAATAACATACTAATTGAAAATGTGATCATGTGCTTAACAAATTAAAAAAAAAAAACTGCGAGATGAAGTTTTGAAATGATTACATGACTTACATTTTATTTAGAATGACACACATTGACCAGTAAACATGAAATTTTCCGTTCTGATGTATTTTTGGTGCCGTGCTGAAATATATCGCTATTATTTGGAAAACCATTCTTACGGAGTAGGTGAGTTTTTTTTTCTAACAATATAATATTTATTAGATATTTAAAAAAAAATGTAAACATAGTACGGTTACCATCTGCATTCGCAGGCAACCGGGAACAATATCGCTTGTAAAATAAAACCACATTTGGTGTCCGTGAATTTTTGATATCACGCTATTTTTACATTTTTTTTGTGAAAATAAAGTTTAACGATATATGTTTATTTTTTATTTTTACAATTCTTCCCATGTAACGAATGCCTTCAAAATATTAACATTAATATTTCAGCACAGTAACAAAAATATATAAGTACCCAAAATTTCATTTTTTTACTAACACTACAAATTGTTAGGTGAAAGTACAGTTTAGTATGCATTTTTCGTATCGTGCTGATATAACTTTTTTTATTTTTTACATTGGCGGGGAGAGGTTGTTTTTACTTATACTGTGTTTTCAGCTAACAGTTTATTATTAGCCAAATTATATAAAAAAGGCTGATTTGCCGTTTAATTGTAGAAATAGCCTCCACCCCTGATAAAAAATAAATAAATAAACCCGTTGACTCGACAACGGCGTACATATATCGTAGACAGAAAGTTTGTTTATATTCACGTGAATATTTAAAATATATTCCTGTGATTAGCATGTAATTAAAATTGTTGTTTAACAAATAGGACAGATAAATAATGAAAGATGAAGTTTTAAAACGATTAAATGTGTTTTATTTTTATAATTTATAAATAAAATCGTTAACAATATAAATAAAATGTTGGTTTGGTTCTCGAAAATATATAATGAAAGATGAAGGTAAAAATAACTTTGAGATAAAAAAAAATATGGATAATAATTTTACCAGACATTTTCAATAAATTTTCTGCTTCTTCGGAACTTATAATTTAGTCTGTAATCGTCCCGACTTCTGTACGTTTTAGAGACGTTAGTCATGCAGATAAATATATAATCTGTGGGTTTTATTCGATAAATAACGCTTCAATGTAAGAATGCAAACCTCCCGGCAATATCAGAGATACACTTCTGTAATCTAAGGAATATTAATATCAATTTCGCTAAAACTGTATTTTTTAATAAATATAGCGTCGCTTTGACATTTTGGTTGCGTTTGAATGCCTTTGTAGTTTGCCATTTATAAATAACTCAGAAATTTAACTTGATCTTAGTCGGCTTTCTATTCACATCAAAGAAATTGAAGTCACTCGCTGGTCCATAATGTTTTGAATTGTAATTTTTGTGAAAATAAAAGAAAATAACATGTAGCTCATCTGTATAAGTACCGACTCGAAGAATAGTATTTTTGGTGGGTACCTAATCTGTACATATACTACGACCTAGAATAGAGCTAAAAGAAAATATATATACTCATGTAATACAGGCCACAGCATACGATTTTTTTGTGTACGATTACACAGATATATGCACATATTTCGCAAATATTTAGAGTCCTCTGAATGGTGCAGACCATTGTAATATTAATCATTGAAACAATTTTAAAAAAAGAATTGAAAGGGATTAATATATCGGGATCGGTAATCATGAATCTAATCGGCAAATGTCTTAAAAGCCGTAGAAATGAGAGGATTGCTTTATCAGTTTCTCTTATGACGTCAAACAGTTTGGCAAAATACTATGCATCTTTTCCGAGCACCACATGCTTTTGGCAACTACCATTCATAATTTAGAATACTATTTATTTCAATAAATGTATACGAATTTTTGTGTGAGTTGTATTCGTGTATTTTTTCGCTCGGTTATCCCATAAACACAAGAAGCGTCATCGTTTGGCTATGATATAAACTAAAACAGCAATAAGAAAAACTGCACGATATATTCGTTTAAAGATGGATTAATGAGAGACTTAAATATAAGGCACTCAGAAAATGTTCATCTTCATCTCATTAACAGCTTTCAGGAAAGTGAT
Organism: Euprymna scolopes; assembly: GCF_053919585.1. NCBI lineage: Eukaryota > Metazoa > Mollusca > Cephalopoda > Sepiida > Sepiolidae > Euprymna > Euprymna scolopes. The sequence continues at coordinate 102,725,868 of NC_136484.1, forward strand.
CCTGACGTTTTATTAAGATACAACCTGACTTGTATTTTTTAAAAATTGATAATAAATTTGAGAGTCACAGCAATAATATTTCATGTTCCTGTATCCATCTGCGATGAAAACTGTTATTATTGCTTGTCGAAAGATTGGACCCTCATTACAAATCCCACTTTAGTAGTCTAGCGTCTACATTCCAGGTCATATATCTCTACAATTATGTAAAAGTGTATTTTTGTGTGTGAGAAAGTTCTTTCTTCATAGGTTCGAAACGGTTAAGCCTATATTTGGCGAATTTTATACAAAAGTAATTTATATATGGCAGATGATTGAACTCTATGGGAAATCAATATTTTGTACAATAATTCATCAAATAACTATCGAAAATCCGTTAAATCCTAGTTAAAAATAGTTTTTCTTTTGAGTTGTAAGCCATGTTTAGTTTCAGAACAGTTTCCGATGGTTAGATGTTCCATATAAGTCATGGAGGTGACCGGTTCTCATTAGTTAGTTTTCTGAGTTGGAAGCCCCAGAGCAAAAGGTTCTTCCCGTTTTGACACGAAGAAAATATATGCGAAGGTTCTTCAGAAAAGGTTTAATTTTTATGGAGCAATACTTGTTTCTGATTGGTTGATAGCGGAACGTGAGTTAATTTGATATTCAATTCTCTAGCAGTATCGCTTATAATATGAATCGCCCCACTCTTATAATCTAAAAATAGTGCCACATAGTGTTTTGTTAAAGTAATATATAAATAAAAGGAAAGGATTTTTTCATGAGATTCTTTTACGTTACACTGGACAGGAGAAATAATAAAATCTCGGCAAATCATTTGCAAAAATCGAAAAAAAGCACATCTTAAAAATAATCTTTCTCTCTTATAGATTAAAAAAGGAATATTTCTTCAGCGGAATACTTTACGTTACAGAAATCAAATATATTGTACTCTGAAGATATGTCTCAGTGCTACAGCATTTGATTGCAGATTGAATGATCTCCTGATAAAGGCAGTATGTACTGTACCATTTTAGTTGAATTTTTTCGTATTAATGAGGTAAATTTCCGAAAAAAGATGGCACAATTATAAATAACAACAAAACCTTTCTTGGTTTTAAAATGAAATATTAATCAAAAGTGGCATTTCCAGAGCAATCATGGACAAGCCCAAATATCAGCTGAAGTGATATTGTACAGAAACATAGACTGAATTTGATGATCGTCCTGACTGTTATTATTTTTAATTTTTTTTCTTGTAATATAATCTACTGGGCAAAATTTTCCTCGTAATATAAAACAATTCATTGTGATGTAGTCTGCGATAATACCTACGCAATATGTATAAATAAAAATATCAAGTTTAAGCGTATTGTACGACACGGTAATGCCAGGTGACCATCTCTCTCTCTTTCTCACTCTCTCTCTCTCATATATATATATATACAAGAATAAAAAAGCATTGGAAATGCAAAAGTATATAGGGATGGTATGCCAAAAAGTATACAAACAAGATAGCTATGAATGGCTAGGCACATGGAAAGAGAATTGCATCCAAAGTATACACCTATAGCGTTTCTCCAATCTTCATTCCGTGCCATCATTACAGTTGTAAAAAGCTATAGGGCTATACTTTGGATGCAATTCTATTTCCATGTGCCTAGCCATTTATAGCTATCTTGTTTGTATACTTTTTGGCATACCACCCCTATATGCTTTTGCATTTTCAATGCTATTTTTTATTCTTGTTAATTAGTATTTTTACTCACAGTCTTATTTTTAAACTTACATTCATGATAGTATTGTCTTTTTTAGGAGGCGGCTCATTGCCGCCTCCATTAGTAGCAGGTCGCTTCCTGCTGGGTTTTAGGTCTTTGGGTTTTGAACCTTAGGAGTTGCCTCTTGGTCCTCCATCGGTTCTATATTACATAGAGAGTGCTACCGCCTCTCTGATAAAACAGTTAGAGTATTATAAAGTTCTAAAATGTTCATACCTTCACTATTAAATTTTTCTTGACTTTCTTGCAGTTTCTTTTGCGGTTAATTTAACTCATTTCCTTTGGCGTTTGGTGAGTTTTTAAAAGAACTGGTCTGATCTACTTTTCTTAGCGAGCGAAGAGATTCAGCTACATTTAACAATGGTTGCTATAGTGTATTTTTGAGCATGCGTTAGAATTTCAAGTGTCCTCCTTATTTTTCAATAGTTTGACAGTAGTCATGTGTCTTTCTGCCAAGAGCGACAGACGTCAGTGTTAGTCGTGATCGTCTAGAGGTTAGGACCCCACGTTGTGGCCGTGCTAACTTAGGTTCGAATCCTGGTCACGGCATTGACATTTTGCACATATTTTACAGTCCAAAATCTGAAGCATTATTTGTTTTTATAACATTGTTTTTTGACGTCGTACTTGCTGATAGGTTACTCTTATAACAATTTTGATCAACTGAGATAAAGATTTCGTGGTTCCATTAACGCTGGTGGGTTACTGTTTAAAGAAAAAACCTTAACGTTCATCTCAAATATTCAGCGTTAAAGAAATATAGGCCACTGGCAAACTGGAACGTCTGTGAGCATCCGGTGTATTATTTGGAGCTGTCCCTTTTGAGAGAAGTTTCGTGTTCGAAGTGGTCTGTCTACATTGGGTATATAGTGTTTAAAACTTGTTATTACACGTAATCTTATTTAATTATGGAGTTAGCTAAAAAGCGATGGGTCACTGCACTTCTCCGTGTAAAGAGCAGTCGATTGATGCTTGAACTGTTGTCAGAGACCGTTCGTACACCGAGATACATCGTCTCAAAAGAAAGAAGAAGAAAGAAAAAAGAAGAACAATTGGCCATTTGTGTACCCTTTTTTGCTCTCTTTTGACATTTTAACAAACGCTCTGACACTCGTTGGATTCGTAAGACACTTCTCTGTAAGAATATGTGCTTTTTGAAACTTATGTTGATTGTAGTTGAGATTTGGATAGTTTTGTTTTGTAGGCGTATATAGGTGTGTACGGGCCATCCCTATATAGAGAGTGCTACCGCCTCTCTGATATATATATATATATATATATATATATATATATATATATATATAACTCAAATGATCTTGTAACGAGGTATGTAACCCACTTTCCGGTTTTCGGCATCCGGGTGCGCATGCGCGCATGATCTGCGCATTGAAATGTTAACGGTATTATCTGGAAATTATTATTTAAGATTGGAGGAGTTGGGTTTACAATAACTTAAACGTAATACAAAAAAGAACGATGCAACAAAAAATGCTGACATTATTAACAATTGTTTATTTGAATAATTTTAATGCGAAAAAAACAACAGAACAATTTGGACGGTGAAATATTAACGTTATTATTTCGGAATTATTATTTAACATGGGAAGAGTGTGGTTTTAAATCACTTTAATGTAATACAGAAATGAGCGATGTAAAAAAAAAAGCAGTTTTCGTCCCTGGGTTTCCTGACGCTATCTCAATTGCTCTTGAACAGGTGCCGAACATCAAATTTCTGACCATGGGGGAACTAATGTCGAGAGCAAGAATTTTGACGACGACTGGGGAACACAATCAGGACGTGGTTGCGGCCACATGCTCACCCAACAACCACCGGGCCCAGAATATTTCAAGTGCAACACGAAAGACCACTTTGCAAAGGACTGTCGAAAACGTGGAACACGGTGTTACTGTTGCGGTGAAAGTGGACACTGGGCTCGGAATTGCTCGGGAAACGAGCACGGGGAGGACGCATAAGCGCCAGTCTCCTTCCCCACCAAGATGCGAACATTACGCTCCCGGTGATAAGCATCCATGTTGAGGGACGCGATGTTTGGCGGTTATTGATACAGGATGCTCTAGGACTATTTTACATGCACACCGGTGTCGGTATTGGAGAAAAACTAACGCAAATGTCAAAACGATTGGTGGAATGTCCCATGCGTGCTGCGGTGTTGGAGCGGTCTCTGTGTCCACTGACGAAGGTGTGTCTGCCAGAATCGATGTGTTGGTGGTGCGTGGCAAACCGCTGGGGTTTGACTTACTTCCAGGGATCGACGCCATAAAATCTCTGGGCGGTGTCGTTGTCAACCCTACAGGATCAGTGCGGCTGGGCGACAGGAAAAATATTAAATGCGCGGCCATTTCTTTTAATGAACCGGATTTCACCGCCACCTTTGATCATCAAAACCGAACGTGGATCGCATCGTGGAAGTGGTCTTAGGACCCCCCCCCCTGAAAGACTACGCACTCTAGTGTCAGAATACCCAGTGCCGGCAGAAATCCGTGAAAAATACACGCAGGACCTCCGCATCTGGATAGATAATGGTTGGCTCGCGTCGTACCCAGAGGATAAATTAGGACCTCCCAAAGCCTAATTCCCCTGATGGCTGGGATACAGCAGAACAAAGCCAAGGTGCGCCCGGTAATGGACTACCGGGAGCTAAATAATCACGTAGACGCGTTTACGGCCAACGCAGATGTTTCTGCAGCTAAGCTGCGCGAATGAAGACAAAAAGGTGCTAACATGTCTCTACTAGACCCCAGGAGAGCATACCTACAAGTCCGGGTCCATGAGACACTGTGGCCATACCAGACTGTGGACATCGATGGGAAATATATTGCCTGACCCGTCTGGGATTCGGTTTGAATGTGGCTCCCATCTGTTTTCATACCCTATCATACTTTCACCAATGACAGTCCATTTTCTGTAGACTGTTGTAGAACCCAGTCAACTATGGATTCTTCTGCTAGTATATATATATATATATATATCTTGATTTGACGTTATACGATATATACTATTGCAGAAAACATAAAGCCATAAACCTTTAAAGGACACAGTTAGTATACATAGGCACATTGGATATTGAGTTGAGTGTCCTTTATACATTGTATGAAATGGCACCTGAACATATCAAATGGCTGGTAAATTAACTAGTTCTTAGAAACGTGTATATTACTCTAGCTTATTAATTTGTATTTGTAGTCATGATTTAAGTCCATTATTTACATTCACGAATTTCCTGTTTTCAAACGTCCTTTTCCTTGATTACCTTTAGATGCCTTTTTTTTCTTTTTAGCAAAAGCTCGTTCTGCTTGTTCTTCATTGATTACAAGTATTTCATATAAAAATAGTATTTATTGCAAATAATGCATATAGTTTTAAAAAACTGAAAATGCAATAGTGTATTTTAAATGCATTATTTTTAAGACAACAACTTTACAATCTTTATAATGAAGGTTTCAAATTATATTTCAATTTTATCTACAATTTACTTGAGATTTTTCATGCAAAGAACGATTCTTCCATGAAGGGATTTGTGAACAAAGAAGTGAGACTCCATGAAATTGTTATACTTAAAATGTAGTGAGATAGTGTGATGATAACTCTGCATTAATTCCTTACTGTGCACGGATAAATTATAATTAGCTCACTGCAACTTATGACAAAAAAATACAATTACAAATTCGTACATTAGCAATTTATTCATTACATATATAAACTCGATTGTAGATTATAACACACTCACACATATACTGAGAATATTTATTGTTGAGACGATCCAGAGAAATCTATCTATATTTTTTATTTCATTATATTTTCACGCGCAAGTTCATAGTATGCAATAATATATATATATATATATATATATATATATATATGTATATATATGCGTATATATATATATATATTCTTATCCATTTACACAAGTATTAAAATAAGGTTTTATTCACAAGTATTTAATACAGTAAGTCACTGATAGTCTCTCTCTTTCTTTCTCTCTCTCTCTCTCTCTCTCTCTCTATATATATATATATATATATATATGTATATATATATTATTGTGGGTGTGTGTTTAGTCTATAAATGAGAAAAGACTTTATTCCAAAGTTCATGATGTTGACCATCTAATAATTTAGTCCTTTAATTCAGTTGGCATTTTACATTTTGGATAGTACCTGTTTGGGAGCGCAAAATCAATCACTTAATTATTATATCAATCAGTGAATCGGGTGTGCCCTTACTTCATCAGAAGAAATAGCAACAATCAATTCGTCAAAAGGAAATAAAATGCGGTTTGACATTTGTTTTTATTACATTTTCATCCCAAAGAAGGCATATTGCAACTTTGGTGTAGGCGGCTACTATAAGGGGCTACAACTACTGGGGTACTATGTAGGGGTTTTGGCAGCAAGATGTCGGTTCATGTGCACTTGAACTTCTGCACGTCAGGACAGTTGGAGAAGCAGGGACGTGGAAATGAATTCCAAAATCTAGCAGTTCTGGGGAAGAAACTACTGGAGTACAAAGATATTTTACATCTAGGGATCTCTACAGTGTGGGGGTGGGATTTTGCAGCCTGTCGGCTTTGTCGAGAGTGTTCACGTCGTGGGGGCACAAGTGCTTGCAGTTCGTCAGAGCATTCACCATTAAAATACTTGTAGAACAGGCAGAGGGATGCAACGTTTCGTCGATAGGACAGAGGCTGATGCTTAGATGCCAGTGCAGGGCCTATCAGATTTGCGACTCTCTTTCGCTCCATGTCAAGGAGCGAGAGACTAGTATCAGATACACCAGCCCAAATATTACAGCAATACTCCATACATGGGCGAATGGTGGCCTTATAGATGTGCAGGATACTTTCGGGTGTTAGTAGTTTTCTAGCACGGTAGAGAGAGAGAGCTCACCTTCCTTGCAGCGGCCCTGGCAATTGCTTCAATGTAATTGTTCCAACTCATGCTTCCTGTTAACGTTAGGCTAAGGAGTTTGAAATATGTACTCTCAGATAAAGAGTCTTTGGCCATTGCTATTGGTGGTAGAGAAGATTTCTTGTAATTTTTGAAGGAAAGTAGTTTGAAGTGACCATCCAATTTTGTCCCCATTCCACTACAGATTTAAGGTCATCACCTAGTGTTTCTGACATTTCTTTAGATATGTGTTCATTTGTTTTCCTGTCGTGTCTGTTATAGTGTGTGGTGCCATCAGTATATATGCCAACCCCAGAGGCAATTTTGTCGAAGAGAGCATTTATGAATATAAGGAACAGTAGAGGTCCTACGAAAGACCCCTGGGGAACTCCCACATTTATATCATATAGTACGACCGTTGAGGACAACCTGGATGTTTCTTTTATCTGAGAAGGATTTAATTATGTTAAGTATTCTTCCAGTGATACCGTATGCTCAAATTTTCCTGAGGAGACCCTCATGCCATACCCTGTCAAAAGCCTTACATATATATAGAGCTATCGCTCTGCCCTATCCAGCTTGGGCCAGTGAATGGTATATACGTTCAGAGTTTACAGTTAGGATGTCTACTGTAGAACGGGCTTGTCTAAATCCATATTGTTAATCCGTCAGCAGTTTAGCATATGTAAGGTGATTGACTAGAGGATGGTTAATTATGGTCTCAAATATTTTGGCAAAAAGTTGGAGGAGGCTAATGGGGCGATAATTTAATGGGTCAGTTCTTTCGCCAGAATTCTGTAAAATTGACACCACAGAAGCAGTTGTCCAACAGCCCGGAAAGCAAGCTTCATTAAGGCATTTGTTTAAAGTTTTGAGAGAACAGGAGCTCCTTTGGCGGCGCACTGTTTTAATAGCACAGCTGGGATGAGATCGGGTCCACATGCTTTTTAAATGTCAAGGGTTTTTATGATAGAATTCACCGTAGCAGGCGTGATTTTTAGATCGTCTAGCCTTACGTCTGTCTGTATAGGAAATTCAGGTAGGGGGTGGTTGGAAGGGTCCAGTGTGGAGTTGGAGGCAAATCGACTGGCAAGCATGTTAGCCTTCTCAGTTGCTGAGTAAACAACCTTGTGATTTTTAGTTAGTGGGGCAATTGTTGATTGCCCATTATTTACTACACTGCTGTAGATTTTCTAGAAGTCACGAGTGCCTAGTTTTTGTGCTTCGATGCGTTTTTAGTGGTTTCGGTAAATTCTCTCTTAGCTGTCGCTATTTCTGTTCTTAACATTTCTTCTAGCTTCTATGTACCTCTGTCTCTTTGAAAATTAAAATCTTAAATTTGGAAGATAAGCTGTAAATACCTTATAATATGTTTCCATTATGCCATTTTATTTGAATATATACATAAGTAATTGCTGAAAGTCCTATTTCTGAGGAATGCTGCATTGGGAAATAACACAGGCTATCAAATCTGAGCTTGAATATCCTTCCTATATAGTGTTTGCATAATTTTGAATTTTTATTTAACAATGAATTATCAAGTATGTTTGGTTATACTATATTTACGGTATATATCATTCTAATGGGCGCTTTTCGCTCTATTTTATCCTTTTTATTACTATGGTGTTAAAACAGTTATATTTTTCTTTCTAACTGATGAATAAAGAGTGGAAAACACAAGTTCGCTCATTGTTTTATTCCAGGTTTATTAGGTCAAAAAGATGTTGAAACAGTTTGCGATATCAAGGAAGCATTACTCCCAACGAGTATCACTAAACTCACAGCATAATGGTGTTTAAGCAATTTCGCGACGGCGGCGAGAGTTTCGAAGATGAGGAGTGTAATGGTCGACCTTCAGATGTTGACAACGATCAATTTAAAAGCCTTAAGTGAAGCCATAGACGCACAAATGTTTACGAACATATTCTTTCATTAAAAGTAACGTATACGATAATTCCTAAGCACTTGAGATAGATTGAAAAGACAAAATGATTTATAAGATATTCTCAAACACCTTTAATGACAACCAAAACAAATGCTGGTTTGAAGTGCCATTTTCTTTTCCATCACGCACCAAAAACAACCCGTTCCTCTACCGGATATTTGCTAGCGATAAACGAGTATATTATATACGTCAACCAGCGACTTTTGGCTCTCCGTATTTAGATGCTGACGGAGTTGCTCAACACTTCCTAAAGCCAGGGTTGCGCCCAAAAGAGGCCATGCTTATTTTTGGTGGTTTCCGACCATTCTTGTTTATTACAGGTATTTTTATGCAGGGAAAACCGTTACGGAGAAGTATTGTCAGAAACTGAATGAATTGCATGAGAAACTTCGACAACACCATCCATCAGAATATAGAAAATTCTCCGAAAATTCTCACCTAACGAATATTACTATTCTAAGCTTCTCGATAACTTTCTGCTTAAGAAATGCTTCAAATTCCTTAACGATATCAAAAACGCTTACAGCGAATTCATCGCTATCAGAACGCAAGATTATTACATTGCTGGCAGAAGTACACTTGTTTTGCGTTGACAAATGGGGGACGAATCTGATGGTGCTTATTTTGATGAATATTAATCTGTGCCTCGTGTAAATTTACGCTCATGAAAAATAAACTATTGTTATAATCACTTGCCATTGTGTATGAATTAGTGGTGAGTATATAGCAAATTGATATTATTATTTCTAAATGATATAAGGGGTAACTAAATTTCTATTCATTATGCATCAATCGGAATCCTGTTTTGCAAATGTGTATGCTCTTAGTAAGGTTTTATGTAACGTCAAATGCGCTAGTCATCTTATTTCCTTCTGTCATTTCGATTTTAAGTTAGAAATATATAATACGTCTGTAAATTAAACGCTTTCTTATATCATCTTAGAAATTAATAGAATGGTTTCTTTAATTAAAGCCAAATGCCTTTAAAGTTACATTGACTTAATTTTAACCAAATAAGAGTCAGTAAGTTTATATAAGTTAGTGTGGCATGTAAGACGAATTTTGTAAACTAATATTAATACAGAATGAGGGAAGAAGAATATTTTTCCAATTAATCCATATAGTTTTATGTGGCGTAAATTTACACGGGGTACAAATTAATATCGATATTTCTCTGGAGTTTTATTTGAGAGATCTTACTTTAATTGTATCAATCATGTCTACAGTAAATATACAAAATAAAATATTGACCAATATAATGCTAACGCATAACCATATAAAAATGTATTGAACATTCTCACAAGAAATAGAAAAGAAAACTGGTTTTTAATTTTCATATTTCTGAAACATTTGAACTTTATTTACTTCATATCATATTAAGCTTGCACTTATCGCTTGATATATTTCAACGTAATATACACCATATATCTCTTTCTCAATCATGCATATTTTTGTATGTACTTTTAACAAATGCATTACAGTAACAGGGCACGTTTTAAATTTTGTAATTTATCCTAAATTACATTCTAACAGATATGTTTTCTGCACTGTTCTTCTCATAACGGTCAAAATAAACTGTAAGTAATACCACATGCAATATCAATCAATTTTTTTCCTGTTTTTCCCCCATTCATTTTCAAAACTGACGTCTCGCCTTCTGCCAGTTTTACTATAGTTCTGCCACCTAAATGGCAGCGAAAGAAACCGAAAACAATAAAAACACAACACACCAAATAAATCAAAAACTTAGCTGCAGTAAATATCTTTCTCACGTTGCTTATGTAAATATTATAGCGCTAAACGTGTATGCTGCATAATAGGCTGCCAGTATGTTAGCTAATTCATCTTTGAAGTTTATTATTTTGATGACAAACCAGTGCAAGTTTTGTCTTTATTCACATTAAAAAATACCCTTTTGTTTAACTGTGCATTTGCGGGGAGGCAAAGTAAATACAGTTATGTTAAGTACATGCATATTCTGGTTGTCTATATTATTCGTTTATTCCTTCCAACGAAAATAACTTCATATTTCGGTTTTATAATTAAAATGTAATTGCATCTGTTGCAATACAGTTTAATGCTAGTGCTGTCTACGTTACCTTTACATAAGCAATGTAGCAAATGGATTTTCTTGGATTTTCCGTTATTTTTTTTAATTAAAAGTATGGAATAGACTTGGAATAACTCTCTACTTCTTTTTATAGAGAAGTACATGCAATTCTATATAAAATTTAATAATCATCCTCTTTCCCTTTGCTAATATATGGATGAATCGTTTATCAAACTAAATTTTTTTCGGGTATTTGGAATTGCGACGTACTTTATATAAGCACTATAAACCGCGCTTGTCAACACACATGATGTCTCATTGCCTTCGATTTTATGTTTGCATCATACTAGTGCTACAATGTTGCATATTTTTACGCCGTCCTTTTCTTTTTATTATGTAATATAAAAAACTAATATGTTGGATTATTTGATATGTAACAGGAAATAATTACCTAGAAACAGTTGAGTATCTATGATATATAGTGCCAGGGTCTAGCCGCATACAGAAAACTTGTATTCTTATACGTTTTACTCGCAATGTCAGGTCTTGAGTATTATTGCTTTAATTATTTTCGTCTTTTACTATTTCTGCCTTTCTTGCCGATGTTATCTTTAAGTCCAGGTATTCGATTGGGAACTCTTTCTTTTCACGTTTTTATTTATATCCACCGATATGCATGTGGTGCTAATCCATCTACTCGCTATTATAAAAAAAAATAATCTCAAGACTTTTCAGATTCCACCGCGTAAGAGCCAATTACGTCCTAGGATACAATATTGTTCCCAAATCTGGGCAGTAACTTCTCGGAAAACCCTAGACTGTTTTGATACATTTCAGATCCAGGTTCAAAATCTTAAAGATGATACCCTTTGTTATCCGTTGTTAAATACTTGTATTTCTATCAATATTCCTTTCTGTGGAGTATTTTCTTTAATTTTCTTTTTCGGACTGATTATTGAGACTGTACACATGTTAACTTTGTTTATTTTTTTTTTTGGTGGTGGTGGGGGGCAATTTTTACATTAGGTTCACTTTCACAATTTTCTTTAACATGACGACTTGTATAGTTTTACCTCTATGCTGAATAAGAATATATCCGTTATATTTTCCATGGAAAATAAGTTTTCTAGATATAAAGACTTGTATTATGCAATTTACTTTACTGGCCGCCAGATTTTTACACCCGCTCGATAAACAATTCCACTTCTCTTCTACCGGGACAACTACTTCCCATTTTTTTTGTTTTTATAGCATTTGTGCGTTGGTGTACTGACAGCGAATATCACGATTAAATTTGGATAAACATTATTTCATTCCCCAAATATTTGGTGTCTACTCTGAATGCTATTCTTGACATATGGAGGTTGAGAGCGTGGATTCCGAAAGCTGTTGTTTACGTAGGAAGGTTGCTATTCCGAAAGTCGTCCTTAACGATAAGAGATTGGCTATTTATTCCGAACGCCGTGCGTAATATGACATTACTCAAGGAAGTTAAATAAGTCGTAATTGCTTTGTTTTACACGTTGAAAAACTGAAATTTAATGTAATTCTATTGTTGGAAAGTTTAAAAAGAGTAGGCATACTTGAACAGCAAACGGTAACAGCAAGCAGTGTTGTCAATGACCTCGATCACTCTATAAAGTTAATATACAATGAGAATCACTTACTTAGTAAAGTCTTTTTTTACAAGGTAGTCACCACTTATCAAGGCCCAGAAGCAACTCAGGGGCAAGGGGTATTTTAAGTATAGTACGTTAGTGTGGATATTTAAAGTGTCTACTTAAGGGAGCGGTACATCAGGAACTTGTTTACGTTGGACTTAAATACATCCAAGTTGTAGTCAGGAGGGAAGCAGGCAGACGAAACAGTTCCACAGGCGTGAAGTTCTAAGAAAGAAGCTTTTTTCATGGAATCCACGTTTTGATTTAGGTAGATAAAGAGTGGGAAAAGTTTTTTTACAGTGGATTCAGCTAGACGGGTGTTTTTGTAAAAGATTGGCGAGGGGGGACCAGAGATTGGAGTCCAGTCGAGCACCTGCGATTGTTTTTACTTTCCATTATTATTCTAATTCCCAGTGGAAGTCAGATTATTTCACTTCGATTTCGACCGCTAGTGTCCACAATTGTTCAGGGACGGCAGTGACCACCAATAACAACCGGAGCTTTGTTTTTACGAGGGTTTACTATGCTTTTACCAGGTAATGCCGATTAAATTAAATTATGATGCTTTTACATTGATCTAGATCATTTTTCCCTAATTATTTAGCTATGCCTCTTCTTTTGAAACTGTTTTTTCTGTCGCAAGATTTTTATTTACGATAATATCCAGATTTATAAAACTGTAGAATCGTGGTCCGTATGAGTCCGCGTCTATCTCGTATGCTTTTGCAATATCTTGATCACTTCGGGGTATTCTGTACAATTTTCCACTGAGAAAAAAAGCATTGGCTTTTAGTGCATTCACATATTTTGCAACAATTCTATCCAAACATTGACCGAACACACCAGGAGATTTGCAATTGCTTTAAAACATTTAAATATTCATATGTTTCTTCTATGTTTACTTTCAGCAAGGGCTACCTAAGCTTAGTTAAATTATATTCCTTAGATATTGTTTCAGTGATATGACCGTTGCGCTTCGGCATTTAAAACATATCATGATGTATTATCAATTTATTCATTCAACTTGCGAGAATTTTTTAGCTTTCTTAAATTGCCGTGAGGCTCGAATGAGGTCTTGAGCATCGATTTGCCATCCGCTGAAGATTCACAACAATGCCAATAAAATTAAATTGATGGCATATTTTATTATTTATTTTTACTTTCCAAACATTCATTATCTCATTTTAGATTTTGATTTACATAGTTTGCGTCATCTCTTTTACTCGATTGCTACGGCAAGCAAGGATTTTGGATAAGTACTTACAAAACTCAATTGTGTTTCCCGGTTCTTTCACACGTTGTTACGTATATGTTCATTACATGTAAACTCCTGAAAATCACACAATAATTCATACTGTACAATAATTAACATTTACGTTTTACTGAAGTACATTATTTTGGATTTGGTTTGTATTCCAGTAATCTTGTAATGAAGAACATAATAAAATTAATGAAATAGCGTAATCGACAAAAGAGATACGAAGGAAATCGACCAGTTAAAATAAGCAATTTGATAATAAAATAAAATAGATATACAATGAATTGAATACGTATAAATTTATTCCTCTATAATAGATCGAAAATAGTCTAACAGATGTATCGATATTTTTATAAATTAGAACTCGTTTTTGTATATTTGTAAGACCGACCGAAAATCGTATTTTTATTTCATCAATCATGTAGTTTTCCTTTTTTCGTTTCTTACCATTATGCGATTGAAGCGCCGAAAGCTTTTTTTACTTATTAGTTATTCTAACATCATTTATTTCTCTTGTATCTGTAACATAACATTAGCTATTTTTATGTTCTCTACCGCTCTCCCTCGACCCAGGACTGTACCCTAATAAACAAAGTCTTGGACAGCATAGATACAGCACTTTCCCTCGACACTAGCGCAAAAGTGCATGTATTTGGTGGCTTCAACTGTCTTGGATTTTCTACTTACACAGACGCAGCTGGTACCACAACACATTACTTCTCTATATCTCATCTCTTATCACAGATGGTGACGTTTCCAACACGTTTCCCAGACCAACAAGAACAACGTCCATTACTTCTAGATTTGTTTCTGACCACAGCTCCCAATGACTGTGTAACGAATGCCCACCTCCCTCTTGGGAACGCCGATTATGGAGTGGTAATGGTTGAAATCCCCCTAAACTCTAGAGCCTATACTGCTAAAAAAACGAGAGATTATAAAAAGGCTGACTTGGAAGCCATCAGGAACCTCATCAGGGACGCTCCATGGCAAAATATCTTTTCACTTCCTGCTGAACACTGTGCAAATGAGACAACTGAATGGTTCAAAGCGGCAATTTAAGCACATGTTCCCACACGCAAATTCTATAGCAAACCCGACTCTCCCCACTTGTTAACAACAACTTGTGCAGCTGTCATACCGCAAATACAGCATGCGTACCTCAAATTTAACTGACATAAGTCCAGTTATAACAGACAGAAGTACATAAAAGCCAGAAACAATTGTTAGAAAGAAATAGCGACAGCTAAGAGAGCATTTATTGAAACCATCCAAAAACGCATCGAAGCACAGAAATTAGGAACTCGAGACTCCTGGAAAATCAACAACAGTGTAGTAAATAATGGACAATAAAAAATTCCCCAACTATCCAAGAAACATGTGGGTTTTCCTCAGAAACTGAGAAGGCTAACATGCTTGCCAGACGGTTTGCCTTCAATTCGACAGAGGACTCTTCTTACAATTCCCTGACTTTCCTTTGCAGGCAGACGCCACACTAGACGATCTGAAAATCACCCCTGCTCAGGTGCATGCTATCACAAGAAAGCTTGCCACGTCAAAAGCATATGGACCTGATCTCATCCCGGCTGTGCTATTTAGAAAGTGCGCCGCCGAAGGAGTTCCAGTTCTCTCCAAACTTTACAACAAATGTCTTAATGAATCTTGCTTTCTGTCCTGCTGGAAAACTGCTTCTGTAGTGCCAGTTTTCAAGAATTCTCTCGAAAGAACTGGCCCAGTAAACTATCGCTCCATTAGCCCCCATTCAACTTTTTTTCCAAAATATTTGAGACCAAAATTAACCAAGCTGTAGTCCATCACCTTACAGATGCTAAACTTCTGACTGACCAATAATATGGATTTAGGCAAGCCCGTTCCACAGCAGACATCCTAACTGTAATTTCACAACGTACATACCAGTCACTTGACAGACGGAATCACTGGAAGGATACGTACCATACTTAGATCCTTCTCAGACAAGAGAAAAATCCAGGTTGCCCTTGATTGACGGCCGTACATCTAAGCAATATGATATAAATGCGGGAGTGCCTCAGGAGTCTATCCTTTGATCTCTGTTATTCCTTATATTCATAAATGACCTCACCGACAAAATTGTTTGTGAGATGGCTATGTATGGTGACGAAACCACGCTCTATAACAGACACGACAGGAAAACAAATGAACACATATCTAAAGAAATGGCAGAAACACTAGAGAATGACCTCCGATCTCTAGTGGAATGGGGACAAAAATGGATGGTCACTTTCAATGCTGCCAAGACTAAACTTGTTTCCTTCAATAATTACAAGAAACATTACCTACCGCCAATAGCAATGCCCAATGACACTTTATTTTAAAGTACATCTTTTAAACACCTCGGCCTAACGTTCACAGGAAAAATGAGTTGAAACAATTACATTGAGAACATTGCCAGGACCTCTACGAAGAAGGTGGTTTTCTCTACCGTGCTAGAAACCTATTAACGCCTGAAAGTATCCTATACATCTGTACTCCCACCATTCGCTCATGTATTGGATTATTTGGGCTGGTGCATCTGCTCGCTCCTAGACAATGTTAAAAAGAAAGTCGCCAATCTGATAGGTCTTGAACTGTCAGCTAAACTTCAGCCCCTGTCACATCGACGAAATGTTGCATCCATCTGCCTGTTCTACAAGTACTTTAACGGTGAATACTCTGACGAACTGCAAGCACTTGTGCCTCGTAGACGTAAATACTTCCGACAAACCCGACAAGCAGCTAAATTCCACCCCTTCACAGAGATCACTAAAGGCAAGAGAGCCTTCTACCCCAGTAATTTATCCTTCAGAATAGATAGACTTTGGAATTCCCTTCCAAGTCCCCGCTTCCCCGACTGTACTGACATGCAGACGTTCAAGTGCAACGTGAGCATACATCTTGCTGCCCAACTTCCTATACGGTAGCCCTGATGCTTATGTCCCTGATAGTAGTCTCCTACAACAAAGTGGCAATGTGCCTTGTTTTGGGTGAAAATGTAATTTTCTAAAAATCTCTACGGATTTCCGTCTTTTTTCTCATATAGATTGTGTAAATATCATACAACCAGCCCTATTTTATGTTTCTTTCATATTTCTAGGTACATTGCTGCACTTTATCCATCCCACATCTTCTGTCATGGTAAATCAAGCCCCGGCAAGAGGTGGGCAACAGGCAACTAAACTATAAGCCGCCGCAAGCATCGCCATTTTGCTGAATTGCTGACATTACGTAATATATAGACAAATTAGTAGTGTTCTATTCCCGTAGCCGTATCTTTTCCCACGCGGGTACGTTGCATGGGAGTTCCAGTGTTTTTGATACTTTAGATGTGCTAAATTACTCTATCACCTTCTTAAATTAATATTTACGATTCTGTTTTGAAATATATATTTATGTGAATGTTCACTACGCCATATAACATACGGCATTGGTCTAAGAACTGCTGATTGTTTAAACAATCTTATTATAAAAGCAGAAATACTAAGAGTGTTTTAATAATACATAAAAACATGGTATTATATATAGTACATGTTATATTTCTTTGTTTTATCCTCAACCGTATATACGTTTATGAACAAATTAAATAAGCATCTCTCTGTATTAACCTTCTGCATGAAATATGCAAAAAAATAATTTAAAATCTAGATACAGCAACACAATTTAGTCAAAGATATGATAGAAAAATATTAAACTTGTATAATATTAATAGGAGAATAAAAATACAGTTAATAATAATAATAATAATAATAATAATTATTATTATTATTATTATTATTATTATCATTATTATTATTATTTTGAGAGATACGGAGAAGGCTTACCGCAAAAACGTGCTCAGTTCGGCCTGTTGTGCAGGTTGAGAAGAAAAAACGAAAAGATCTAAGATGGCCAATGTTGTCTTTTCATCTCCACGATCTCGAACAGTTCCCGGAAAATTAGCGTCTCATACGTGCTTTTGAGTTGTCCCCGCAAAAAAAAAAAAAAACAAACAAAAAAAAAACAGGTTGCTTGGGGGAGTTGGGAGAAGCGTTCAATGTGTGTATAGTGAATATCTTTGTGCGAGTCGTCAGATTTCCTTATATGATTTGTGCAGAGTGAACTTTGTTGTGCGACTAGTCAGACTTTTCTGATTCAAGCTCTTTCGGCTTTTTTGGTATGTTATGAACAGATTCGATTATAAACTGATTCCAGGGTTCTACGTCTCCCCCGCCGGCACCTCTGTCGTCAAGTTGTGGGAAAAGGCCGAGCAGGTCTGCAGGTTATGCCAATAAAGGATCCAGTAGTAGTTATCCCGGTTTCGATCAGCAAAGGGGCGTACGCAGTTCAGATATAAACCTGGCCTGGGGGGTAGACAAGCATTATTAGAAGCCTTTGCTACGGGATCTTTCGTATCCTGGAGGCAGTTCACCGAACGGCGGCTTGGGCCAAATGAGAGGGTGGATATATAACTGGTCGATTTAAGGAAGCTGGTCACGCCGTTCGGTGGAGTGAGCGACCACATATTAGGATGCGTTTTTTGGCCGAACTCTCGGACAACAACAGCCGATTGCTATGAGCATCATCAAAGCTCAGTGAGTTGGGGTCTGGATAGACTTGCTCGCTAAAGCTCGGAATATTCTAGAAGACAATGCAGAATCAGCTTCAGCAGCTGTGGAAGCACCCGCATCGCCAACAGAAAACGTGAAGTGTTATAAATGTGGCTAACCAAACCATTTTTCCAAAGACTGCCGAAACGATTTGAAGGACGGTTCTAACCGAGGGATACCAAGACGCATGCATTGTCACCGGTAAAACAAGTTGGGCCACGTACCGGGAAGTTGTCCGGGAAACGAGCAAGGGAAGTAAGCTATAGCACCAGCGTTCTCCCCAGATCGCCGCTAAAAAAAGAGGTACCGGCGGTGAGCGTACACGTCAACAGACGTGAGTGCTTAGCGCTCGTAGACACCGGGTTCACGCAGACTCTCGTGCACAAGGCAGGCTGTCATACGTAGGGACGTGATGAACGTCAATGTGCTCACTGTCCGCGGGGGCTCCCTAGCCTCTTGTTGAGTAACCATCATCCGTAAGTGTATCGGGAATGGACGCTATGAAACAATTGTTGGCGTCCGGTTTACGATGAGAGTATGGAAGAAGGTATCCTTTGGGCGCAGCCATGGAGCTGGAGAAGCCTGACTTTCGTGCCAAATTAAACCAGCGCACGAAGTCCTGGTCACTATCCTATAAATGGCCGAACGAGCAGCAGCCAAAGAACTTGTACAATAGAGTGCCGGAATATAAGCTCCCCTCTGGAGCCGGAGCGGAATATGACAAGGAACTACAAATTGAATATATAATGAGTGGCTAGTTCTTTATGCCGAGAAGGAATTGGGTCCCCAAAAATGCCTTACCTCACTAATGGCCGTTATCAACTAAACCAAGCAGAAAGTGAAGCCGGAGCTCGAATATCGGGAAATGAACCAGCACATGGACTCTTTTACAGCTCGCGCGGACATATGCGCCGAGCAATTGAAAGAATGGCAGCAAATAGAATCTAATATATCTGTTAGATTTTCGCAAGGCCTACCTTCAAGTGCGCGTGCACGGATAATTGTGGCCCCAAAAACCTTCTTTATAAAGGGAAAAATGTATTGTCTAACCTGCACGGGGTTTGGGCTTAATGTGGCACCATCGATTTTGTAGATGATTTGTATGCCGTTCTAGCTTAGAATGAGCGCGTATAGCAGGCAACATCTGCATATACTGATGATGTGTACGTGGATGAGGGAATTGAAGCTGCAGCGCGCGTGAAGGAGCATCTCTGCAACTTTAGCCTCCTTATCAAGGATCCGGAAAGGCTACATGATGGTACACGGATTCTTAGTCTGCAGGTTTGGAAAGAGAATTGTGTCCTTTTTTAGGAACTAAGGAACAAGTTCTCGGATATGAATTACGTAGTTACGTGACAAATAATATTTTCTCTATGTTGAAATTCTCTTGGACACCTCCCTGTAGGTGGAAGGATTCGTGTTGCAGTTACGTTTATCATGCGGAGAGCGTCCGAGGTTACCACTGAGTGGGATGATGAAACGACTCTCAACACAATGTTCGCGGAGGTCCTTACGATGGTGCGCGAGGATGACGCAGCGTGGGGCAGATGGTGCGTAGACGGCCGAGACCTTAGTGTGTTTGTTGACGCGAGCTCACTTTCCATTGGCATGTCGCTAGTCTATGATGGGGATGTGGTGGAGAATGCCTTTTTTTCTACGACCAGAAAAGTGCTCCCAGCAAAAAACCTGACAGAGCTCGATGCCGCCATCAAGGGGATAAACTTGGCAATCCTATCGAAATCTACTACGCTGCGACTGTTCACCTAATCTTCCCGCGTACACAAATGGATTTTAGATATCCATACCAGGAGGGACAGAATGCGGAAAAAAGCCCCGAGCGAGATGCTCATCTGACGGTGGCTTGACACAATCGTAAGCCTGGTACAAGAATATGCACTCTACATGGAGTTGTCCCTGGATAAATTCAGCCTGGCAAAAATTGGAAACTAAGAGAGCCATTGAACCCGTACGACTTCCTCGCACTGCCTTTGTGAGTTCCGTTCGATTTAATCGAAGCAAAGAAGTCCGCAAGGAAAGCGGGCACGCTAGGATCAAACGAACCTTATATTTCGTTAAGTTGGTTGATTAAGAAATGTAGAACGCAGACGTCACGAGAGTGGTCAAAAGCTGTGTGGCTTGTGAATCCATCGAAAAAGCACTCGTTCGATGGGGGAAAGATAAGCTGGGGTGAGGAACCACAGCAGCAGGTTGGCAATAGATATTACCCACCACAATGACGAGGATTTCCTTACCCTTATTTATTGCGGCCCATCTACGTTTGCGATATGGTGGCCGCTGCACCGGTATGATACAACCGGCATCATCCGTCAGTAAAATAGTGTTTTCTTTGAACGCGGCCTCCCAACAGAAATACTAACAGACAATGGCACTGCATTTACAAGTGAGCAATTCCAAAAGTTTTCCGATGACTAGGGAGTTTTCCGATGACTGGGCGTATATATTAATAATTCTGTTTCTTTTCGTCTTTTTCTTTCCCTCTTTGCACTTCTAACTTTTCTGACCTAATAAACATATTTTCATACGATAACATGGAAAGTCTTAAGAAAGAGAATGCGAGCTATAATACATTTTTTACCTATTTTATCCGTTCGAAATCTCGGAGACTATTGATCAGAGTTTTAATAAAGAAGGTTCCTTGGAAAACTAATGACTTGGATTGTTTAGTAGGATATGTGGCATTTGCAATTAAGATATCACATTATTGTTTCAAAAAGTAAGGAATCACTTTTCAGTATAACTTTAAGGTAAAATGAACACCCACTTTATAGCAATTATTTTATAAATGTTCCGATTTTTTAGGGGGGCGTTTATTGTGTCCTGCGAGACCAACGCAAAACATACCTAAAAAAATATTCGGGTTGGCTGAAAACTAATGTCACATTAAAATTTTCCGCAAATAATTATTATTCAGAGTCTGAAGCAATAATATGAGCGCGTACAACAATGGCTACCAATTATAATAGAACGAAACATATTGATTTTCCCGGAAAATGATATTTGCGGAAAAGTTAAATGTGGTATTCTTTTTCAGCACACCCGATTACATATAGAAAACAAGTTTTTATGTAGTTTTCATGCCGTTTGACCAGGCCGCAAATACAAAATAAAAACAGCCCCTAAAAATAAGAGTTGCACCCCCAAAAACGTTGGCTATACATTGGATGTTGATTTTACGTAAAATTAACATAAAAAAGTGATCTCCCAATTTTCTAAGAATAATTTATTCATCACTTGAAAACCTCTCCTGTCCCAGAATTTAAACAATCATTTCCGTTTTTAGCACCCTATAAATAACTCGTATTAGATGACCACTAACAAATAACTTATGTTTTTTTTAAGGTTAAACATCCGAACTTAATAAAGAGTTTTTTTTTTATTTATTTCAGGGCATACGATGGGTAATATAATACGTCTAAAATGTTGCAAAAATTTTCATATATCAAGTTATTTCAGTTGTAATTTATTATGTGATCAAGACATTCTTGCGGTATTGTCCTGTTCATGATATAAAGGTTGGAAAAGTATGATTTTGCTGAATTTTCAGTTACTTACGCAGCAGATTATGACATTAAATACAATATATAAAATGCATGTCCTTAAAAAACTTACATAGGTCATGTCAGGAAAATCTATCTCAATTTTTTCACTAAGTTTACCATGCTGGAATCATTTTAACTTAATTTATTTTTCGTATCTCTATGCATTTCATGTTATTGTTTTTATTATTATTATTATTATTATTATTATTATTATTATTATTATTATTATTATTATTATTATCTATTATGTATTTATTTATTTTATTTTATTCATAATTTTAAATATATCATATTGTTTTTTTATTCAAAAATTTATTTAATTATATTGTTGTATTCATATTTTTTCAGTTGCAATATATTTAAGCAGATTTATTCTTGTTTTCTTTGGTTTTGAATAATTAGTTGATCGTTAAAATTATTTAATTCGGCAACTTTCTAACATCGTCCAAAAATAAAATAACATTCGTATATGTTTATACGTTTTCATAATATTTATGTTTTACACGTTAGATATTGCCATTATTTGTATTGAGTTTTCGTATTAAAACATTTGGAATTACGCCAGATCTCTTTATTTTATAAGACTATGAGTGCTTAATGGAGGAAATCGATATAAAATTTATATTCAAGTTTATTTGATTTATTTTCTTCCGCAATTTAAATTAGTTGGCTGAATTCGATGCTTTTCTTTATTTAGCTTAGAATTGTATTCCTTTTTATAGAAACGTGGATTACATTTGAATAAAATAAAATGCGTATTAGAAACGTGTGAAGCCGAAACACCGTATTATTACAACATAAACAGATATTTATTTTGTTGGCCATTTATATTGGATTTCATAAATATATTTCGAAGGTAAACTTAATCTTCAGTATGTCTTTTTGCCATGTTCTTCTTAGAGCATAAAATAAGCGAGTAGAAGCCCGTTTGGTGTTTTCACAGTAGTCTTTTTAAGTGTCAGAACGGTACGTTAGTAAAAACTGATAACGATCTGCATAAATAAATGTTATTTAAAGTGCTGATTAAAGTAAAGTTAATGGAATAAATGGAAAAACTATATTAAAATATAAAAAAAATGTTAAGTTGTATTTATAGTGTAATTAAGATTACTGTCTGTAAATTTTAGATTTCAGAACGTAAATTGTCCAATTTTATCAATAAACGTATTTCTCATTAACGGAACAACATAAAGTTACGTCGTCAAACAAAAAAAAGAAAGAAAGAAAT
This sequence comes from Euprymna scolopes, assembly GCF_053919585.1. Lineage (NCBI taxonomy): Eukaryota > Metazoa > Mollusca > Cephalopoda > Sepiida > Sepiolidae > Euprymna > Euprymna scolopes. The sequence goes on from NC_136484.1 coordinate 102,748,836, forward strand.
AGAAAACACACTGTAATGGTCGTGTATGTGTGTGCACGTCTGTGAGTGTGTGCGTTTGTGCGTGTACAGGGATATGTGAAGTAGTAGTACGAACAATTACATTACAGAAATACGGGGTCAGCGTCGGTTTGGCTCGTCGCTAACCAATGACTTGGAAAAAATCCGGTCATTTTCATTTAGATTCGTAAAATAATATATAACGTTTATCAGTTGGCAAATATATAACGTTTATCAATTGCAAGTTGGAAACATTTCAATGCGAAACATAGCTAAAAACACTGCCAGACACAGCAAGTACCTTTGTGTGTAATTTTATAAAAATCAGTCAAGCCTTTATGGACTCTATAAAGAACGAACTAACACCCACACATACAAAGTTGCATTTAGATTAAAGTATACGTATAGATTCGTGTTTACTCACATAATAACGCAACTGTTAATAATGCATACTATAAAAAACGAAATTTTCTACAGTATAATATGGCACTAGGAACAGATGTATTACTAAAATAAGTTCAAACCTGAAACATATTGTACAAATTAGCGTTTAAATGTCCTTTTTGTGTTATAATTTTTTTTTATTTACATTTAATCTTTCTTGTTTAAAAATAAATTTCAGTTTCTTTCAATAATAGAATTTGGAAAGAATTTAAAGTGCCCACTTAATATAGTTCCTATATTTATTTCCAAACTAAACAGTTCAGAAAATGTATTTCTATTACAAAGTGTTTATCTGATATATAAGAGAAACCGATCCGATATAATACACGGAAATGTCAAGGTTATTTCCCCTTTTAGAAAAGCATAGCCTGAGGCGTAAAACTGCCATAACATTCATCTTGTAATTCCAACTTTTCAATATATAAGTTGCATGAGTTTTTTGTGTTCCTCGACCGATCGTCTCAATATATGTTATCCATCTATCTATTTCTCTCTCTATCTGTCTCTTTCTTTCTCTCTTTCTCTCTCTCCCTCTCTCTCTCTATCTATCTCTCTCTCTCTATATATATATATATACATACTAGCAAAAGTACCTGTCGTTGACTGGGTTCAAAAACATACTACAGAAAATGGCCTCTGATTTATGAAAGTGTTATAGGTTATGAAAAGGAAGGGTTGTAAAAAGATAGCTTCGAATTTGGGGGTATCAAAACATAAGCAAAACATGATGAAAGTAAAAATAAAAGAGATAACCCCAATTATTTATTATACCATACCTGTTTAAACTAAAACACTTATCACCATATTCTTTGGATCTATATTAAAAAAACCTTGTTAAACTTTGTGACATATTTCCATTCTATGGAGGTCAAGCGCGAACGAACAGCCCATGATTTTATTACACCTTGTTTCTCCAAACTGAAACATAATTATCAAAGTATATTTACGCAGATATATATGATAAATATTTATTATAGTTTGCACCTATTTCCATTCTATGGAGGTAAGGCACAAACGGAGGCCCAACAATTTTAATATATCATCTCTATTTAAGTTAAGACATATTATCAAAGTATTCTTATGTACATCTATATCAAAAATACTTGTAAACGTTTATTTTTATTATTATTTTTTTTTATTTCCATACTTTGTGGACAAGGCGGGAACGCAGACCCCCCTCCAATTTTAATGAACCACTGTTCTGCCAGATCAAACATACCCATTCCTGTGTCTCGATACATCTATCATTATATGTGATCAGTCTTCTATAATAGTCAACCATATAGAGCCTATTCTGCTCAGACACGCACACGCAGACGTTCAGCTTTATATATATATATATATATATATATATATATATATGTATATATACATATATATATATATATATATATATAATGTACAGTAATTTAGCGTGATCTCTTGGCAAACTAATCGACACCGAAATTGAAAAGCGTTCTAGTTTGTAAGAGATGTATTTGTATAAAATCATATGCACCGACGACATCATTTTTTTTATGAATACTATTAAGAGAAATCGTGGAAAGGGGCATTGAATATAGTGAATAAACATGCCATTTAGTTCAACGTTTGTATGTACATTAATATTTGTATTTTACCTACATAGATGTTTTCTCATCCATCATCGTCCACGGACATACAAACAGCACACAGCTGAATATACTGGATTTTTAAGGCAGCCTGTTCTCGCCATAGGTGAAAAAGACGTATTTTCTTTACTATTGAATATAGAAATTTGAAAATATAAAGCAACAGCGGGTGTACTCAGAAGTTTTAAAGCAACGATTCCATGAGCCATAGTTGTTTCATGAAACATGTTGGCATAAATATAATGCCGGAAAGTGCATAAGCATTCAGCATATACTGTAGCTAGTACAATTATTAAAAAAATTGCTGGGAATATTTTATTAAATATCAGATTTTGTCTAGTTAGGAAAACCTTACCACTTCCACACGAATAAAGCTAAAGCTATCGCATCTAATATACATATACGAAGAACGTTCCAAAGGGAATATCTCATTTTTATTTCGCTTGTATGGATCCGAGGGATTACTAATACTGACTGAAGTTATACATTTTTGACATGAAAATTACATCTCACTGTAACAGATATTGACGGTCGCAGAGTTTAAGAAGGGACACCTTTTCTCGGATTGCGTCAAATACGAAGATGCGTCAGAAAATTCATCGCTGCATAATAAAACGAACTGATAAGCATCCATCGATACCTTTTGAATCTTTTCTAAGCTCTACACAGTTCGGAAAATGGTTCGTCGATTTCATAGTGACAGAGATGTGAGAGCCAAGCAATTTAAGCGCAAAAGCGACTGGCAATAGTACATTGAGAATGGTGATTGTATGTAGGAAAAACACGTCCTTGAGTACAACATTTAGCTCCTTTATGGTAATATTGACTGTCTTATTTTACTTAACGGATCCCCTTTCTGGAAAAAAAAGAAAAAAAGAACAGTCCCAAAATTTGTATATATTTGAACAAAAATAGGCAGAAATTTAATGATAGTTAACATATAGAATATTGTCCGTTTAATTAATTAGTTATTTTATTTTATTTTTTATATATTTTATAACATTATATGTATGTGTATATCAATTAACGACCGACATTAGAATCTCCAGTAAGCGTTAAAAAAGACGTGTGTGTGTGTGTGTGTGTGTGCGTCTATACAATCCAGACAAACAACGTGCCTTTGACCCTGCCTCGAACCTAGAACCATAATAAATATATTAGTCCAAGCTTTTAGTGAGGAGATTCCACTTAGCGTATCACTTACATCTGCTTATCAATCTCCAGGTGTATATGTACGTACGTCTATAAACGAGTGTGTGCGTACCCTGTGTATTCATGGGTACGTGCAGAAGCATATGTGGTAGTGCGCGGGTGTATATGCATGCATATTCACATATGCGACGATGTTCGTCCAATGCAAATTTTAAGGAAAGCCTTAGTTTTAAATACAGGCCACACTAGTTGCTGACTATTCCAATACAAAATGTTGGAAGGGTTATATTCAAATAGATCTTAACGTTATCAGCTATACCCGTGCCTCTCCCGCTGGTAACTCTGTCCGCCTTACATTTATGTTTCCATCATTAACACTGCGGAAGATCGAAGGATCGGTAAAAGATATGTGCTATTGAAAGAAGCATACTTGTTTTTTCAAAATACTTTTTTATTCCTACACGTCAACACATATGAATGAAAAGATATAAACATTCATAAATTTGTGGTAATATTTTTTATTCGTACACCCCCATATATATATATATATATATATATATATATATATATATATATATGCTTTCTTTCTTTTTTCTTCTTGAGCTACTTTTATGTTTATAAAAAAAACAGACATTGTTTTCCATTTGGCTTCGTCTTGTTATTTCCATGTGTCCCGCAACCATACACATTTCAGAGGTGTTTTGAATATAGTTACATTAAATCCTTTTGACATTCCTTTTTCTGTATTGATATTGTTATTACATCTTAGTTTGTCGCCGTCCACCGCAGATATCGTGGCGTAACACAAGGTACATGCATTGCATGCAAGTCACTCAGATATCCAATCGCAAAGTTTGATATGTTCAATAGATGAGCCCAAATTAGGATGATACACTAGTATAGGACTTTCGCTCAGCGGCTACCGTGCCTTGCGTGAACTACGAATGCATTTAATTGTGTGTATATATATATATATATATATATATATATATATATATATATATATATATCATGTAGATACTAATGTTGTATTTTTATGATTAATTTTAATATATTGTATAAGACGTAAAATATATTTGAGGTTCTTTCTTTAATAAATTATTTACATTTTAAACACATATATTTAATTAATATAAAAATTTAAAGGTGTGTTATATTCTTACCTTCAATCACTTATTAATTTCAATTGCAATATTTAATTATGTAATTGTATTTTGATTTATATTTCTATATGAGGTAATATTATTTTAGTGCAATTTATTTCGCACGAAACATCAATGGTTATTTGGCTTCTCATTAGTATCCGTATGATTCCTTGGTTTAGTTGCTTTAGTTTCCGAATAAAACGTTAAAATTTTCATTATAAACAGGAGTGCTTCGTTAATTCAAAAATATTTCGAATAAAATCTTGGGATCAAAATTGTTGTAAAAACCCAGAGTCGCGACTGCAACGCAGATCGTAACAGTTTAAACAGTTATCAGTAACGGATGTGTTTGCTGCTTTTAAATTGATCTCCTAACTAATCCGTTTACACAAAGCGAACTCCTTAAATCACACAGGGCGGGGGTATCATATCTACATACTTGGAAAAGCTTACAATAAACCATAAACAAATCACTATTTTTATTTTTTTTATATTATCCGATATTTATTAAGAAAAAAATCTGATTTTCGAAATAAAAACGCCCCTGCAGTTACTTATCCGGTCTTTGCCTATTTAACATGAGGTCTGATGGTGACTGAAGACTTACCCCGCATATCGGCGACATTGGGAATGTTTTTCTGTAGGCTAGACATTTCTCCCGATCTATGAAAAGCGTGTTGTTCTTGATAGCGAGATTATTTTCTAGAGATGCTTTGAGAAGCAATAGCTCATGCAAGGTGTTCTTCGCACCGATTAGTTTCTTCTGCAGCGACTCCAAAGTATCGTTTATTTCGCCAACCTCCCCGACGAGTTTGTTTTGGGCGGCGTCTTGACAGGCCTCCATATTCATTCGTCGCAGTCGGAAGTCGAGTCGTGTCTGCGCAACTTTCAGCGGTTTTTGTTTGTCCTGGATAGTTTTCTTCATTAGCTCGATGTTCTTGTTCATGTCGAATATCTCCTGCAATATTTTAGACAAATGTGCCTGCGTTTTGTTTTTTGCATCTAGGGTCTCGTTAATTCGATCTCGGAATGCCTGGTTTGTCAAGTTCCACTGGTAACACATTGCATTGCTGCACTCGTTCAGCACGGAGTTTACCTCGTTCCGTAATTGTTTAGAAGCTGCTCTTTGTGTTTGAGATCGCTTGATGTTATTATTTGTGAACTTAAACCATGTTTCCGGGTCTGACTTTGTGTTGTTGATAAGCTCAACTCCATTATGATAAGCCAAACTACAGGAATTATTATAGAGCTGGTGTGCACTATCGTCTATATTTTGAGCTACGAATTTGTTTCCTCCGTCATTCTCTAGTTCGTATTGTGCGGATAAGTTCTGATTAAGCTGCGGATTCAACTTTTCAAGTATGTTACGCATTTTCTCTTGACATTTACGTGTTGAGCTGATCTCATCAATTAGAGCCATCTCAGCAGAATCATGGACCAAGTCTATGCCATGTCGCTTTCCTCGGTTATAAAGACACTCTTCAGTGATACATAGTAGGTCTTCCGACTCTGGAAGCGCCTTAAGTATCATTCTCTTAGCCTCTTTCGATGCAGCGATTTCAGCTAGCATTTCATCTGTTTCTCGGTTTAGTTCCTTTTTCAAAAAAATTATCTCGTTCACTCGTTCGTTCAATTTTCTCCCAACGCCGGTTTGAGCCCGCATGGTTTGGTCGTCCTTGCAGAAGCACAAGTTCTGAATCCGAAGACGTTCAGCCATGTTTCGTAAGTAATCAGATGTGCTGTATGAGGCAGAGTTTGCCTTTTCCCAGTCGTTTGGCGTGTAGCGATGGTCAGATGTGTTCCGATTAGGTTGATGAATAGGGGGAAGTTTCCTTTCTTCCGTAGTGCGGACATGCGTAGAACAACCGGTCGGTTCAACAGTATTTGTGCCACACGCTCGATTCGAGTAAAACTTCGATGATTTATAATATTGGTTGGTATTCCCTAGCAAATCCGTGTTCGAATTCGCGGTAATATCTTTCATCGCTTCATTCTGGCTTGTCTTTGGTAAATGTGCTGAAGATCTCAACACATTGCTTGAATGTGTCGCCGATTGATTTCTATCCAAACTATACATGTTTCTTAGGTTACGTTACTTGTAATTATTGATTACATGTTCACGATCGTTAATGCATTACTAAGCATTCTTATACCTACCACACAAAAATTATTTTTAGGAATCGGGTTCTAGATTTGCAATTCTAATATAGATTTTTCGTCCTTGACTTGTTCAAAATAAAATGTATCTATTTGTTTTTACTACAAAGCACGATTCAGAACGCGCTATCTATATTACGCCGCGTCATAAACTTGCTGACGTCATACAAGTAATGCTTCTATTTAGTTATTCATAGGTTTGCCAAGGATACGTCATATCAAGTTCATTTCCGCTGTTTTTTTTTTTCAGGGTGTAATAAAATATTTAATAGACCTTTAAAATACGCCGGAAAATTATTTTTGTTACTAAAAAAGTCAAAGAGCTACGGCGGCGGGAAGGTCATTATAAAATAGGGGCCCATTGCGCCCTCTATAATGAATCTTTCTACACAGTCAGCACTATTTCAATGTATTTTTTGCCTAAAATTCAATAAGGTTTCTTGGCTTCTGATGCACGTACGTGACTGGGGATGCTTAATAGATTTCACACCGTCAATGTCTGCAACAGGGTATGAAAAATTAATAAGGTATATGTCTTGTTCAGTCAAATTAGTAATTAAATTTATAATACATTCTGCTTTATTCAGTCGGCATAAAGAAAACAGAAGTAGTTGCCTTTGGCATGCCCCTTAAGTTATGCGTTTGCGTTTCGGTGTATTTGTATGCAAGAAGAACCATATAGTTGATTCCACAACTAGTAATATATACATATTACCGCGGTCTAACTATTGCGTAAATGTAAAGGCATTCTATATCTGTATACGTATTTTGTAGATATGGAAAATAATAAAATAATAACAAAAAATATTTAGCATACTAAACCCAATTAATAACTTGTGCTGATTTTCCACTTTCTTTAAATATAGTGTAGATGTAGCTTTTTATTGGCAGCATTTGGTGCTTTTTGTACATTCTATTATCTTAAGCAGTTTATATCATAATCTCTGAACGAGTTAGTTAGACTACTGAAATGTTATATCCATGAAATAAATTATATATTCTAGATTTCGGTCGTATATCAACTCTCTTATCCAATAAAATAAAAATACGTATTCGTATTTATGAAATTCTAAGAAGTTTTAATATATATTTTTATTCATAATTTAAAAATAAATTAACGAAAAGGTGTAACAGCATACATTTAAATGTGTTTAAATACGCGAGGAATTCTTGTTCACGAGTTTTGGTTGATTACAATAATATGCAGATATCAAACATATACTTAGATCGCCTACTAAAACCAGTTGCCGAAATAAAATGTGGTGAGCTATTTTATTTTACATACTGTATAGATTAGTCGACTGGAATGAATTCTACGTTTTAAAAAAGATAAAATTCATTGCAGCCATATGTAATTTTACTCTTTTCTTCTTTTATGTTATGGTATTATTTCCTTTGTTGTAACATATTGCCGAAAGTTCCATTTTATCCTCAACATACTTTACAGGAAGTTTCTACAAGATTCATTAGTTTATTTGCCGTATTGTCGGAGGATGGTTAATGGTGCCATATCCTGACATAATTTTGTGAATCCAATGATTGCTTCTTTTCTGATAGTTAAAAAATGCGTTTTTATACATTTTTTGTGTTTATAGATTTTTTCTCATTTTTACTTTTTCCTCGAGCATTTCATGTAAAAGAACACAGCGAATTTGTTGGGCAATCTATAAATGCGATCTTCTTTTCACACGAGAAGAAAATCACATTTGAATTTAACATTACATGATTGAGATGTGAGTAGGCCTCACAGCACATAGATACTGAAATTTATGCTTGTCTGAATTCTAGTTTTTTTATATGTAAAAGAAAACATGGATTATCACAGCAAACATCATTTCACAGGATAGATTTTTTCCCTTGAAGGTTTAGAACGGAGGCCCTAAATTCATTTATGCAACAGATTTTCAATCGATTGCAGTGAGGTTTTATTGAAGTTTTTTTTTGTGCACAGAACTTGCTCCAATACTTACGAAACTGTTTAAACGCTGCCTTAAGGAGAAGTGCTTTCCGGCTCCCTGGAAGACCTCATCAGTTTGCCCTGTATTTAAGAATTCGGGTGATAAGTCATCTCCCTCTCAGTACAGACCAATAAGTCTCCTGTGTGTCATGAGTAATATGCTGGAATCCATATTAAATAGAGAAATTGTCAACCACCTAAGCAAGGATAACCTTCTTAGTGACACACAATATGGTTTCCGCTCTGCAAGATCTACCGCAGATGTGCTGACTGTTATATCACACAGGATTAGTGAATCTCTTGACAAAGGCTTCCTTTCTAGAGCAATTGCTCTTGACATATCAAAGGCCTTCGACAAGGCATGGCATAAGGGTCTACTGCACAAGATGTCCAGCTCCGGTATAACTGGAAATGGTTTCTCAATCATTAAATCATTTCTCTCCCGTAGGCTCATAAGAGTAGTGGTAGATGGACAAAAATCGGAGGCCTGCAATATAAATGCTGGAGTTGGCAACAACAAAGCTGTAAATGACAAAGTTCTTTCTTATTCTCTCTCCTCTGATTTCGGGCGCGTGGTTCAGTGGGGGAAGATGTGGCTGGTTACCTTTAATGCATCCAAAAACAAACTCCTATCCTTACATCATCAACGCTCTGATCCCCAGCTGGCATCAATTGTGATGGATGGCTCTAGTGTGGGTAAGGCCCCGTGTTTTGACAAGCTTCTGGGTTTGACCTTTACTCCTAATCTGAAATGGAACACGTACATCAAGTCTGTTGCCAAGGTCGCTGGAAAGATGGTGGGATCCTTCTACCGCTCCAGATGATATCTCACTACTGATGCAATTCTCTATCTATATACAAGCCAAGTACGTCCAAGGATGGAATACTGTTGACATATCTGGGCAGGAGCTGCAAAAAACAGCCTATCCTGCCTTGACACAGTACATAATAGACTTCGTGGCTTAGTGGGGGATGCCCTTTTCTCTACCCTGCAACCTCTCTCCCACAGAAGAGACGTTGCGAGCCTATCTTTGTTTTATCGTTATTTCCATGGCAAGTGCTCGTCTAAACTCCAATCTCTGGTCCCCCTCGCCAATCTTTCACGAAAAACACCCGTCTAGCCGAATCCACTGTGAAAAATTTCCCCCACTCTTTATCTGTGCCTAGATCAAAACGTGGATTTCATGAACAAACCTTCTTTTTTAGAACTGCACCCCTGTGGAACTCTGTTCCGTCTGCCTGCTTCCCACCGGACTACAACTTGCATGTGTTCAAATCCAATATTAACAAATTCCTAATGAACCGCCCCCTTAAGTAAACACTTAATCAAATCTCCACAATAACGTAATGTACTTGCAATAACCCTTATTCCTGAGTGGCTTCCGGGTCGTGATAAGTGGTGATCACTGTGTAAAAAAAAAACCTTCTTCCCAATTAGTGAATGGGAGGAGTCAAATACAACAGGGAGTTGCCATGAGAGAATCGTGATTTAATACAGAATTATATCGATCATTTTTTTATATTTTACGGAGATGAAAATATTTATAGGATTGCAATAGTTATTTTCAAGAGTGGATATTTATACAAAATTTTGCTGACATGTCTTATAGCATTCTTTTAGAAATGACTCACCTTTATTATAATAATCTAAGAAATTAATTCTCACATCGCAATTTCCTCTCGGCAAAAGCAAAAGAATCCACAAATCCAAAAGTCATAGTTTTAAAATAAAAATGTATTCATAAGTAATATCAATGAAAGTTTATTTGATTCTGTTATTCTCCTTTTGCAAAACAGTGCCCCGATTTGCCTCTATACACCTGGAGCCTTTAGTTTAATTTCCTTTTGTCGGAATGTTAGTTTGTTGTTCCTCAAAAGGATCCATGGATGTTCATCGTGAAATCGGCGGGAATGTTGGAACCCATAATTAGGCATAATTTGAGCCCCTTATGACTCAAGATTAATTGAGATAAGATCCAACATTTGGTAAATATACATGAAGAGTTATTGAACGTCATCCTTAATTTGGATAGATTCAGCTGGATATGCTGTCTCTTCTTATAGAGATGTGGTCCCTCGTTCACCAACTGTTGGGTGTTCATGAAGGAATTGTTTAGCCACCTCCAGTGGGGAGCTGCTGTATTTGAGTCTATCACCATGCCCAGTTCTGTGTAGACTTAAATAAAAAGAAAACATGATACAAAAGGGCGCCAATTGAATCACCTTACACATTCAAATTTAAACAAATGACATCTGCCGACTAATACGTTGATTTCTGAACAAAGAGGAAGATTACTAATGTATATGAAATTTATCACAATAAATGTTATTTTGCCCTAGAAAAACAATTTCGACTCATGTAATGTTTTGGTATTTTATCCGAATAACACTAGAATACATTAATAAAATAGGTTGGTTCAAGTTTCTATGCATGAGGTACGTGTTTAGTATTATGGAAATTACGTTTTAAATAGTTTACATTTAAAACGTAATTCCTAAAACCTATACAATGAAGATATTCGCGATGTAATTATTCTTTAGTTTGTGAATAAATAGTAATTGAATGGAGCAATGATTTTTTGTGTTTATACAAACGGTATCTGTTTGTTATAATACTGCAATATGAATAGTTTACATTAGAAATATTTTTCAACAAAATACATGATACTTAATCGAATATAGTTGCGAATGCATGAGGTAACATGTCTTGCATTAAATCTTCGGCTCATATATATATATATACATATATGTATATATATATATGTATAGGGAGAATATCAATAAAATAATGATAAATATATGGTGTATAGAGCCACATTATATAGACACAACTACCAACTTTGTTTACAAGTTTAAAATTGGCTGTTTATGGTGTCTGATGTTTTTCTATTTAGTAAATGACATTAATATAGATACTATAAAGAGTTTTCATAAAATCATTTATTATATTCGAACATCAAACGTACTAATGTATAAGACTGACACAGTCGTCTCTAAAAGCACCTCGTGACATATGTTAACACATATTCCGTTAGCAGAGAAAGTTTGCAGTAATAGAAGCGTCAGATTTCTAAAATACTGAATGGAAATGAATATATTTACATTCCTATTCTGAAAGACGTTAATTTAAGTCATATAAGAAGAATTCAGAACAAAATATAAATATTTTTTTTTCTTTTACTGGAGTCCATAACCATTTTTGATCAATCATCAGTAAGGTAAAGAAATTTCTTAATGAGACATTGATATTAGAAAAATGAGTGTTCTATATCTATTTTGAGCTTGGGTTGTGTCGATGCTTTCTGTAATATATGTCACCCATCTCATAGTGATCGTTAGTAATGAGAAAATACCTTAATCAAACTTAATTTCTTAATCTCATTTGCAGGGGTCATTAAGATAATATGTGCGACTGACAATGGAATACAAATAGCCACGAAAATATGTAGGGCGTTTATATTTTAATCAAAATGTCAGCATATATTAATTGTTAAATAAAAAAATATATATATGTATATGCACACACGCCACCCACACACACAGATATATATATATATATATATATATATATATATATATATATATATATATATATATATATATATAATTACATTTATTTACTTCACCAGCTCTTGGCAATATGTTAGTGAAGCTATATTCTCAATGCGCGTATGTTCACTATCTTCTATCTATCCTCTTCTATCTTCTTCTTTCTTCTTCTATCTATCTATCTATCTATCTTCTATCTTCTTCTATATAAATAAAATTAACCCATTTTTCCCGCGTGAGTTTAACCTTAATAGGATTAAAAATCAAGATATTGCATGCAAATGCAATATGCACACAGTGCAGCACAGGATCTGAGGTGTTCTATAAGCCTATTATCCTTACAACTCCTCGATGACCGTACACTCCTACATTTTTCCGGTGTGAGTTCACTGCTAAAATAGGTAAGAATCAATGAAAATTGTAAAATATTTTCTCTCTAATATATTCCTGTTACTCCGGCTCCCAATTAACACCTCTGAAAATGCGTCCACAAGGAACAGTTCGAATAAACACTCGTTTGGAATCGTAAAGGTCTACTTAGTCCATTTTTTTCTTTCTTTTTTTTCGCACTTCTTCCGCTTTTCTCCCATAAAAAAATTAAACTATTACGTCCGATTAACATGATCTTTTTCCCTTTTTGTTTTTTTATTTACCATAGAACGCAAAATGCGGGACTACTCGGATTGTCCATCGGTGTTTACAACTCTAACGGATGGATCTGACTATGAGCTTTGTTTATTACTGCTTCCCACTAAAAAGTTATTATTAAATAAACAAACACTTCATGAGTAAAAGTGTATTATTACAATGCAATGATATTGTGAAATTACTTGCATTTCACTTAAAAACAAAAACAAACAACAACAAATAATGAACGCGCTCAACGTCCGATTAAGATTAGATTGTTATGTTTTGCATTTTTTTAACGTAAAACGCACACTGCAAAAATACTCGGTTTTTACTTCCGGTTTTGACGACTCCAACCGGGGAATCTAACTAAGAGCTTCACTTATTAGTGTTTTCAACTACACATTTTTTTTTTATAACACAGACATTCCATTTTTTATTATTACAACGCTACGGCACGTGACATTAATTGCATTACACTTGAAAATAAAAAAAAATAAACATAAACTGCGCGACTAATCCGTTTTTAGTTCCGGTTTGGACTACTCTAACCTAGGAATGTATGAAAAATTTAGTATTTACATTTATTATTTACATATTTATATCGGGAAATTACTTGTATTCCAATTGAACAACAAAATAAAGAACACGATAAAGATCCGATAAGGATGCGAAAAATATGATTGCTTTTTCTTTACTAAAGAAATCTGCACGTGTTTTAATTAACATTTACGAATGCTTCTTCTTCATTACCGAAATTACATTTACTATATATTTAGTTCAAACATACAAATGACGTTTCTTACGTTACGTTCGGGAAAGTCAGTTCAAACTAAAACACTGTGACACTGTTTCATATAGTTTTTACATTATTTATCCAGAGTCCGCGACGATTTTTCTTCCAAATAGATCGAAAAACACTGTTCTTCCAGATGATTAAACATTTTACATTAAATAAAAACACTAACAAATCTCACCATTACGTACTGCAAGACTACCACTTCTTTTTACATGTTCGCCTTTTTTAATTTTCTTTTTTGGGGAGCCCATTGCTGAACTAAGCCTATAAGAATGATGCATTTTCTCTTTTTATTAGACTATTCCATTAAACCAAATTTAGTCACAGCAACGCGTGGCAGGGTACAGCTAGTATAACACTATCTTATCTCAGTAGTTTTATGCAGGTTATATCTAGCGAATATTGTGTTAGTTAATATTTTAGAATTTAATGGAATACACAACAGATAAATGCAAATGTAATATTGTGAGATTTAAAAAATACACAAAAATAAATTTCGGCCGGATCCGGAACAAGGAAACGAACAGTTTTAAATATGATTATATATATATATATTAGGAGAAATGATAATTTGTGAAAACCTCAAGAAAGTGTTCAATATTATTGCAGAGCACATATGTTTTATTTATTTGTTATTACCGTTTTGTCTGTTTAGAAACTAAACGGATAAAACGGTAATAAATACACACACAACCACACACACGCACACACACACACACATATATATATATATATATATATATATATATATATATATATATATATATATATATATATAAGAACATAGATACATGGATGTGTTTCTGTCTCTTTCTGTGTTACTGCTGGTCAAATTAAACTTAAATTAACGGGAGCTACTCGTTGTACACTTAAAATAAAAACTTAAATTAACAGGAGCTAGTAATTAAAACTCATGTTTGATAAGGGGATTTACGCGAACGTGCATATGTAATCTAGATGAACCTCAAAATGTTAATTTCAACTTTCTGACATTTTTACTTCTTTCTGGTTATGCCCAAATATACTTAATTTTAAAATCGTTTAATATTATACTTAGGAGGCATGCCATATGTAACAACTCTGGTGATACACTCTTTTAACCAGCGTACTCCTTACGTTCTAGTTTCATAGTCTTTTATTATAATTATAATTCATCGGTGCACATTCTTCTTCATTACAGAAAAAGTGGACATGGATTTTAGCATTTTATTCTCACCTTGGAAGTATTATAATATAATTAAAATTCACACGTTAAAGCAGGGTGTTACCAATATCTAGTTTGCTTACTGCAGTATGAAAATAGGTATGGCAGTGTAAATATAATTTACTATCTTGGATTCCCTCTAAAGAAGTTGTTTAGAAGTATATCTTTTGCCCAGTTTTACTGTCTGAAATCTTGATTTAGGAATGTCATTCATCACTGCCAAAGCTTTCGGTCAAGGATTTGAATAGACATTAATGTAGAAGGGTTTAAATGTAGGGATCAGTCAAACTAATGCACAGCAAGTGATTGATCACCAATATTCTTATCGTTTTATGTCCTTATCAGAGTACGTATGTAAGTGTTGCGGCAGTCTATTTATGTAAACCCATTATACATATGAAGTATTTCAGAACAAGTACTACAACAAACACTAAGAGCTACATATAATCCTTACAGTTTTGAAAGAGACACTTACTATGTAAATTAAATAGTTTCCTTCAATTAATTAGTTATGCTGTAATGGGGTTAACTCCTTCTACTGTAACATATAAAATGGATCTGATGATGAAACTCAATACACATAGATTCCTGTCGATAACTATATTTTATGAAATTTATTCCACTTACTCAAGGTAGAAGTTTATTATTTCTATGTACCACGCGTGACTGTTTAAGATTAAGGCTATATACATTTTTTGTTGTTAAGCCCCGGTAGTTGGTTGCAAAACAGGCATGCGATTTAACCGTGAATCTAAGGAACATTTTCATGCACTCTACAGTAATATCTTATCATATTGTTTCTTCTGTTAGTGACGCAGAAGTATAAATTAAATTGAAAAAATTAAAAAAAAAAAAGCTGTGTTCAATAATTTAGTTTTTTACCAAATATATTTAATCAACACAATTATTATGAAGCAGTGATGCAAGACTTATATAATATTGTGGACATAAAGGCCAGTTTCTATCGTTCATTTAAAGTTTCACGCATATTAAACAATTTCCGGTTCTTGAACAATACATAATTGAATGTTTATTCAGAGATTATATCAGTTTAAACAATTGTATACTGTACATAAAACAGTTATATCCTCGACTGTAGAGTGGAGAGATTTACTTTTTCGATCTAAAGCGAAATAAGACGCGTTTTTGTTTAATCTTGTGCATCCATCAACTCGTGTTTTGGAAAAAAAAAACTTAAATTTAGTTAACTGGTAAATTGTCACCTATTTTATATTGCTCCATTTTTTTATTTGTCAAAATTTTATGATTTAATTTTTTCTTAAATTAGCATGCCATAAAAAGCATCCATTATAACCGTATGCACAAACGACTAGGGCGTATCATTAACTGTAAATGTTATTATATACAATAATTACGTAAACTATCAAATATTGTAACTTATTCTCTCCTAATAATTAATGATGTCTTACAATAGTTGATTAAATTATTCTTATTGCCTATTCGATAAATTTAATCATTTGCAACCCCTTATCAGAGAAACAACTTGCCTGATTTAAATAAATTCTCCGATACAAAATATTGAAAAAATAAACGATTACGGTAAATTTAAATGAAATGTGAGCATTTGATTAGACACTGACTACCAATAACTACAAAATAGGTTTCCATAATTATGTAAAACAATAACATTTGCATTATTTAAAGCAATTGAATAATTAAAATTTAAAACAAATTTTTTGATACTTAAATGATATTTTAAATCCAACATGTTTTCAATAGTGACCGTATATCATTTTAATGTTTATTTATATTCTTAGTCAATTTGAAGTGCTTGTAAATTTAATGCTTATTAAAAAATTATTTTAAAAATAAGTACAACTAACGAGCTGTTTTATGAACAAAAATATTATAAAATTGGCGATATATATATATAAATATCAACATTTGTTACGGCAGAAAATCTCAGGAGAATTGCTTCAAATCAATATGTGAGCAATTTTTATTTAAAAAAAAAACATGTGAAGGTCATCCACTGGGTTCATTACTTTGTATTTTAATGAGAGTCTCTTTCACCGACTTGTTTAATAATTCAAGTGTGACGCGTTCTTTCTGCTTTAGTTTCAGCATATCTAATAGAGCAGGTTTATGTTCGTACGATATTTAAATGCCAATTGAGCATACAAGGAAATAAAAACTATAAAACGGACTTTGTGTTGCATAAATATGGTTTCACCTCGTAAAAGTATACAGGAATTTTACAACTATACTACGAAATGTTCAGTAGCATTTTAAAATTACATGTACGGCCCGCTGTTTATAAACCATCTTATAAGAACGAACAACATTGTTCGTTTTATGTTTGAACGCATTTATCCTTCCATCCAAGTACATACACTGATATGTGAATTAGCATATACATCTCGTGTAAACGCGCTGAATAAGTATGGAAATATTGAGCGTAATGCCGTACATGCTAAATGTAAAAACAACAAAACCTGAAGCGATAGTTCTTTTCTGAACAATGTTTCCTTTGAAATAGCAAAACACAATATGACAAAATAAAACCCGAATAGCACTAAATTACAACTTGTCTATTGTAAAGACCCTACATATCGATTACGTTATATTCAAATCGTGCCATGATTAAACAATTTGCGTTTAGAATACTCTTAATGCTACGTATTTCATTGATTTGGAAGCAGTTAGATTTCGAGAACCCTAATAATAAGCACAGTAAAAGAAACGATGTTTTATCAACACTGGTTAACTCTCGATGGAAGAGGCACCTGTAAATAAACGGATAAAAAACCTCGAGTTATTTTGTTTTTCGGCAAAAGCTCAATTGTTAATAAAAAGAATAATGTGATTATTTGTAGAGTCGTAAACACTAAATTTCATTTCTAATTATATGCCACAGTACAACATTCAACATATGAGTTTTGTAATGAATTTTATTTTTAATTAAAATATCGCCAAATGTTCAATAAAAAGAATGTATTTTTTGTAGTTCGGACTCCAAAACTGTAGCATTAAATAATTTTCAATCTGTCAAAATTGAAAAAGTATTAATACTTTTTGGAAATATAATATGTTAATGCAAAACAACTCATGATATTAATTTATTTTAATTTCCTAACATATCTAAAACATTGCTTTTAATTATTGATAATAAACGAGGCAGTAATCATATGCGCTTGTTTGTGTGTTAGTTTCTGGTCATATTTTATGTCTGGAAAAATAAAGCCTTAGAAATTGACGCAAGATAACGTATTACTATAGCGTTTCCTAATTGTCTTAAAAAAACACCATTCCTTGCCGTTACAATATCTCGGGGCATACTTTTTAATCGATATTTAGTAAACAGCATAAAAGGAAAATAAGAAAATAGAAAAAGTTTCGGGAATACCCGTTCAAAATTCACCCAGGCAGTTAGTAGTAGTACCAGGCATATTGCAATAGCCATATATATATATATATATATATATATATATATATATATATATATATATATATATATATATATATATATATATTATTGTATGTATAAGTACATAGCTATATAGAAATAGGTTGGACGAGATAGCCATACGCACACATATACATCTATAATGTTGGTTAAAAAATAATGTCGTTTTTGACGTTACACTATACATAAAAACGCCATTATTTTTGCACAAACCTAATACATAAATACGCACACACACACACACACACACACACATATATATATATATATATATATATATATATATATATATATATATATAGTTATATAAATTTGCACTGTTGTATAAATGACACAGGCATTTCCTGTTCGTGAAACCTCTCTAGTTCAATTTGCCATTATTCGGAGCTGGTAGTATGAATAAATAATGCGTTGCTTAAGCAGATCATTTCAGTTATAATCAACTGTTATTATTATTTTCTTTTGCTTTAGAATGACGTTTATTTGTGTGTGTGTGTGTGTGTGTGTTACATGTAATTTCATAACGTAGCTAGACAACGTTTTATTTTATGTTGCCCATCTTATTCGCCTTTTCCTTCTTTTTATTAAAGGTTGTCGAATCTGCTTTAGTTGCTCGTTTACATTTTATTTTTAAAAGAGTTTAAATAAAACGTATTGGCTGATAGTTACGTTTTACAGCCAAACCGTTTCCTCATCACCTTGTCTCATTTCTCTCAGTAACTTTTTCGTTATATTTAAACATTTTAATTTTCATGCATAGTATATTCTAACTATCTATTTAATTTCTCTGTATAGATAATACGTGTTTATACCTTGAAATACCACAGAAGTTATTTTTTTAATTAAACATCGATATATATATATATATATATATATATATATTATTGTATGTATAAGTAGATAGCTATATAGAAATAGGTTGGACGAGATAGCCATACGCACACATATACATCTATAATGTTGGTTAAAAAATAATGTCGTTTTTGACGTTACACTATACATAAAAACGCCATTATTTTTGCACAAACCTAATACATAAATACGCACACACACACACATATATATATATATATATATATATATATATATATATATATATATATATATAGTTATATAAATTTGCACTGTTGTATAACTGACACAGGCATTTCCTGTTCGTGAAACCTCTCTAGTACAATTTGCCATTATTCGGAGCTGGTAGTATGAATAAATAATGCGTTGCTTAAGCAGATCATATCAGTTATAATCAACGGTTATTATTATTTTCTTTTGCTTTAGAATGACGTTTATTTGTGTGTGTGTGTGTGTGTGTGTTACATGTAATTTCATAACGTAGCTAGACAACGTTTTATTTTATGTTGCCCATCTTATTCGCCTTTTCCTTCTTTTTATTAAAGGTTGTCGAATCTGCTTTAGTTGCTCGTTTACATTTTATTTTTAAAAGAGTTTAAATAAAACGTATTGGCTGATAGTTACGTTTTACAGCCAAACCGTTTCCTCATCACCTTGTCTCATTTCTCTCAGTAACTTTTTCGTTATATTTAAACATTTTAATTTTCATGCATAGTATATTCTAACTATCTATTTAATTTATCTGTATAGATAATACGTGTTTATACCTTGAAATACCACAGAAGTTATTTTTTTTATTAAACATCGATATATATATATATTAGCGGTTGTTAATTGCCGACGGAAAAAACTTTCTTGAGATGAGGATATTTTCTTAGGAACATTTTACTTCAGTCGAATGTTGAACGGTCATTGGCGGCAAAGCTGGAGGAGACGGGGTAGAAGAAATAATTTTTTAGGGTTGACATTTTTTACACACGGTTTACTACACTCGATCTTTTTTACCTGTCGTTTTTCTGTTTGGTGTGTTTGAAAATATATTTGTTTGTCAGCTTTTGTTTTGTTGTTTAGTCGCTTTCTTCCAATTCGAATGTCGTCTGCCCCCATTTTGATAGCGCTTTTTCATTTGCTAATCAAACTCCCAGAAATTGAATTACAAAAAATAATAAATAAATAAAAAAATAACTACTTCGAGAATAAAGTTCCCTCTTTAATATCACATTAAAAATTACTAAAAACATAAAAGAAAAAAAAATAAATGAAAAGTCGAGTTAGCGTTTCAACAGTTGAACAATGCTCAGCTGACACCGATGATTGTCGGGAATTTATGTGAATTTGGGTAAAATTTTCTAAGGTACATATATTTTAATCCAAACCAAATACAAAAACTCAATACACACATAATGAAATGCAGAGTTGATTATAAGAGGGGAAAAAAACAACAACTATGAGTTGAAATTTTCCATCAACTTAATTGTTCGACTAAATACTCCAAAAAAGCAATTTACAAAGTCCTTATTCCACGGAGATTCAAATAATTCTATTCTTGATAATCTTCTCACTAGAAGACAGAAAGGAATGGAATTCGAGAAGTCTGGAAGATATCTGACTGGAAAATATTGGAGAAAGCAATGCCAACAATACTAGCCTGGGTGCACGCCGTTGGCAGGGGGTTGTATGTGTGTTGCTAAAAAAAGCTATAATAGGCAGACAGACTCGAACACATGAAGCGAAGGCGAAGAAGAAAGTAGAAGTGTGTGTAAGGTTTTTGGTTGAGCAAAAATAAACATAAAACTGCGAGCAAAACAACAAAAAAATAGTGGCAGGCAGGCTCGGACCCGTACTGCCAAGGAGGAACAGAAAGTGAAAAAAAAAATGACACGTTAGCTATTGTGCCCATCGAGAAACCGGAAATGACGTAGATTTAAATTTAAACTAAACACTCGAATAGAAGCGATGAGCCTCGAAAATATAAGCGTAAAAAGCGACCACTCTCTGTAGAAAAGTTCCCAGCTGAGTGTGAAGCAATTGTGTTTTGCCAATTTTGATACTTGTTGTCGAACGTTTAAGGCAACACACACAAGCAAACATGCATACATGCATTTAAACAGAGAGGTGAGATTTATAGTATAGATGATTGTGCTAACGATAATTATATTAAGATTTGACAATACACCTTAAATAACAATATTCCACTAATTAATTAAATAATACTAGCTATATATTGTAATTTATCCGAATGCAAGTTGCCATGATATGTACTGTTAGAAACAAATCAAAGTATCGAAATTTAGTTCACTGAATTATGAAATAATATCGATTTTAATTGTGTATATTTAAAATTGAACATAGCTTTAATTACATTTTACTTACTGTCATAGGAGAACATATTTTCTCCTATGATTGGATTAAGAAATATATAAATATTTCTTATAATATAAATATGTTTATTGATATATTAATTAAAACATAAAGACGTTTCTAGAATGTCGTTATTCATAAAAATAAATAATAATCGGCGTCTATAAATATAAAAAGGCGTAGAACGCCTTTTTGTTCTTTTTTGGAGTCTCTAGAAGGTTCCAGGAAATTCTTAAAAAACTCATATAAAAGAAACGCTATTGGTGGGTAAAGTCAGTTCGTGACATATTTTTGGGGTGCACACATAGGCAACCTACGTCCGAATTCCGGCTTCCTCATAAAGGCCGTAAAAAACAAAAATTTCACTGAAGGAAGAACTGCTGTCTGGTAAAGTTTTTATTTATTCTTTGAGTTTGTTGACCGAAAAGCACATATACGTATAGAGCAAACCATTTCAAAACACAATACATAAAGAAATACTTTCTTTATGATCTAAGGGAGATAATTTATTAGCGAGTTGTCGCCCTTCAAAAATAATAATCTTTTCTTTTTTTTCTTGTTAATTTATTTTTTTAATAAATTTCTTTTTCATTAAATCTTTTTCTTTTGTTTTAATTGTATTGCATGTGGGTGCTGATAAATCCCTAGAACATACGAGCTATGATCAGCACACATATGTAATACTTACAAAGAACACTTTAATTACATTTTACTTACAGAGAACACTTGTTTATTTTATCAAATTATTTGGGGTTAAAACGCGAATGCAACATATTTCAACGCTAAGTTAATTCCAATTACGCGTTTGTTTACGTATGCTAGATTAATACGAACTCTCTTGTAAGACGTAACTCACTATTATCATTGGAAAAATGTTATCCCTTATCTCAGCATGTTAACTAAGTAAGATCAGTTTTTATTTCGGATATGATTTGGACACAAAACCTTGTGTTATGTAACTAGAACCACTAGTCCGGTCCAGGCTTAATTATCATATTACTCGAAAGAATAGAAAAACAAAACAAAAAGAACAAAGAGGCAGATAATAGTTCAAAGAAGTGTAGTAAGGTTTATCAACATTTATATACGTATGAAATGTAATGCTCTAAGGTTTTGATGAAAGAAGAATAAGAATGAGATTCCTTTAAATTAAACACGAGAAATTAGCAAAAGCAAAATGAGGAAGTATAAGAGAGAGCTAGATAACTAATCACAAAAAAGATACAAAATAAATAAAATTTAAATGAGTAAAACATTCAATATAATGCAACTATAACAGATTTATTCGTATTGTACTCCTCAGAAGTATAATAGAAAAGCGAACGTTTCATGCGAAATAGTAAAAATATATATATATGCGCGTGTGTTTTTTTTTGTGTTTGTGTGTGTATTAGAGTTGAGGAATAAAAGATATACCAAACTTTATTATATGATGGAAACAATATGAAAAGTTAAGTGGATACTTAATAAAAACATGTTTAGGCATGGCATTTCGAAGATTGGAGGTGGTATGATGTGCCCCTCACTTCAAACCACAACAAAGACTATAAGCGTAGTCAGAAAAGTTTTCTGAAACAAAAAACAAAAAAAAAACTAGAGCATGTTTGGCTTCTTTTCGGTGCTGCAGCTTGTTGAGCAACTTGAAGGTTGTGACAAGCCTAAGGTTATTTGTCTTCCCATTCAATGCCTGGCTTGCATGGCGCCTATAAAGTCTACAATTCATGTCCTCCAGCACACATGCATTCACTGTTGTGTGTAAGACGCATAAACTCCTGGGCCTATCGATGAACTCTTTTTGCCCGAGTTTTCTCTGACACTGTCCTCGAATTTGGGATTCTGCTGAACTATCTCCAACGGTTTACCAAGAGTTACACAAGGTGCAGAGTCGATGCAAACCTTCTGAAGCGAACCCTTTCTCTCTTTGGACATTTGGGCTGTCTCCGGGTCCTGCTGACACACACAGTCTGCCAGCGGCCAACTGATTTCACCAGAGGATCACCAAACTCCAAGGGCACTTTGTTGCTGACTTGAAAGATGTGAGGTTGCATGAAAAATCCCTTACTTGAAACCACACGAAATATCTTAACCGTAGCCACAAACATCCAGATTAACGTTTTCATTGTGGTGGCATTTTCATTGTGGTGGCAATGCCCCTGTTATCATAACTTATGTCGGTGATCAACATGATTTATGTAGCGGCGCATCTCCAATGTCGTTCGATGCACATCATGTAAAATTTAAGAAAAGATCCAACGGCTGATATACCTCTTGGGATTTGTACATAACCAGCCAGTTGTAGACGGTTTGTATCAAACAAAGAAAAACAATTTTAATGAGCAAAAATGGAATCGTGTCGCCTTTTCTAGAGTGAAAAAATATTAGTAAACGCTGTATAATACTGCATTTTACGCGAAAAATCCTCATAAAAATATTGATTAAAATCCATTAATGATTTTTATTCTAGAATATGTAACACGTAAAATGCTCTAATTAAACACTTTTCCAGGAAGACTATACATTGAGAGTGACCATTGTATGAAACGCGCGCTCTTGGCGCCCATGGACAGACCCATCGTGCTGGAGTAGCAAAAAATGCATTGAAAATTGAAAACGTATTTGGATTAATAGATCCTCGAGCAAAAATAGTCGCTCTTTTCGACTGTAATAAAAATACATATTTTCACTAAAACGTATGAGACTAATATGATTTTATCCACATTAATTGCCATAATTTAGTCAAATAAATTGTGTTTGTTTATATTAATGTATTTGTTATATATGCATATATGTGTGTATATATGCCTATGTGTGTATATATATGTATATATATATATGTGTATATATATATATGTGTGTATATATGCCTATGTGTGTATATATATGTATATATATATATGTATATATGTATGTGTATATATGTGTATATATGTATGTGTATATATATGGGTGTATATATATGCCTGTATATGTATATAAATACGTATATATGTATGCATATATATGTATATGTTATAAGTTAAGAAGCATCAATAAGACGTTCAAAAAATAGTGGACAACCCTAACCTTATGGTTCCAGCAGATAAAACTATGATTATTTACAGTATGAATTTTCAAATATATAACAATCTAAGTATAAGGAAGCAACTGAAGATGATCTATTTAGAATTTCTTTATTTGGATGAAAAATTGTGATAAAATGAACATTCAGGATAAAATAGAGGTTTATACCCCACTTAACCCTCGGTTTTTTTATTGAAGGACCATAAACCGGACTTCAATAATAAACCCAGTATTAGACTTATTGCTCCATGCGAATCTGACATAGGTAATATCAGTAAAAAGATACTAGACAGAATCATACCAACCTTAAAATAAAAAATTGAGCACAATGTATGGATTATCCGCGTGAAGTAATCAAGTGGTTTGATAGATTCCCGAAAAAACAAAAAAGGTAAATTGATCATGTTTGTACATGCATGCCTAATACCATTCAATTGCTCCTATACTATTGGAAAAAAACACTTAAACTAGCTGAAGAGGAAACGGATTGACAAATTTGGAAATTGAAATTATAAAAATAGCTAGAAAAACCTTAATCAGATACAACGGGGAACTGTGGACAAGAAAGGATAGAGAGGGGCATTTTGACGTCAGAATGGGTCCCGGACTCTACGTTGATTACTGACTTGTTAGGCTTCCACTTTCTAAGGAAGATGACGGGGAAATCCCTGGTTTAAATGGGGGGGGGTTATAGGGATAACGCATTTTATAGTTAATTCTAGGGATCGCATTACGGAAAAATCAATAAAAAAATATCAGAAGTTTTTTTTAGGAAATAGGATTAGAGATAACAATACACAGCAATTACAAGAAAGTGAACTTTCTAGATGTTACCCTCAATTAAATTATAACACATATAAACCCTATCACAAACCCAACCAGAAAATATTCTACATAGATTACCAATCGAATCATCCGAAGTGTATGAAGAAGGTGCTTATCCTCAACATTTCTAAAAGAGTTTCCGAACTTTCTGAGAATGAGTCTTTTTAAAAAAGCAAGGTATATTACAATGAAGCTCTTCTGAGATCGGGATACAATGGAATAATAGAGTACAAGAGGACGAATAACAGTAAGAACAACAAACCTAACTGCAAAATATCGTATAACATGGCAATGAGAAAGAAACCGAAGATTAATAAAGAATGCGTTAATAAGGATAAAAGAATGGGAATGGAGGGAGTAATAATAACAGCGGAAGAGGTAATGTCGAGGCGGGTACCATTAATAAAGAAGTAGACGAAAGAGACAGGTTTGGTTCAATCCGTCGTTCAGCGAGCATATCAAAAACAATATACCTAGGGCATTTTACGGAATAATTAATAAAAACTTCCCTCCAGAGAATAGATTAAGCAAAATAATTAATAGAAACTCAGTAAAATTATCTTTCTCGATACCAAACAAATTAACTAACACTACAATGATCTCCAACAGGAGGAAAATCAGCAAAATCAGGATAATAACGAGTTAGAATCGAATGAAAGTGTCTTAGACAAAAATGTAACTACAGAATACCTGGCAATTTACGTTGGGTGGTAAAGGATTTACCTTAGAATAGTATATAAATGCGAGATTAAGACCGATATTACTAAGAAGATATATATATATATATATATATATATATATATATATATATATATATATATATATATATATATATATTGGGGCCACGGTTGCGTTTTTAAGGAAAGATACAGAAACCACATAGTTTCCTTCAAAAGGGAACCAGAGATGGACACTAATAGAGGAGGTGTTATCGATAGCAGGGGGGTACAAGAATCAACATTAGTAATAACAGGAGGAATACAACTACATTAGGGGATTGGGTCATGGAACTTAATAGAAACAATAAAGATTTTGAATTGAAATGGTCAGTAGTGGATATAGGGAGTAAGTATAGATCTGGAAAATCAAAACGGTGCAATCGTTGTCTAGTGGAAGCCTTCTACATAGTAAATTCTAAAGAATAACTATTATATAAAATGCTCGATGCTATGCAGGGATGTATTCACATGAATAGGTTTTTCCTATCACGTGTTAAATACAGCTGAGGTAAAAACGTTCTGTAACAATAAAGATCCTTGTGTACAACGCCAAATTTTAATGTAGAGTTAAATAGCATCGAATAATGTAGTCTAAACGAATTATCCAAATCTAGCAAGCAATACCGTTTCTATTATTGTACACTGTATAAGACATATAGATAAAGAATAAGGCTTACCTAAGATTAGCAATATTGTTCCATAACCGGGAGCACATTTTTAGTCGTAGTAGTATCGATGGTGAAATGTGGTACCTTTTTCAGATCAATAAAATAACTTAAAAATAAACTAGCAATAATAAAATATAGCAATTACAGAGTTGGAAATTAATTGACAGCATTCTCTGATAAGTAAAACTTGAAAACTCCCTGTTTGTTTAAATTAATCTTGTTCTAAATTTTTTTATCCAAAAATGCAAGGGTAAACACCACTTTCATCGGAGTAAAACACACTTGGAGCTTAAGACTGGTGTTATTATGACAATAATTATTAATGGGATATATATAGTGTTTTATGTAGGTGTCAAAGAACACACTTCAGGAAGTGTAATTTTTGTTCTGGACCAATGAATACCCCCAGCAGATTATGGATGGATGGCAGATGACCCATGAGTATATAATCAACTTCAGGATTACAGATATACTTAAAATCTTAATTTGTTGAATAAGCTAGCTTAGCCTTTACTGTATCTGTTTAATTTATCAATAAATCATAGACACATTTTAGGGTTTACCAAACTAGAAACATCAAACGGTCGTGGTTGTCTCCCTTTAACTCTCATGAGTACCTACAACAATCTTGGTTTCCCATGATTTCAGCGGATTTAAAAAAAAAATAATAACGAAGGGGAGTATCTCCCTTCGTAGCTAAGGACACCCGATAATCGCTACCCCAAAAGTTGAGAACCTTAAATGATAAATGAGGATCAAATACGCCTAATGTAATTTTGGTCTTTATTTTTCTAATAAATAAAATATACAACTTAAATGGTCTTAAATCTAAGAAATAAGATAGCCGATATTTTTGTAAACAAAGAATCAAGCATTCGTCGAATACTGCATATGTATTTGATAAGCATTAGCTTTTTAAAAAATGTTCAAGTACTGTTGAACAAAATTCAGTTACACTATGCACTATATTGTGACACTTTGGCTTAAAAACATAAGACTACTAGGGGTATTGCCCGGCAGTTCCCGAGTGTTTGGAGATGCGTGTTGAGCAAAAAAAGTGATAGTACGCAGTCTCAAATCCGTAACACGAAATAGGCAAGGAATGTGAAAAAAGAGGATACTGAATTAAAGGAGTTCCTAATAAATTTTTGGCCCGGGTGGAGGATAGAGGCACAAGGAAGAAATAAAAAAAATAAAAAGAGAGAGAGAGAGGTGGAATCGATCTTGAAAACGTAAGGTAATTCATTTTCCTCGTTAACCATTAGGCCAAAGTAGATAGAAAATTGAATGAGTTGGTAATTTCCTTACGAATCATAGGAGTCGGCGCCGAAATTAAAGTTTTTAACCTGACCGAGGGCCAGTTAAGCTTTCCGTTTCTGTTGTGTTATTTATATGCTTTTCTACGAAAGAAAATAAGGCAAAAGGTAATGTATAATGTAGGGGGAATCTCGGCTTCCCACCAAAAGGGAGAACTCTGGCAGAATCCTAATAGATAGAAATTGTCTCAGTATGAATGGTTTCCCCTATGTTGAGCAAGCTTCAATTACAGAACAGATAGTACCCGGCCTAAAGGTCAGGCGGTAGTGTTTGCTTCGATTAGTTTTGCCTTATTTATACGTTAAAGACAAACAAAAACTCGAAAGGGGGGACATTTTTAAAACTCGATCAAAAAAAAAATAGGGACGATGTTTGTGTGCGAATCTTAGATATTACGATCTAGGAGGTATGAGACAACTTCTCCTGGAATGTAACCGACGCGAGAACCCTCAGCCAAAAAGCCTCTTTTGGACATACACATACACTCGTGCCCATTTTGCCTTTTATATATTGGAAGAACCTGAGTGTTCAGCGTTGACCTGAGGTGTGTGTTGAGCAATAAAAAAGTGGGAGTAGGCAGGCAGGCAGGCTCGAACCCACACTGCAAAGGAGGAAATGAACGTGAAAAAATGACGTTTTTGCCGTTGCGTCCATTGCCAAACCAAAAGTAGCGAATGTTTAAATTAAGGCTGCCAATTTAAAAGAGGTGAAAGCTTTCGAAAATATCGATGAAAAGTGCCCCCTCTATCTGGAAAAGTTCCCAACTGTGGGTGAAGGGGCGTGCTCTAATACGATAAACCAAATTCATCGCCTTTGTCGACAATTTTAGGCAGGCATACATACATACATACATACATACATACACACACTAACAGACGGATGAGATTTATATTATATGTAATCGATGGAAAAACAACATCTTAATCCATTTTAACGCCTTAAAACGCACACATGTTTACATCTTTAATAAATATTTAGTTTTTTTATTTGATATTAAGTATGTTCAAATTCAGGATAAAAAATGTTTCCCATTTTCTGAAATGTTCAATGTCAGGTTTTTGTTACTAATTTTTTTTTTTTTTTTGTAAAAAGCTTTTATTCATTATCGACGGTCTGATTGTTTGAGATATATTGCCATTTTCTACCTTAGTATATTATTATTCAGTGACCAGGTTTCGTTTACTGTATTTTGATAATTCTCTCACGGATTATAGAACTTAAAACCTAATTTCGAAAAATAAAATATCTATTTAAATTAGGTGTTTGCATACTAAATGCTATATGTCAGATCACATGAAAATCACCCATAAGGCATCAAAAAATACAAAGGCAGCAACATTTCGACAAAAAAAACGTATCGACAAGAGATTTAAGCAGAATGTTGCAGATAATGAACAGAGAAATGTTTATGTTCATGCAGTAAAGTACAAAAAATAGAAAGGAATAACATTCTTAATATCAAACGATTTAGATCACGTAATGCCTGCGGTGACATGGTGATAAAAATAACTACTAACGAACAAAAACAAAAGTATTTTATTCAAAATTAAACTATGGAAGTAAGCTTCATCCGTCCCGTATCTAAACTCCTGCGAGTGCTTGTGTTGCTACATAATTTTATCCAATCAGACACACACACACACACATATACATATATGTATGTATATATATATATATATATATATATATATATATATATATGTATACATGTATATATATATATGTATGTATGTATGTATACATATATATATGTATGTATATATATATATATATATATATATATATAAATATATATATTTGATTTTTTAACGAAAATACGGCTTAATAGTGGCTTCGCCTCGACACTCATTTGGAAAGTCGCCCATAATTTATTTGGATGTATATAATTTTTTTTATTTTTATTATTAAATTTAAAACCGTATTCTATGTACACACATGTGTCAAGGTAACTATCTCTCGTCAGCATAGCTTGACTGCTCTAGGAATCGAACTCCAGACCATGTGTATCGCAGTATGGCGCGTTAACCTTTCCGCCACAAACTCCTAGATAACTTTAGTATTATTTTTATCGCTTATAAATTTTAGGTTCGTTGTTGTTGATTTTTCTTTATATAGATATATACATAACTTGGATAAGCCTTCTCGGTTTATGAATCCATCGATCCGTTTTCAGACTTTTGTAAAAATTCTGCACATGCTAAGATATTTTATTTCCTTAATTGGTATGTATCCATTTCTAGTGCCTTTACATGCTGGTTCAAAACACATAAGCTCAAACCCGTAAATGCAGTTTTCTTTTTTTTACATCAGACTTTAATAATCTCTTTTTCCCTTATTTCATTTTTACTACCATTTCTATTTTTTAAATGTACATTTTAAGATATACAAAACAAATGCGCAAAAATAAATAAAATAAAAGATTATAAAAAGCAACACCTATCTGTATTTCAATATAGTCTGATTTATCATATTCGTACCAATGTTATATTTTTATGTTGTATTTATTTGCTTCCACACTGAGCAAATTACGGACAAGGCCGTTTGTTGATGTGGAGAGAGAGGGAACTAGGTAGTAATTTGCACTCTGGTATGTAGGGTTGCCCCTACATGGACAAGAAGATGGCCTCAAAAGCAATGGTCTTTGATTGCAGCATCTGCTGGAACAGATACTGCACTTTAATCTTGGTCTGTTATAGTTGTATGTTACAACCTAATAATTTTGACATTTTTACGTCTCTATTTTTTATATTTCTGTTGTAGGATAGTTGACGTGCAACGCAGGAAAATATCAGTGTTTAAAAAAATCTGTTGTAAATTAAGTTGATGGCGATGACATAAACGCTATATACCAATCGAAAAAACGAGAACATGAACCTTGCGAGAAACGTTTAATTCTGTATTGATATTGCTTAAAGAATTTCAAGATGCAGATAAAAATGAGAAAGCACATTAAATACTAATGAAATAATGTACGACAGTGTAAATAAATAAAACAATATAAAATCATATCAAAGAAATTAGTCAGGAAAAAGAACAAAGTCAGAGGCACATTTCTGCCGCCGCCCGTACTGAACAAGTAGTACCCCGCCACTCTTACTGAGCCGAACTCCATAGCTTTCCAAGTTATAAATTTTTAAAGTGAATACACTTTTTAGAGTTGACACGTTGTTGTTGATTACATAGATGACGACCATCAGAGAGTATATAGTTTCTAATTTATTGATTGATTGATTGATTGGTTGGTTGTTTTACGGGATGTCGACCCTTTTCAGGTTATTTAATGCCGAATCCAAAGATTCGGAAGAAAAACAAATTAATAGAATAGATTTTTTATTTTCATGTCGGTTTTTATTTAACCCTTAGTTGGGACCCTAACAGGTACTACCATTTTGGTTCAGAGTGGACCTGGAAGCAATGGAAATTAAAGGGTGGGTCCACACTCCCCAAAGCCCGCAAGCTTGGGCCTCACCACTTGATATAGTTTAAGGTCATATCCAGGACCACCCTTTCTAAAAGTGCGACAATAAAATATATCGAGGAAATAATCATTTTTATTAATAATTTTCAAAAGTATCTTGAGAATCAACTTTTTTTCCTCTGTAGATATTTTAGAGAAGTTGTGCTGCTTTATTTATTTATTTATTTTATTTTTACCTAACAACAATTTTTTACTGTTTCCTTTTCAATATATGTATTTTTTTCAATACGCCCACACTTGTCTGGGATTTCTCATTTGTTTTCTAATTTGAAATTTAGGATATTGTAACTGATCTTACAAACACCGTCGATAGAAAAGCTAAACGTAAACATTGCACATCTTTTAAAGTCCCGCAATTTTTAACAACTACTTTTGCATTTTTTTATTGCAAGTTTGTGTTGAATGGCTGTTTAAGAAAAAGAACTTAACAATTTTGTCAACAGTGAAAACAATAATAATACTAATAAGTTAGGTATCGCCAGTCAGTGTTTGGTCGCTGCAGTCATAATAATGCTAATAATAATAGGTTTAGTATCGGTAACCAGTGCTTGATCGGTTCTGGTCACACCTATAATAATAAGTTAGTTATCGCCAGCCAATGATTGGTCGGTGAAGATCAGCCGTTAGCATGATGATCACCTCCATAAGAAAAAGGGAGTCTCAAAAAAGCCAAATAAACAATTGCGTAAGATCAACAAAAACTAATTTAAGTGTCAAGCCCATTAAGTAAGAAAAGCTGAATGAAACATAAACATACAAAAGGTAAGTATTAGACAACGCAATAATGAATTACGACTCGACTTAGATGTAATGTTTTTTGGATTTCGGGGGGTTTAAACTTATTGTAACGTGTTTTCTTTACACCTAAATGTACTCTAATCCCGAAGAGGTTGGAAGACTCATTTAAACATGAATAAAAATACAACTGCAACCAAGGAAAGCATAATTAACTTTTCAATTAGATTAGTTTTTTTTCTCTTAACATTTTATAATGAGTTTCTATTATAAGTGTAGTTTCATCTCGCTTTGTTAAAAGACTGATCTAAACATACAGACAGAACATATAACTGTAAGCGAAGGAAAAATTTATTGAACAAAGTTACATTGATGTTTGTATTTTAATCATTTAACGTGTTTATTCGAGACAAATATAGTTTAACACGTTCGATTTAAAACAGACTGGTTAAGACAAAAAAAATGCATCCTATAACTAACATTAAAAGCACGATTAATTTCATGTGTTTAAACCCATTTTAACGTATTTTGCTTGCAGATTAATGTAGCTTAACACCGTCAAGTAAACATAACTGATTTAAACATAACTATACATCATATAACCAGAACGATATTCATAATTATCTTTATCACTCTATAAATAACTGTATTTAATTTGTTTTGTAGCGCTCCTGCAGCATCCTGAGTTTTACTATATATCAGTCCTCACTTAAGAAAAATTACTCCTTTAGGAAAGGTAGGAAACTTGGTTTTAGAAATGCTCTTGGTGGTTCCTCTTTAAATGAAATTAGTCTTGCGGTCATTCTTTGGACGCCATTTTCTTTTATTTTTTATTCTTCAGTAAAGAAGGTATTCTTTGGACAATGAAACAAAATATAATTTTATAATTTGCAAAATCATCTTTTAATTTGGAATGTTTTATTTATTAACTATATAAAGTAAGCATCAGAGCAGATACGCCACTTTGATCTCGCCCTGATGGACGAGAGAAAAAAAAGAACCACTAGGATTCTGCTTAGATGTATTTGTGAATCTGAGACAACACAGCTGGAACGAGATTATTAATTGATATGATTTATAACTCGTAAAATTCTCATAAATAGAGTGGTTATCAATATGCTAAATATAAAATGTAATTTAGTTAATACCGGATGAATCATTTATATATCTCAAAGTCCTAATAAATCTTAAAATACTCTCTAAATATGAAAACGAGAAAAACTATTGGCACGGTACACGTATTTGTATGTATTGCAAAATAATATACCAGTCACACAGCCATACAATTTTCTCAAAATAAAGCACTGATATTCAATGAATATATATATATATATATATATATATATATATATATATATATATATATATATATATATATACATACCTATGAATTATTCTTAGTATATAAATATCCATATATATATATATATATATATATATATATATATATATATATATGTATATATATATATTCTATGAACTTGTCTGTGTTAGAATATATTAATTACACAGTACTTAACTCACAATGTTTTTATATGAGAATATATACACTGTGTTTGCCCATTAATCTTTGACTATTGTAACCAACCAAGTACAACGTCAACTCACCAGATCCGTAATCGCAATACTTGATCATTTTCTTCTACAAAAAATTGCGCATTAATGTGTATTTTAAAAAGATTACCACAACTTCAGTTCAGTAATTTTAATAATGTAATTCTGCGATCTATGTATATTGCCATAAATGTCATATATAAACGATATGCAAGATTTATATGAAACTCTCTTCAGTATCGTATGTTTTTGTAACGTTCATTTGCACAAAAAAAAGAAATGCTTATTTTATTTTATTCGCCAGATTGTGTACATTATATTTCCAGCTGTATATATCAATGCACACGAGAAAAGATTGAAAACTAGAAATACTGAGAGTTTAACACAGCAACTATACGCTATTTATAAATTTTAGATTAAACATGGCTTTTAGCAATGTCTACGAAATTTGCCGCTGTGTCTGGAGTAATGAATAAATAAACGTATATTTCCATCCGTTCTTGAACACGTTAATGGCTAGATATATTAAACATATATAACATTGAATTAATTTATATCAGATAACGACACACACATACAACACACAGAAACACACACGCTCGCGCGAACATATACATACACCCACACACATACACACACACACACACATATATATATATATATGTTTAGACAAGGAGTTCTCTCAAATTATTAAGAATTCACTTAGCCTCTCTTAGAAAATGATATAATAAGGAACTGACTTACGACATGTAGCCATTTCTCCCCTGAGTGATACCTATTCGTAATCGGAATCAAGAATAGATATTATTATAGAATCGTTTTGCCCCTTTCTGGTTATATACATATACTATTTAGTTTCATTAAATACTATTTATTTGAAGTAGGCTTATAGAAAAATGGGTCAGTTTTGTAGGCTAGTGAATTATCTCCCTCTATCTCATATATATATATTAATATATATATATATATATATATATATATATATATATATATATATATATATATATATATATATAACATGTTCTCAGTAAGACAAGTATGATAAAACAGCGCGCCGTGTTTTGCTTAATGAGGTTTTTGTTTTTTTTATTTTATTTTTCGAATAGTAACTCTAATTTCTCGGTCCGATCTGTGCAAGAAAGTTCAATAGTCGTATTCGTCCATCTGTTTTTTCTTTTAATTCTTTTTTCAAGTATTTAAACTGAGTTCTCACTATCGACTTCAGCCAGATTTTGATGACGCTTTCGTTTAAAATCTGGCTGATTTTATGCTTCCGGTCAAATTACATCAAAATCCTTGAACTAGTGAAGCGCCCCGTGTGTAATATGTATAAAATCATATATATATATATATATATATATATATATATATATATATATATATATATATATATATATATATATACTAGACTACCCGTGACTCGATGGGTCAGTGTGTTATATTAGCTATGGAATTCATGTAGGAGCATGACACTTGTGACGTAAACAAAATAGTTTTTTTTTTTTTACATAACGGAAACATTTCTATGAAAGTATATTAAAATGAAAAATAACGGACGGATCACTCAAACATGTAAAAAAAAAATCCCTCCCTATTCGTGTAAATTTACCAATTTTTTTCGAATAAACGCTCCAAAATCGAAAATTAAACATTATTTTCCTATGAATCGAACGCCGACGAAAGTCATTTAGCAGAACCCCGTCCCCATGAACCTACCGATGAGAAATATAAGAATGAAAAACGCATATTGAAATCCTTCAACTAAGGTAAAGAATCTAAAATCTAACAAAAAGGAAACAAATAATTAATAAAACCTGAAGCAAAAAAATGAAAGCTAAATAAATAAAATAAAACAAATATTGAAACAGATTAGTAAATGTGTCAACAAATTCATCGTTCTCACACACTATTTTGTATATAGAAATGTAAACAAAAAAAAAGAAAGGGAGGAAAAGGGGCGGATAGAGAGTAGTAGAAGTAGTAGTCATAGCTTTACTACTATTGTTCTCATGTTTGTCAACGGGTTAAACTCGTTTAGTTGTAAGAAAATAATGACTGTATACTTGTAATAAAGAATAGTTGCAAAACATCCCCACTCCTACCATGTAAAATAATAATATCGAAATCACGTTAATATTTCAGTACCAGTCTATATCTGCAAAAGTAGCGATTTGTTTTTATATGTTTACGTTGTTATGGGTTAATGTTTATACGCGCATGCGCAACCGGATGTCGTAAACCCGGAAGTGGGTTACATACCTCGTTACAAAATCATTTGAGTTTTATAATTATATATATATATATATATATATATATATATAAGTGATTGAACGGTTCGATTATTTTTTCCGATTCCGATACAATGACTGATTCCGTACTAAAATCCCGATTTCGATACAGTTACCGATTCCGATGCTTTATAAATCTCTACATATTTAACTATGAAATTGGTATTTGGTAAAGATTACTGTAAAAGTACAACTTAAATGTATATATATATTTTCTCAAACCGAGAAACACATTTGTGAAGGGGGAGATATATAGATTTTTGTTTTACTGTAAGTTTAAAATCAATAAGTATTTATTATTACTACCAGGAATTACTTTTTTTCTTGAAAGAAAATCAAATTAGAACTGATAATTAACGGAATCATGTTACCATCGGAAAATTCGCACAACTTTTTTCCGATACTGATCCCAATACCTCAAAAAGTTATGATTTTTTTATTCTCGATTAGGATTCAGATTAATTTTCTCAACACTAATATATATATATATATATATATATATATATATATATATATATATATACTGTTTTAACAAAAAGCAAGACTTCAAGAAATGGGTTGATAGCAACAAAAAGTGTAATTCGTTGTTAGTTACAATCGTTTCAAGACCATTTGAAAAAATTCAAACAATATGTACTTTGAGAATTTTCACAAGAGCAGTCTTTCTTCAGACTTATTAAATGTAAAGTGCACTTTAACAGGCAAGCATTAAGGAACAGAAACATTTCCTTAATGAGGAAAGAAAAAAAGCGGGAACACTTTACCTCTTTTGCATCTTTGCAACGTATGTTATATATGGGTCTCGTGTGTAAAGAAAAAATGTGTGTATATATATATATATATATATATATATATATATATATATTCACGCTGAAGGATTGGTGTGGGCGTGTGTTAAAAGAACACATATGCTCTAGCCTCATATATAGCTTCT
Source organism: Euprymna scolopes (assembly GCF_053919585.1). NCBI lineage: Eukaryota > Metazoa > Mollusca > Cephalopoda > Sepiida > Sepiolidae > Euprymna > Euprymna scolopes. The sequence continues at coordinate 102,785,695 of NC_136484.1, forward strand.
CCCAATCTAATCATCCCTACGTGCACATCGTGAGTTCTGCCACGCTTACGGGGGTCTGGTGAATTGCGAGTGTTCAGTGTCAGAAAACTGAATCTCCACTGCCTTGTGGGATAAGGTTTGTGAACTAAAGGTTAAGGGTGAGGTAACCCTGACAGAAACCTCCAGAGGAACTTAGGCCTTGTTGACTGCGGCATTCATGACCCACCGACGTGTGGACCATGCTATGGTGCCCAGCTACCTAAGTCCCAGTCATAGGTAAATATTACCGGGGTAGAAGAAGCTCCTGTAAGCCGTGGTGGAGGCAATTCTTCTAGGAGAGCACAACTCTTATGAGAAATCTTCGGTCAAAGGAATTACCAGTCATCTTGCAATGGCTTATCACTGGGTTATTGTTGCTGACACTTAGAGAGTGGCACGCGTGTCGTACAAATGCTTGCCATTTTAATACAACAATATACAGATGTTACTTGAGATCTATCTTTTATCTTTTTATATCTTTATCTGTCGTTTATTTTTATTGCAAGTCCTATGGCGATGGAGGAGTGGCAACGTGTACAGACTTGACCAGTATGAGGTTCACAGTCACAAATCTGCACAGCGGTGAGAGGAACCCTATATTTACATCGTTATTGGGCTTTCTCATGACAGGTCAACTCCGGTAGGGGTTCCTGTGACTGGGCAGCCCTATTCAGGTAGAGAACTGCTCACCCAATGACTTGGGAAAGTGCTAGAAAGCTGCACCAAAAGTTGTCTGTCATACTATCACTGATTTGTTTCCTGAGGCTTACGGTGGTTCATGTAAGCAGGAAGAAAACAAAAATGTACCTCCAAAAATGAGTAAAATTCAATTTATGTTGTTGGGATGTACGCACTGTTCTTGATAAAGCGTCATCCAAACGTCCAGAGCGCAGGACTGCGCTTGTCACTGCAAAGCTACGAAGACTTGATATAGACATCGCTACTCTGTCAGAGGCCCGCCTCTCAGGAGAAGATCAAGTGACAGTGGTGTATCAGGCTTCACTCTCTTCTGGATTGGTAAACCGGAGGGTATCCGTAGCAATGGTGGAGTCGGTTTTGCGATTAAAACATCATTGCTTGCTACTATGGAATTTGCTTCCGGGATCCGTGATCGCATGTCGAAACTTCCTGTTCCTCTATCACATAACAGATTCATCACTAATCTTTCCGTCTATGCACCAACCCTTCAAGCGAATGAAGATGGCACCTTGTGTTTCTATGAGTCTCTGCGATCTGTTGTTGGATCAATACCAATTAATGAAAAAACTTGTTATTATTGGTGATTTCAGTGCACGTCTTGACCGCTATGGTATCGGTACCATGAATGCTAATGACCTTAAGCTACTAGAGCTGTGTTTAGAATTTAATCTTGCTATCTACAACACGTTTTTCGCGGTAAACTGAAGCACAATTCTACTTGGATATACTCACGCCCAAAGCATGGCCACCTAATTGACTTCGTCATTACTCGAAAATGCGACCTTCGAGATGCATATACTGTTGGTGTCATGCGCAGTGCTGAATGTGGCACCGAACACAAGTAGATGAGAGGAAAGTTTAATTAACGAATCCGTAATAAAATTCGTCTCTGTGGTGTTAAGGTACCTAGCCGTATTGATGTCGCCAAGTTTAAGTGGCCTTAAGTTCAAAAGATTATGGCAGAAGAGCTCGATGATCTTGCATTAGATTGTACACTGGTTAATTTTAAGAATCAGATTTATTCTGCTGGTGCTGAAGTTTTTGGCTTCACGAGGAATAAAAACAAGGACTGGTGTGACGATAACAATCTTGTAATTAATCAGTAACTGATGAACAAACAGAAATGTATGACTCTTTACCTCCTGAAATCATTGTAATTGCGACAATACAAAGAGGTCAAAGCCACATTGCAACATGAGCTAAGAGAAATGAAAAACCAATGCTGGATGAATATAACAGAACAAATGCAAAAGGCGTTTGACACAAAAAATTCGAAGGAATTTTATGGACTCCTGTGCCAAGTAGTTGGTCCTCCTACCTCTTCAATATCTCCCCTGATGTCGAAAGATGGTTCTGTTGCCAGTAAAGATCCAGAAAAAATCTTGAAGATGGCAGGAGCTCTTTACTGATGTGTTTCACTATCCCTCAGCAGTAGATGTTGATGCAATTGATAGCCTACCACAATGTGATATCACATTCAGAATGGATCGTTTGCCTAATCTGGTTGAGGTGCAGTTGGCTTTCGCACAAATCAGCAGTGGCAAGGCACCTGGTTTGGATGGTGTTCTGGTGCAGCGTCTTAAGATTGGCGGGGCGAATATTGCTAATGTTATCCTTAGTTTAGTTGAGGAAATCTGGGAAGATGCTCCTGTTCCACAGGATTTGATTGATGGTGTCTTGGTGACCCTGTTTAAAGGAAAGGGACAGAATAATGTTTGTGACCACTACCGTGTGATTATGCTTTTGGCAGATGTTGTGAATGTTCTCGCACGATTTCTATTAAGCAGGTAACTGGGGGATGTTTATCCTAATGCTATTCCAGAGTCACAAAGTTGCATTAGGTCTGGCAGAGGAACTTTGGATATGATTTTTTTCAGCTCGGCAGTTCCAGGAGAAATGCACTGAACAACAGTATCAAGTGTTTTTGGATCTAACCAACGCTTTTGAGACTGTTAGCAGGGATGATCTCTGTTTACACTTAGGTTGGAGGACACCCTACTTTCTCTTTGTTAGAATACTCAAGGACCTGCACAGCGACATGAAAGTTCGAGTCTCGTTTAACGATAAATTGTCTGATGAAATCAGAGTTGACAATGGTGTTAAACAAGGTAATATTCCTGCCCCTACACTTTTCTCTATATATTTTGCTGCTCTACTTGCACATGCGTTTCGAGATTACGATAGAGGTGTCATGTTAAAGTTTCGAACCACAGGTAGCATTTTTAATCTTAGAAGATGTAATACTAGAACCAAGCTGCTTCATGTCTTGGTCAAGGAATCACTGCATGCAGAAGATTCTGTTTTTGTCGCACACTGAGACTTATATGCATCATATAATGCATAGCTTTGCTGATTTCTGCACTGTCTTTGGGCTGAGACTCAGTCCGTCTAAAAAAAAAGGTGATGTTCACTCCTGCATCGATCATGCCATACGTGGAGCCGAACTGTGGTTCTAGACTGGGAGTAGTTGATTCATTTGTGTACCTTGGTAATTCTCTGTCAAGGGATGGCTGTCTTGACAATGAAATCCATAGGCGAATGTAGAAGGCATCTATAGCTTTTAGAAGGTTAAAAAGAGAGCACGGTCTGATCGTGGCATCACAGACAAGACTAAGATATGCGTTTACAAGACCTGTGTGCTAACCACACTGTTGTATTCATCGGTGACATGGGCATTGCGTCAAAGGCACATTAAATGGCTTGAACAATTTCACCAAAGATGCTTGAGACGTATCTTAAACATCAAGTGGCAAACACACGTACCCGATACTGAAGTCCCTGTGAGAGCATGTTGCTTAGTGTTGAGACCCTTTTAATCAGATCTCAAATGCGTTGGATGGTCCACTTGGTTCGAATGAAAGATTGGAGGCTGCCAAAACAAATTTTTTATCGAGAGCTGGAAAATGTCAAGCGCCCTCAACACAAGCCTGGGAAGAGGTTAAGGGACTCTACAAAGAATAAATTGAAAGTATTACAAATCGACATTGACACATGGAAAGAACTTACTCTGCAAAGGCCGAAGTGGCGAAAGCTTGTATGTGAATTTTTTTAGGCTTTAGAGAAAAGAAAGCAGGCCCAAAGCACTCTGAAGCGAGAGCTTCGCAAAGGTTTAATTGACGGTCTTAATCATGACACACAGAGTTGGAAATGCAACACTTGTGAACGAGTGCTTTTCTCAAAAGCTGGCTACATCAACCACCTTAAGTCGCACAAAACTCTTGTTCAGGTCAACTTTCAACCTATTAGTCCGAACCAAACGATCTGTTTAACATGTATCAACGTTTGCAAGTCTACTGCTGGTCTAAGAAGACATGGGACTGTTCATAGGAATACTTTTCAACCTCCAGAGGAAGTAAACCCGATGGAAATTGCTCAATTTGAATGTCACATTTGCGGCAAGATGTGCAAATCCGGGACAGGAGTGCAGAGTCATCTAAGATGGCATGGACGGCAAGATAGGAAGAACTCAATGTGACGGCGATCATCTGGAAAGATGCAGCAATCATAACACCCACACCCACACACACACACACACACACACACACATATATATATATGTATTCTTTTTAACTTTGAAGCCTCAATTAAAAATCAAGAATGTATTTTCAGTCTTTCGTTGAAAAATTATTTTTGCAATACGCCTTATAATCTATAATCGCTGAGTTTACTCGCCTTCTAGAATCAACCATAATCCTAAGTGTTCAATGATCTAAGTTGTTTACCAGGACTCCTTTTCTGGGATGTAAAACTTAACTGTATATTAAAACAGGAGGTCACAATTTGGTTAATAAAACATAACCTCTCATAAGCAAATAACAACAAATGTTCCGGATATTAGAAAACGTGCTTTGCTCACTTTTTATTTTGGCTAGGATTTTCATGTTATCAGAACCCGTGTAATTTATCCTTATTAAAACAAACTGTTTATTATTTCTTAATCTACTTTATTTTTTTTAGTTTGGATGAATCTACGATGTTCACTTATCACTCCACCCTTGTTATTTATATGTTTACATTTCTATTTACCAATGCCGTATTTATGTTTTTTTATTAAAAAAAATAAATATAAAAAATTACACATGATATCTTTATGTATATTTCTAGTTTCAGATATCTACTATGATACAATTTGATTAGATTTTATTGTTTTAAAAGCAATACAATATGGATTAAATGTTTTATTTAACTGTTTACCTATTTTAATGACAACTTCACGTAGCTATTCTTATTACAGGCTAGAGACCGAAGGAAAAATTCTATCAATTTTAAAGTAAGACGATTTATACTTAAAAACACGGACATAGTGACATATATATATATGTGTGTGTGTGTGTGTGTGTGTGTGTGTGTGTGTGTGTGTGTGAAGAGAGATATGAATGCGTGTGTATACGTGTGCGCCTGTTTTTCACGAACATATATTGTATCATTTTACATTTAAAAAAAAATAACTTCTGTTTCCTTTAGCATATACACGATTTCACTCATAAATTGCTAGATAAGTATGCGCTAATTGAATACTATTTAAGAACAAGTGCGCATATTGGAATTACTAAGGTACCCCTTTTCTATAAACAATCTTTAAATATATCTAAACATTTTAATCCATAACATTTAACGCATGTATGTTAATTAGGGTAATGTCCAACTATTTGTGATTCAGAATTGTTTTTAATGTATACATTAGGTCTGCATTTCCGTGTACTTTGTTGTTTAGACAACTTTTTTGGGGTGTATGTTGTGTTAGGACGACTTTATATGGTTAAGTCAACCTAATGAGCGTTCTATGTTTTGTGTACTTTTTTAAAACGCATAAATGGACGTTGTCTTCTAATAATCCTTACAGGGTAATGATTAAACTGTTTAAGTATTTTTTCGAATGTTAGGGCGAGATAATTCTTGTGAAGTTATCTTATATTTCCATGGTTTACAGCCATTTCCCCGATGTGTAAAAAAGAGTTTATAATTTTATTTTGCTGGCTTTTACAAGTTTATGCTGCATTGACAGCTCCAAGTTTATATAGTTTCAGATATATTTTTCAATACAAAAATTGAGAAAGCTATTTTACTTATTCATATGCAGACACACATTTTTAACGTTTTGCAGGCTGCCGTTATGAGACAATTGAGGAGATAAAAAAGGTGGGGTGAAAGTCATAAACAATTTCACACAAGAGGTATTTCATAGGGCCTTCCAGTAGTTGTTTTATAGATACAACAAGTGCATTGCAGCCGGTATTACTTCGAAGAGATCTCGGGTTCTTTGTGTGTACTCTCAATAAAATTGTCCACGGCGATAAAAGAGTCTGGAAACTTATTTAAGACACTTCGAAATATACAATTGCATATTTTTGTTCGCTTCCAAGACCAGCATACGTTGGTTATTTTTCCATGTTTGATATTGTTTTTGCGCTTCCCCATTTGCTCCAAATACTTAATTTATTATAAGTTAAATGCTCAACATGCATATGGTTGCAGTTACTCAAACTGTATTCTATTAATAATTAATAGTCGCTCGTTATCCTAGAATCTAAATCACTCATAATACTTATGTAACATGCATGTTTTTCCTATCTATCTATGCATATATTTCAGCTACACTTTTTTGAAAAATGCGTGATCAGGAGACATGGATAGCGTCTCGGATATTGCCCTCCTCTATTGTCTTGTATAGCACGATCAGATAAAGCTGATTTTTGTCATTGAAGGAAAATCAACGTGGTATATCATAATTAAATCAGATATTTTGTCTTCATCACTAAACACACAAAACCCATCCACATATCTGAAGTGATGGACCAATAATACACGCAGACATCTATCTATCTATTTATATATATATATATATATATATATATATATATATATACATATACATACTTATATATATATATATATATATATATATATATAATAGACTCCAATATTATCGTATGCAAGATATTTTCAGCGGTGTGTTGAATAACTACAAAAATAATTATTATTAAAAAATCTTAATTTTTTCGTCATGTATGTATGTATATATATATATGTGTGTGTGTGTGTGTTAAGTCGTATTCGTGCAAGACTTCGGTTTGTTCTCAGGCTGATTTATATACACTAAAGCAATATCTTTCAAAAATGGATTTTAATACTAAAAATGTATTTTTATACTTTTATTTCTGCATGATTTTTACATATATAAGGAATCCGAATACAACACGCTTTTATATTTGGTTATTACATTAAATAACATTTGTTTAACAATTAGGTATAATTTTAAATAAATATATGTAAATACGCATTATTACATATGACCATTTCTAACCCAGATATACATGTATATATAATTGTATATATGTATACATAATTGTAGATGAATCTCAGAATGAGGAGTGAACACGTAGTGCATGCTTATCTTAAAGATTAACGGCCGTATTCACAGGAAGTTATACAGATCATATAAATTCGTATGAATCATAAAAAAATATTAAAACAGTTCTTTTTTCTGTTCTTAACCTGTTTTGTTCTTTATGTGTTTATAATACACGCATAATATCGAGATAGTTCTCTCTTTCTAAATTGCTATGCTTGGTCATATTTTTATTTTCTGAATAAAAAAAAAATTCCCAGTAAAACTTTATTCTTTTATTGGGAGTTACACATCCCAGCCTCTCATGACTGACCATATTATACTTTCGAATCGATTTGGATCGAAGAGCAGCAATCGACTAACCTTTCGCTCTCGGCTTTTGTGCCTATTAAGGGGGGGGCAAACTGGTTGGACTGAAAAGGAGGCAAACTTTGAACAAAGGCGCATGAAAAGAACTCGACAAACTGGGACGTGATAGATTATTTCGCCCCTATTTTGAAACCGACATAAATTGATCTCCTAGATGTTAGACATTATTCTTCTATTCTATTAGTTTTATCAAGTATTCTAATAACCCTCTGCTCACGTAAAAAAAACGTACTAAGGGAGAGAAATAGAAATGAAGTGTTCATAGAAAGTGAAGATATAGATAATTAAACTGTAATATATAAATGATAGAAAAATGAGTAAGAAGAAGAAAACACATAAAACAGAAGGTAACGAAAAATGAGACAGGAAAGAAAGACACTATCCGTAATAAAGAAAAAGAAGTTTATAGAAATGGAAAATTAGCAAATAAATATAGGGATATGCATGTTTGCTCTTTTTAAATTATTTTATTTTTTTAATTTTCTCCTTCATCGATATGGCGTATCTTTTATGTATCTATAAGGCAGTTCTCTAGTTCTATTTTTAACGTCAACCACCTGTCTTATAAATATAGTCCATGCAGTAACTTTTGGTCATTGGCATTATCTTTCCCCATTAGTGACTTACCTTGTTTCGTAATCTGTCATTGCTTCAATAATTTATTCGCTTTTCCCCATTACTAATGTTCTCTATTTTTCTTGTTAGACATTATTATATCTTTAGACTGGGCAACATAATTATTAAATCCGATATTAGCCCAATCGTTGTTTCTATATCCTTTTAACTATTAAACCTCGTTGACATTTCTATTCCATTCATATTCCGTTGTACTTTTGTGTTCCTAAATTGTGTATCTCTTTGATGCGCCTTTATATATCTAGTAACATAAATATAAACAGTAGCTAATGTAATTACTATATGACATACGACGATGCATATTAGAGAATAATCACAATGTATGAATATACAAAGACATACACACTTCCGTAAATGTATAATAGTGTGCACACTAAATGAGTAATAAAGAAAAATATGAAAGCATGCTGTAGAACAACTTGAGTGTATACTGAAGGGAGATTTGATTGCATACTGAAGAGGAACTTCAGTGAATACTGAAGTTTAAAAAAAAATTAAATGCGTATCGAAGACTAGAATGCATACTAGAGAGAAACTTAAACGCATAATAGATAGAAACTATAATGACTACTGCAGAGGAAGCTGAACGAATATTGAAGAGAAACGTAAATGCATACTAGGGAGAAAATTCAGTCAAACGGGAGTAAATATAGAATGGATACTAGAGAGAAACTTTAATGCATACTAGGGAGACATTTGGATGCATACTGAATAGACTATAATGAATACTGGATAGAAACTGGAAAGCATATGGGTAAAATTTGGAAAGCATATTGGGGAGAAACTGGAATGCATACTACAGAGAAAATTTAATGCATACTGGTCATAAAAAAGATTGCGTAATTAACAGAAGGGTGTATGCGTACTAGAGAGAATCTGAAATTTCTACCGGAGAGACGTGAACACCATTTTCCTCGAGTGTCTAATATTTCAATCTACCGGGGTTTTTTTTCAGAAAAATCGGTCATTGTTATACGTTTGTGTCCTACAAGTAAACCCTGACCAAATAATTTTGAATCAAATAATATTTGTAGTCGCAGTAAGATCTCCTCCGTATTGATGTTTACAGTGGCTTTTATGAGGAAAGGTGTGCCTTCTTCAAGTGATGCTAATTTATGTAACAGCCCGAAGTTGGATATGCCACCAGAACAGATACATTCTTGTCATAGATTCCAGTCAGGGCAATAGAATAATAGAAATAGGTTATATCATATTTAATGGGCAATAAAGGATAGTAACGATGTCCTCAAATGCTTTACTTACTCGGTGTTTAGTAGGTAAAGGACAACGATACTAGAATACTCGATTATCTACGTAGCTTCCGTATAGAGATAAAGGGTTAGCTCCAGGAAGGACCCTCCTGTAGTTCTGAAAACTTCAACTGAAGCACAGGCATTCAGAGATTCTAACTAATAAAAGCTAAAACAATAAAAATGTGAATTTCGTAAAAGTAACATAACCAAATAATTAAAAAGGACGCGCAAGTATGTGTATAGCAGAAAATTACGAGGAACAGAAAGAATGTCGAAAAAAAAACAACTATGAATTAAAAAAAAGAGCAGTATATATGTTCAGAAACTGGTAACGGACGCAATATATATATATATATATATATATATATATATATATATATATATATATATATATATATATATATATAAACTTCTATGAATTCAAATCCAACAAAGAATACGTGAAAACATGACAGTATGCATAAATTAACCACAGAGAATAAACTGATAATTTTAAGATTGTAAAAAAAAACAGAAGGGACATATAACTACCAATTATCAGAAGATAGTAGAAAAAACGTAGGTATAATTTTTGAAACGCTACTAATGTGAAATTATCAACGTATAGTCGATGAAATGGAAAAGATTCACACTAATAGAAAATAACAACGAGGCAGAATCACAGCAGTAATACATAATTATAATGGACGAGTGCCAAGTTCATTAATGATACAGACTAAATCCGAGGCGTTCTAATCTCAAATCAAGATCCTTCCACAGATACACATTAATAAAACTAACACTTGATTTTGTTACTATTCTACTACAGAATCTGTAGATTAAATGATACAAGCTAATAATTAACGAAAGAATAACAACACAGTTCTATGCAAATATATAATCCTAGAGAAGAAAACGCATATAGCAGATTAAAGGCGTTCAAATGTGCATATATTAAAAAAATGAATATATGAGGATAGAAATTGATCATCATATAATACATTATACATATGTACACAATGTACATATATATCCTATATGTACTGTTTATCATAAAATACATTATGTATGTGATCATCATATAATACATTATACACAATGTACAGAAAGAAGGGAAACGTGATGCCCCCCCAAATATAGAAAGGACATATAAATCACATAATGCACAAGTGACGAATGAAACGCATAGCTGATTAGGGATGCCTCAAAAATAGCGTACAGACATATATAAAAAATACGTCTCAACAGTAAGTATTATTATACTAAGTCTAAGTAAATCAACCTTTGTTTCTCTATGGCTTGCTTTCGAAGTGATTTCCAAAGGCAAGCCCTCCTGTTTTTTTTTCTGACCGAATAGATCAGATTAGATTGCAATTACGTCGTAATGATGACTGGACTCACACGTCTATGACCGGAAGCCCCATTGTTCTGTTGCAGATACTGATGGTTTAAAACTCATAAACGTTCGCCGAAAACTTAGGCGTGCCATTAAGCTGTTGGCAAAGGTGTATTGGAAATTGTGATGACTGCATAGAAATACCAATCCTAGAGCAGAAAGGCTCGCTCGTGTTTTATAGTACTGCTTTCGGTAAATAACACGGTTTTTTTTTCTAGAACTGCCTTCATACCTACACACAAGACGACGTAATAAAACAGATAATAGCAATCGTTGAAAAATGTATATCAGCCAGGATAATGTTACCGATTTATTATAATACTTTTCTGTCCCTCTCTCTATATTTTTGTGTTTTGTTTTCTGTCTTTTTTCTTTTTCCATCTGTCTCAACATGAAATCTTCTTTTCTTCCAGAATTGCTGGCCTGCAGGCGTACGTTGGTTATCCATGCGGAACCAGCCGCTATATCGGCATTAAGTCGACGAGCGGATGTTGAACGATGATAATTCACCGTACGCCTCTTTTTGATGAATGGGCTGCTTTTCGTCTGAGATAGAAAGATTCAAAGAAACTTAGTTTTACTGAAGTCTGATAGAGACCCTGGGTTTGGGATGAGAGTAAAATAGACGTTGAATTAGTTATCTTTTCCTTTGAGAAGCAGTGGAAATTATTGCCTAAAAGACATAAATAATATATAAAAAATAACATTTTTAAAAAGAGCAATATGTAAAAAAGAGAATTAAATGAACAAAAATATACGAGCAAACATAATAGAACAGGAAATTAAGGAGGAAAGCGAAATACAAAAAAATGGAAAGGATAGATTAGAAAAGAAATGGAATGAAGGGTAAGATGATATGGAAATGGAATAAACCTACAAAGCAAGGATTGCCGAAAGTATGTGACATGTTTATGAACAGAAATACCGTCGAGTTTCCTCGTGGTAACACAATAACTATGAGTTTGAAATAAAACATAAAAAGTAAACATATATTCAAAAGAGAATTTAGAGACAACATTTGAAAATACAACATGAGTTAGCATGGATCTCATAAGAAAAGTATTGTGGAGTAATGATAGAACAAACTAAATTAATAAAGTAATATATTCTAATATATAACAAGGAAAAACTATTATAAAATAGAATAAAGGGAATAAAAGGAACACAAGCTAAAAAAACAACGATAAATAGCGAAAAGAAGCATAAAGAAAGTAGGAAAATAGTTATGAAATAGATTCAACAAAACAAAACAAATAATTAAAAAGCAATAATAAAAGCTATATAAAGGGATAAAAAGAAAACATTATAATCAAAGCAGATGTACAACCCAAAATAAAGAACAAAACCAGCAAAAACTCAAAATAATTAAATTACTAATGTTAAAAAATAAAGTATCAATCAAAATATCTTGAAAGCAAAAAAGAAAATAGGAAAGTTGGAAATAAAATTATAACCAATCAACCGTGCAGTATTCAAAGAGAGAAATAGGAAATATTAAACAAAATTATACCTTAATTGAATTAGTTTCCAACAGTATCCACATTACCCTAATAAACGCAATCAACTTCATATATTTCTGGACTAAAACGTCGCCATGGACGATTGGCTCGGTCTCCAAATGTTCCAAAATTAATAGTTTTAGGTAAAGTTTGACAATAGCTGATTTTAAAGCATCTCTTTTTGATTAAAAACAGCAGCGTAGTATTTTATTATAATATCCGACTGCAATGTATTTTCTCTACTCTACTACAAAGAAACGAACATTCTAAGGGACCAATGGCCGTGTTGACGCTTCATTTATATGTATGCGTGAATATATTATACGATTATAAATAACTTACTCCTGCAGCAGATCTCATTGTGTGTAACAGATGGATTATAATGATCATGGGCAATATAAGTCAAATATCGAACGTATTTACATTATTAACTGTGATATTGCTTGCGTTAACCGTTACAGAAAAGAACAGATACATTTTTAGATAATAAAGAGCTGGCCTTATCGAAATGCCTTTAGAAATATTCGGAGTTTCTGCTTTTGTACTAGAAATGGGTCTGAAAACTGATATGATGAATGGCGATAACCATACGTGCAATCAATTAAACAATATATGCCATCTGGTTTCCAGCCATATAAGGTGTATGACTAGGTCAATTAAAAATAAAACTGCACTGTTACGGATATGATACTAACTCAGGGTAAGCACATATAAAAAAACAGCTGAAGCATATGTTAGTATAAAACGCGAACTTGATTGTTTGTCTTCGAGAGATCTTTATGCAAACTTTGTTACATGTGTTGATATATACAAAGGAAAAGCCCTATTTTTATATGTCTTACTTAGCGTACAGAAAACACTTGCGAAGAAGGGGTTCAAAGTTAATGAATTATCGCAGCATTGATAAAGTTTTTCACGACAAGTTAGCCTGGCCTGTAGCGATTTATTTATATATATATATATATATATATATATATATATATATATATATATATATATATATATATATAGTTATGAACCGGTATGAAGCTGAGTCGGGTTGGATATCACCTGGTAAGAATCTTATGACTCTAGGTCAGCGCTTCACTCTACGTTGTCCGTAACACAATATAGAAATAAAATAATGATAAGTAACGTGTCGGCCACGATTTGTGACCTATTTGACACGTTGTCTGAGGTTATCATTAGCACATTTTGTTCCGAACGATTCAAACTCAAAGCAAGAATGACACAGCGCTAGAATCTTAAAACACGAATTTTATTCAACATCCTTAAATTTAATATCACACCGCAATAGGTTGGGCTGAGGTCGGATGATAAAAAAGAAAAATCATAAAAGAAAGAAAAGAGAACAAGGTGACAAACAAAAAAAATAATATAAGAAAAACATATATACCATTTCCATTATGGTATGACAGTTTGGTCAAGGACAAGGAGCGGGGATATCGGGATGGGGAAATCATAATCGTCACTTAACTTTATCTAATATGATTTTAGTGTTTCATAATGTCTCCGCAAAGTTCATCATTCGCGAGATTTTTCCTGTTTGGTTTCTTCTTGTATGGGGACGCCCGTCGACATGGCGATATTTATGTTCGTTGCAACCGTCTTCTTATTCATATTTAATATCTTCGCCCTGAACTTTCTATGATATCTATTCTCGGCCGAAAGAATTCAACTCCTGTTTATTTAAGAGGAATCTGTTTACGCTGCGCTTTGGGCATTCCTGAGCACCACCGGATCATAGCGATTTTTTTTATTATTATTCATTATTTGCTCAAACGTAAACAAAACAACATGTCTATTTGACACCGTTCACTGCTCTACCCAGTCTCTTTATCTTTTCTATATTTTTTCTTGCCTCTCAATTTTTTATACGAACGCTACCGTTGACAAAACGCTCAGTTCGAAAACTACTTTCTTTATTCGTCCGCATCGATTTCACTTTTTCTTTCAATCCCTTTCCCTTTTCATCAGCTTTGCTGACAGTGGGCTCTCTCGCGCATTGCATTTTCAGAGTGAGGGAGGGTGTGTGTGTACGCCTCGAACGCTAGTGCATTTATTTATTTGTTATTATTATTATTATTTATTTTTTATTGAATTTAAATTCACGCTCTCCGAATGCGAGGGGAGGGGTGCATGCTTTCATATTTATATTTGAATTTAAATTCACCGTTTGCTGTGGGTGTTCACTAAGAGATAAAGACTATTTCTTATTCCGTAAGGATTATTTCTTAATTTATCAACCGATAACAATCATCCTCTCCACGAATATAACAATATATATATATATATATATATATATATATATATATATATATATATATATATATATATACCAAAAAAAAAAAGAAGTAGTAAAAACATGAAGAAGGTTCTCAATACTATTGCAGAGCAAACATACTTTAATTTTATTCCCGCTTTATCTTTTTAGTTACACATGTGTCTATTAGTGAATCGTACCAAAGATCCATCAACTTCGTAAGATTTAACAGAAGGTGCTATTACAAACACTATTCTTATTACTAAACAGATAGAACGGTAATAATAATAATAATAATAATAATATATATATATATATATATATATATATATATATATATATATATATATACAAATTTGGATATGAATCGAAATATCAAAGTTAATGTTAATTCATATTGGCAGACATGTTGCAAGTGTTGGTCTACAAATTTTTGTAATATAAATTTTGCATTCCGTATAAAAAAGTGCTTGAAATAATAGATTTCTATTACTAAAAAAAAACATACTCGACCGGCGTTTTCTACTATATCGCACATTAAAAACTTACACTTTACCAACATCTGAAGGAAAACGTGCCAAGCATTACCTTCGTAATGGTGTGCAAAAAAGAAAAAGAACAAAATACTGTTTATTTTCTAATGAAGATTCTGTTATAAATCCCAATATCAAACTAACCTGGGTACTCGGCGTTGTCCGGGAGTTTGAGGCGTGTGCTGAGCAAAAAAAATGTAGTATTTCGCAGACAAGCTCGGACCCGTAACGGAAAGGCGGAGATAATGTGGAGGGGTGTGTAAGGATGTTGGTAGAGCCAAAAAAAATGCAACCTTCCCTGTAGAAAACTGCGCAGTTGAGAGTAAAGGAATTAGTGTGTTTGACCAATCTTTCGGTATTTGTCATCCGAACTCTCGAGCTTTAAAAGTATACACATTTCGTTAAACTCCGTCCCCTCTGATGTAAGTTTTAGGCAAATATATCTGCATATATACGTACCTACTTACAAACATACGTACATACATAAATTAAAAAAGAGAGCCAATATTTATATTATAATTAACTAAATATCTTACCTATTTTGAAGGTGATACTTATTTTGTCTTTAAACCGTTTAGTTTTGAAGTTCCGTATAGATAGGTTAGAGAGAGGAAGAGAGAAAATGTGCGATATATATATATATATATATATATATATATATATATATATATATATATATATATATATATGTGTGTGTGTGTGTGTTTATGTGTGTGTATACACCTATTAAGTTGAGTTATTTTTCGCATTGACAGTAATATCAAAACGGAGATATATATATATATATATATATATATATATATATATATATATATATATATATATATATATTATGTACTTATAGGCTGCACGGTGTTGCACGGCTGTCAAATAGGCCTAAATATTATATTTGAATGCATACAGAAAGTGAGACATGTCTATACTAAAAGTATGTTTTCTTCTATACACTCCACTTTTTCTAATTAAAAAGAATACTATAACTATGGTCGAAAGTAAAGCATAAGTAGATTGAGTTAAGTACGATAACTATTAAACAACGTTCATACGGACGTGTTAAAGTTCATTCTAACCTTCTTATCCTTAATATAAGGAATCTATATACACTTGTGCCCGATATTATTCATACCCCTCAGATCTTTGAGATTTCTATAAGAATATTGCTCAAACCAGAAGGTAGACAATATTAAAGGGATTTAAAACAATAAATCAAGCATAAGCATTTAATTTAAACTCAACAAATAAATAAATTATGCAAGTTTGAAACATTATACAAAGAAAAACAATAATGGCACTAGTTCAAAATTATTCATACCTCTCTTACTAATAGTCAATAGCATGCCCTTTATTCTTAATAACTGCCTGTAACCGTTTGGGATATTTATCAACAAGGTTTTTACAAGCATCAACACTGATTTTTGACCATTCTTCAATGCAGTAGTTCTCCAAATCCCTCAAATTTCTAGGTTTCCGCTTTTTAACCTCAGTTTTCAATATGTGCCAGAGGTTTTCGATAGGGTTCAGGTCGGGACTCTGGCTAGGCCATTTCAAAACATTAATTTGATTATCCTCAAACCATTTCTTGACTATTTTGGCAGTATGTTTTGGATCATTATCCTGTTGAAGGACCCAGTTTGGTCCTAAATGGAGCTTCTCCGCATCCTGTCTAATGTTTTTCTTGAGTATCTCCAAATATTGCTCCTTCTTCATGGTTCCATCTATCTTGACCAAACTACCTGGACCACTAGCCGAAAAGGAGCCCCAAAACATTAGGCTATCACCACCATGTTTCACCGTGGGTATGGTGTTCTTTGGGTTGTAAGCTTCTCCTTTCTTCCTTCAAACGTAAGAAGCATCCATATGGCCAAACAATTCAATTTTTGTTTCGTCAGTCCACAAAATACTTGAGAAAACGGACTCTGGAGAATTCACATGGGTCCTAGCAAACTTTAGACGTGCTGCAAGGTGTTTTCCGGTGTGCAATGGAGTCCTTCTTGGTCTTCTTCCTTTCAGACCATTTTCATGCAGAGTCCTTTGCAATGTTTGCCTTGATATTTTTATGCCAGAAGACTCCAGATTTTCTAAAATGTCCTTATTAGTGGTGGTTGGATTTGCATTAACACTTCTTACAATATTCCTGGTGGCTCTAGCAGACAGTTTCCTTTTTCTTCCTCTACCAATCAAGTTGTTTGTTGTGTGGTGGCTCTGGAATTTTTTGATGATACTCTGTACTGTTGCTGTAGGGACCTCAAATTTCTTGAAAATTGACTTGTAACCTAAACCATCATTATGTGAATTCACAATTTTAGTCCTAAGATCATTACTAAGCTCTTTTTTCTTCCCCATTCTAATAATTTTTATTCTTTTATTGGTTTTCAGTTGATATCATTTTAATTTCTGAAAAATGCAAAAAACGAAATGAAATTAATCAAAGGTTGTATAAAAGCATTCAAAATAAGAATCAAACAGAAAACAAACAGTCAGAAACTCGATTAATACTGAAAAAATAAGGGGGTATGATTATTTTTGAACATTGCAGATTTTATAAATAGCTGTATATTTCTTTTATTACAAGTATCCCGAGATTTTAAAATGACGAAAATGATCAGAAGAGGTTTATTAAGAATATGTATCAATATGGACGTAAACAATAAATTCTTACAAAAGTTACACCTAATAAACTCAATTTTCAAGGGGGGTATGAATAATATCGGGCACAACTGTATATATATAAGCGAAAATGTATGTATGTGTGCATGATTGTGTGTCTGTCAAAATCTTTCGACAGACAAAATAGCAATTCACAACCTCAGTATCATAGTGAAGAGCCATCCTTCGCTCGAAAAATATCGAAAATGTGGCCAAAAACGTTCATTTTGTAGCCCCGAAATCGATAATTTTCGACAGGGCTCCCCTGGTCAACAAAAACAGTCCTCTCGTGACGACGACCGGTTATATGCATGCGTCAGATGACGTCATGGCCTGATTTACTTTAAATAGTTGAAAAACTGATTAAATTGTATGTACGTCGCGTTAGGTCAGTTGATTAGCGCGTTGGCCCATTATCTAAACGTTTTGGGTTCGAATCGTGGTGTAAGATGTCTTTTTTTTTTTTCGATTTTTCAAATTAAAATATTGAACCAGTGTTATTTAAGCCATTTTTCACGTAACGATCGTTTTTCTGGGTTTTTTTACGTTGCTTATCCACCCCCGACACACACCCAAAACACCCGGGTACCCGCCGATTTTTTTAAATTTGAATGCCGAAACAGGCTTATTAAAGCCATTTTAACGTGTTCGTTTTCTGTTTTCATCGTTCGTTTGCCTTACGTTAGTTTTTTGTGTTTTTCGATGTTTTGATTACCCCCCGCTTAAGTTTGAACGTTGTTTTTTTTACATCGCTTATAACAAACAAACCTGGCCATTGACGTCGTCGTCGTCTTCGTCGTAACACCCGACGACTTCCGTGCGCGTACTTGTCAATTTTAACATCTTTGAGTAACTCACTCTGGCTGGCCGATTTTATTTTCAATCTTCGCCTAAGGGCTTCGGGTTCGATCCTACCCTCTCCGGTTTATTTTTTATTCAACACCACACACACCTCCAAACACCCAGACAACGCCGGGTACCCCCGCTAGTATATAATGAATTTAAACTTTAAATTTGGTATATATATTTCCGACAGAAAATTTTTAGTCAGCTTTCATCTGGGTGGAAAAAAAAACTATTGGTACGTTGAAGACATCGAATTTGTATTTGTTCTCTAACTATTTTACGAATGCGCATAAGTGAATTATTCATATAATCGGTTACTTATGTAACCAATAAGTATTTAAAAACACCTTTGAATTATTATGTCACGCTGCTCTAATGGTTCTCGTACTTGACTCACTGTCATATAAGGGTATTTTCGAATTCAACTGAAGCATTTTTTTACATACAAAAGGTGAACGGTTTAGAAAAAGACATAATACATGAATGCACATGTCTCAGTCTCTGTTTTAATTGAAATCTAAATATAATAATTGATCAACTATCTGTTTTACATATATCCTTACAATTTTCGTTTTTAATACCCGAGCATAAATATATTGCAAAATATTGAGGATACTGAGTATTCGATGATGAACGATAATATAATGTACGCGATTCATGTGAATAAAGAAGTTATACATTGAGATTGAATCCGAAGTAGTTTCTGGCAGGAGTCTAAAGAAGAAATGCCGTCGTAATGAGTATCACACAGGAAAATTTATTAGATTTAGTTTGGGTTAATTGAAATCTTGTTTGCTTTTGAAATATATGGGAAGGTAATTATTTGCGTCACTGGTAAAAACAATAAGATCTGTCTGTG
>NC_136484.1:102812539-102817539 GCF_053919585.1 Euprymna scolopes
ATTTTTATTTTATATATATACATATAAACTAAAATAAAGGTTTGTAATGTAATGTAATTTTTCCCTTGTTTGTTTTTGTTGTTTTTTTCATACACCCGCCATTTTCATGACTTATTTGTGTGTTTTAATCGTATTTTCCTCGATGTGGCTTTGATAATTGAGGAACGAAACCTGGTTTGCTAACCTTTATTTTATTTTTTTAAAATTTAATTCACTATGTTTTTGGTCTGTATTCAGCCGTTATAAAATTCTGTACTCCAAATACACACACACACACATATATATATATATATATAAATAAATATATATATATATATATATATATATGAAATAAAAAGGAACAGACCGTATTATGTGCTCATCAACGTTTCGTCTTAATTTCGAGACTTCCTCTGGATGAATGAGATTAAGAAACAAAAGATACCAGTACAAAATATTTGTAAATGTTTCACGTGCACAGTGTGACGCAGTTCTATTTCAGAGAAACGGAAAAAAGACGTTGGAAATTCAAAAAGGAGGGGGAGGGCTGGCGCTGTTAAAGAGAAGAAATTTTAGTGATGTCATATAGTCGTTAATGTAATTTTAAAACTATGAACGCAAGTTAATATTCTTATTGGGAAAAAATATATCTGTTGAAATTCAAATATAAGTTTGTAACAGAAATAAAATGAGTGTTTTTTTAATGTAATTTATTGATTGAGATTATGTGTTAATTATTACAGGGGGTGTTTGAATGGTGTGAGAAAGTTTACCTGTGTCTACAGTTGAATAATGTTCTTTTGATAAAAGTTTACTTATTAATAGCGCTATGTTATAGAAACCTCCACGTTGTTTAATAGTGCTTGAAATTGCGATAAGCGCAGATTAAAGAAGTCTCCGGCGTGGTATATTTGAAATAAATTTAACTACTTTTGCTTGTTTAAAGTCAAAGGTGTGGTTATAATGAGAGAATAATGCACTTAGAGAATTGCTATTTTTTATATCTCTTTTATATTTTTATATGACGTCACTAAAATTTCTTCTCCCCCTCCTTTTTTTAATTTCCAACGTCTTTTTTCCGTTTCTCTGAAATTGAACTGCGTCACACTGTGCAGGTGAAACATGTTCAAATATTTTGTACTGGTATTTTTTGTTTCTTAATCTCATTCATCAAGAGGAAGTCTCGAACTAAAGACGAAACGTTGATGAACACATAATACGGTGTGTTCCTTTTTATTTTCTCTATTTTGTCGGAATACTTTTTCCATCGTTTTCATTATATATATATATATATATATATATATTAATGTATATATATATATATATATATATATATACTGTGTATATATATATATATATTAATGTATATATAGAGTGTGTATATATGTGTGTGTATATTTTATATACCAGCAAACAGTTAATAAAACATGTTAAAAACATATTTAATCTGAAAAAGGAAACACTAGATAAGTGGATAGTCCTTAATCCGCGGAGTTTCGAAGAAATACTTTCCCTCTAATCAAAGGGTAGTAATTAGCAAAATGCGGGATCGGATTTTGAATGCAAAAGTATTTGATAGAAAAAACAAGTAAGCCAAAGATCTTACTTGATAACAAAAATGTGAAGCAGAGAGAATATTGTGAAGAAAAAGGTGATTACACGAGAATGGATCGTCGAGTGGAAGATAAATAATCCAGTGACGGTAAAATCCAAATATATAACTTCAAGAACATTAATTGAATTTCCATTTGCACCAGTAAAATCCAAGGAACTCCCGTTATTGGAAGATGGTCAAAAATAATCCCAAAGCAGAAATCCGAGGAATAATTCACAAAAATGTATACAAGGGGAAAATAGAAAAAAAAATGCAATAATATTAATTAAAGAAAAATAAGATATGCATTTCACTCTACTGCCGAGACATAAATATTTTTATTTCATATTGTATAATATATATATATATATATATGTACACGCAGTGTATATATATATATATATATATATATATATATATATATATATATATATATATATATACTGCGTGTATATATATATATATATATATATATATATATATATATATATATATATATGCAATATATATACATATTTATGTTGTATATATTTGTGTGTATATATTGGGTATATGTCTGTATATATTGTGTATACATATACTGTGTATATGTATATACTGTGTCTATATATATATATATATTGTGTATAGGTATACATATGTATATATATATATATATATATATATATATATATATATATACACATATATATTATATATATATATTGTGTGTATCAGACGGACGACGAGATGGTCCAGGGGTATGGCTTAGTCTCATTACCGTTTGATCTCGATTTCGAATCTCGCTAGATACAGCTAGTCTGATATGTCGCAGACGACGAACCACGTGTCAGTGGATAATTACATTTAAAAAAAAATATATATATATATATCTATATATATATATATATATATATATATATATATATATATAGTGCTCCCCATGTGGGGGTTCCAAATTGGTTAAAAGGGAAAATTGTTTCCAACTGGCATTTATGTAAAAAATCACTTTCGTGAGTAATTGAATTCATTCAAAATATATCGCCAAAACGAAAACAAGACAACATCTAAGTAAATCGCGATATATCCAACAGTTGGCGCGATGGCCCAAGGGTAAGGGTTTAGGCTCATTACCGTTGGGTCCCGATTTCGAATCTCGCTAGATACAACCACTCTTAGGAGTTGTAGACGACGAAACACGTGTCAGTGGATAATTACATTTAAAAAGTATATATATATATATATATATATATATATATATATATATATATATATATATATATATATATATTGTGCTCCCCATGTAAGGGTACCAAATACGTTAAAAGGGAAAATTGTTGCCAACTCGTATTTAGGTAAAAATGCACTTTCGTAAATAGTTGAATTCAGTCAAAACATATCGCTAAAACCAAAACGAAGCGACATCTATGTAAATCGCGATATATCCAGACAGTCGGCGAGATAGTCCAGGGGTAAGGGTTTAGGCTCATTACCGTTGGGTCCCGATTTCGAATCTCGCTAGATACAGCAACTCTGATGAGTCGTAGACGACGAAACACGTGTCAGTGGATAATCACATTTTAAAAATAGTATATATTGTGTGTATATATATATCATATATTGGGTGTATATATATCGTATATATATATTGTGTATATATATATATAAATATTGTGTATATATATATTGTATGTGTATATATATTGTCTCTCCCTATCTATATATATATAGACAATATATATACACAATATGCATATATATTGTGTATATATTGTCTGTATATATATATATGTTTGTGTATATATATTGTCTGTATATATATATATATATATATATATATATATATATTGTGTATATGTATTGTTTGTATATATATATATATATATATATATATATACATTGTGTATATATATATATGCGGGTATAAAGATTGTGTAAATGTATATACAGACAATATATAGATATATTGTGTGTATATATATGTATTGTATGTATATATATATATATATATATATGTATTGTGTGTATATATATATTGTGGGTATATTTTGTGTATATATATTGTATATATATGTGTAAACATATAGGGTGTATATGTATATATATGTGTCAATATATAGGGTGTATATGTATATATATATGTCAATATATAGGGTGTATATGTATATATATATGTGTCAATATATAGTGTGTATATGTATATATTGTGTAAATATATATTGTGTATATTGTATATTGTGCAAATACATACATATATATATATATATATATATTTATTTTGGGTATATGTATATATATATATATTGTGTGTATATGTATATATATATATGTTGCATGTGTGTATATATATACATACGTATATATATGTATATATATATATATATACATGCACACACATATATATATATATTTCTGTAGGAATATATTTTATTATTATATGACAATCCTTATATTAACACCTCAATGTTAATACAGAGCAATGTATAGAATAAATGACAAAAAGTTATATGCCAAAATTCATGATTTTACATCTTATAATTTATTCTTTACAGCAGTTGTCTATAACAATTCTATACAGTATTTGTTTTGTAGCGCAAAATCAATATATATATGTGTATATATATGTATACGAAGGTTGTGCAATAAGTAATACCCTTGACCCACTTCCCATAGCAGTAGAGCAACGAAACTTGGCACACTTATTAGTATGTCTCTACATGGGAACCAACCAGAGTTATGTATTTCTCTGATCATTTGATGCAGCTGTAGAAACCGCTTTTGTAAAACACCCCAGGTTTGTCCGCCAACCACGGCGTGACTTCAGCAATAAAGGCTGTATCATCTGGGTAACGCTTTCCTTTCAAAAAACAACTTTATGGCTGGGAAGAGGTGAAAGTCAGAGGGGGCAATATCTGGAAAGTAGGGGCGATCAGGTAATATTTCATAACCACACGCCTGTGCTTCTGAGTTGGCGACATGCGAGTTGTGGACCGGAGAGTTATCCTGCAGGAGGAGAGTACCTTTGCTGATCTTGCACAGTCACTGCATTTTGATAGCTTCCCTGATTTTCCTCAAAAGTGAAGCATAATTGGCTCCTGTTATTGTGGTATCCTTTGCCAGGAAATTTGTCATCCCTACTCCGTCGTGGTCCCATAAGACTGTGAGCATGACCTTGCCAGCGGAGAGCTGCATCCTTGCCTTTCTTGGAGGGAGTGAGTCCAAGTGCTTCAACTGCATTGACTGCACTTTGGTCTCTGGATCATAGTAATGGACCCAGGTTTCATCCTGTGTAATCAGTCTTTTGAAAAACTTTGACTCATCTTCTTGGCACATGTCCAAATTTATTCTCGAGTACTCGACGAGTTCTCGGTTCTGGAATTTTGCGGGCAGCATGGGAATCCGTCTGGCCGACACTTTATGCATATGCAAATGCCATGAATGATAGTTT
>NC_136484.1:102825039-102847539 GCF_053919585.1 Euprymna scolopes
AGATCACCGCCATACAGGAAGTGGCCTAGGTTTAAATTAATGCGAGGTTACTACTTTCGAAAATATCGGGGGAAAAAAGGCGACCCCTTCCTGGAGAAAAGTCGCCAGTTAAGGGTGTAGAAATTATTGTTTTTAACCAATGTTTCGTTATTAGTTGTCTGAAGGGCCGTGTTTCCAAAGAATACTAATCTTTTAAAAATCGTTGCCTCTCCCGAAAGTTTAAGGCAGACATGCAAACATACATACATTTATATATTGGTAGCAAAAATGTTCGCCCCCAACTGATTAAAAATCTTGCCCTATCTCTGAATACCCTTTATGTAAAATTTCAAATGTTTAGACCAGATATTTTCTGATTAATTTGGTGGAGATATCAAAGGTCATTTTTTTTTTTTTACTTTGACCCCTATTATAATCCATTTATTGTTTAAGACTCAAATCAAGTTATAAAGTTAAATTCATATCAAAGGTACATATATCTAAAATTTCAAATGTTTAAACCCAAAAATTGGCGGCGGAATTTGGTAGAGTCGTCAAAGGTAAAAGCGTTGAACTTTGCCCCCTTAACAGTGAAATTTTTGTCCGAAGACGTGGGCACAGATTTTCCCAAATCGCACTACCCTCTATATTAAATTTCAAGTCTGTGTGTAGGGAAATGTACACACACACACACACACACACACACACACACACACAGATATACTAGCATTTCAGCCCGGTGTTGCACGGGTGTTTGGATGTGTGTTGAGCAAAAAATAAAAAGTGGTAGTAGGAATGCAGGTTGAACCCGTATCGCGAAGGAGGAAAAGAACGGGGTAAAACCTGATGTCATTGCTGTTACGATAACGTTTAAACCGGAAGTGACGTAGGTTTTAATTAAAGCTAGACAATCTAAAGGAGGAGATGACTGTTAAAAATATCGGCGAAATAAGTCACACACCCCTGTAAAAAAAACTCCCCAGTTGAACTAGTTGGAGGTGAACATATTAATGTTTTTAGCCAATTTTCCGATAGTTGTCTTCTGAAAGGTCGAACTTCAAAACGATACTGATCTTGTAAAATCCGTCGCCTTTGTCGAAAATTTTAGGCAGACTTCCAAACATAGATACATACGTTCACATATTAGTAACTAAAAATTTTCGACCCAGACCGATTAGAAAGCTTGCCCTATATGTGAATACATCTCATGTAAAATTTCAAATGTTTAGACCAGAAATTTTCTGAATAATTTGTTAGAAACCACATAGCTATTTTTTTTTAATTTTGACCCCTATTATTAACCCTCTACATTCATTGTTTGGGGCTCAAATTCAGTTATAAATTTAGATCCACGTCCAAGGAACCGATATCTAAAATTTCAAGTGTTTAGACCCAAAATTGGAAAAGGAGTTTGATAGTCCTCCAAGATCATTTCGTTGAGCTTTGGGCCCTTAACAGCCAAATTTCTGTCCGAAAACGAAATACAATTATAAAAATTTCAAGTCTGTAGACTGAAAATTGACAGAGTTAATGCGTAAGAAAATGTACACAGATACACAGACACTCAGCCACACAGACACGTTCGCTTTTATATATACGTATAAGTGCATATATATATATATATATATATATATATATGCGTGATTGAATATGTATAGATGTATGTATATGTCTTATATATATGCATATTTCATTATTTGGAAATTAATTAAACGTGTCACTCGTCAATAGATGTATTTGCCTTTTTTGTTCTTTACGATGCCATTAAGCAAGTGTGTGTCCCATTAAGTTATCTAACTCTCCCTGTCAGATCAAAGCTATAAATTAGCTGAAGCGCTATTCTAATCAAATCTGTCAACAAAAGGATTAAAGCCTGAAGTTCTACTTGTTCTTTATCAACATTTTCTGTACGCTTTACAAACGTTTCCTATTAATGCATCGTGTTTCCTATTATCATAGCTTGTCACGCCATTCTAGAAAAGTGCAACTAAACTTTGTAACACGTTGCTAAATTGCTTTAAGTAGTGGGGTATTTATTATTTACATTAGGTTGTTCAGTTAGGATTTGGCCTTTACTGCAAATGGCTTTAAAGATACTTCTCAAGTATTTCACCGCTTTTGCGTACACGTAATTGCATAATTGCGTCATCATTAGAAAGTGTTGAAAAATTAATATAAATATGGTTAATACTTTCACTTATATATGTGAAGAAACAGCACGAAATAGGACAACTGCATCATTAAAAGTATTACTTTTTTTAACATAATTATATTTTATATGGCTAGCATTATGATATTTGATGCGTCTGTCAAATTGGAGTCTATTGATGATTTAGAATTTGAATATATATCTATCCTCACTGTTAAGTATATTAGTTTATGAGTTTCTGTGTGACAGTAATCAAGTGGTTCACGACACGAACTGACTACATGACTGTTCCAAGTCCAGTCCAGTTTGTTCTAGAAAATCAGTTTCTCTAAATATATTAGTAACTTTGTCGTTTATTCCTTCCATAAGTACCCTACGTTTTTTTTAAATATCAGAGAAATCAAAGCAACCATAGAATCTTCAGATACATATGATATGATTATGATGCGCTTTTCCGTTAATCATTTTTATTAACACGGTGTCTGAACATATCGTTATTATGAAACAAACAACCCCACTGAAATTATCGAGTGTCTCATATTTATAATCGCACATTCATGGACACATTTAGTTCAATTCGATCACATCGAGTGGGTTTAATCTTTCAGTATAATTGGGTGTGTACCCTGTGCATATACCAATTTATTTTATCATATTGACTTAAAATATCCATATATTTTAACGCCGATCACTACTATCCTTAGACCAATTATATGATTTATGTTTTTTACGTATTTCATTTACAGAAGATTCTTTGTCTGCTACCTTGTATTCCTCTACGTTGGAACATAGATTTAACTTGTATCGTATTTATACAAATATGTAAATAGGCGTACGAAAAACACTTTATTACGCATACATGGCAAGGCTTTCATCCAGTGCGAGAAACAGATAGAGAAAAATAGAGAAACGCGAATTGTTTACATATTTACAGAGATAAAAAAAGACATCTGCATACATTATACATTAATATTTGGATAGAAATAATAAATATATATTCAGTGTGTATGTCGTAAATGTTAATATGAATATAGACATATAAGAATTTAAAAAATAGATTGGACGACTTAATATTTCTGTTACGATATTGTAATGAATATTATATATATATATATAAGTATCTGCCCGTGTGTGTGTTTGTCTGTGTACATTTCCCTACAAAATAACTCTGTCATTTTTCAGTCTACAGAGTCGAAATTTGATATACACTTTTTTTTAGTTTTTGGAAAAACTTTCTAATCCGTTTTCGGCCAAAAATTTGGCTGTAATGAGGTCAAAATTAAACAATTTAGCCTCAGAGAACTCTACCAAACTCCCCCGCCAAATTTTGGTAAAAACAATAGAAATTTTAGATATAGCTCCCTTGGACAAAGATCTAACTTAATAATTTTATTTAAGCCTAAAACAATAACGGTTAACGGGTCATAATAGAGGTCAAATTAAAAAAAAATAAAATGTGTGGTCTGTCCCAAATTATTCAGACAATTTCTGGTCGAAACATTGAAATTTTACATAAAGTGCATTCAGAGAAAGGGCAAGCCTTTTACTGTGTTTGGGTCGAAAATTTGAGCTACCAATATATAAATTTACGTACGTATGTTTGCATGTCTGCCTAAAACTTTCGACAGAAGCGACAGATTTTCACAAGATTAGTATTGTTTTTGAGCTCGACCCTTTAGACGACACATATCGAACCATTGGATAAAAACATTAATTTTTTCACCTTCAACTGGGCACTTTTCTACAGGTATAGGTCGCTTTTTTCACCGATGTTTTCGAATATCATTCCCTCTTTTCGCTTATCTAGCCTTAATTTTAATCTTCCGGTTTGGCGGTTGTCGTAACAGTAAATACGTCTGTTTTTTCCCCCGTTCTTTGCCTCCTTCCTGGTCCGAGTTCGAACCGACCTTCCTTCTACGACTTTTTTGTTGTTTTTTGCTCAACACACACCGCCAAACACCCGGGCAACGCCGGCCACCCATGCTAATCTATATCTATATAAAAGCGAAAATGTGTGTTTGTATGTATGTGTGTTTGTTTGTATGTACGTATGTGTGTTTGTATATCTCGCAAAAACTTTCCACACGGGGCACTGATTTTCGCCAGACCGGTATCATTTTAAACGTCTTATATTCACCCGATAAATATAAAAAAAATTGGCCAAAAACGTTAATTCCTTCACCCTGACACCAGTAGTTATCTATAGGGGGGGTCAGCAAAAACCGTCATCTCATGACTAGTTCGCTTCTACGCATGCGCCATACGACGTCGTAACCTGATTTACTTTAGATATGTAAAAAAGCGACACAATTTCGTCTTAGCTGAGTTGCTTAAAGCGCGGCCTCACTATCAAAATGTTTTGGATTCGAATCGTGGTGTGAGATGTCTTTTTTTTTCGATTTTTTTAAATTTTAATATTGAAGCAGGGTTATTTAAGCAATTTTTACAGGTTTTTTGGGTGGGGGGAACTTAATTTTTACGTTCTTTTTTCTGCTTTTTTTTTACTTCGCTTATTCTTAGCTTTTAATAAACACACCACACACCCCTGACCCACACACCAAAAAACATCCGGGCAACGCCGGGTACCTCCGAGATTATTTAAGCCATTTTTCACGTGTTTTTATCTTTATTTTTTTTATTTTTGAAGTTTTAATGTTAGTTTTTCTGTTTTCTTCTTCGCGTTTTCTTTTTCCTTTGGATTCCCCATTTTTACATTTAACATCGTTCGTTTGCCTTAGGTTGTTTTTTTCGATTTTTTTTAAAGTTTTAAAATATTTACTGCGATAATTCTTATGTTTTTATAAACACCCCTCTAAACACCCGGGCAACGCCGGGTACCCCCCCACCGCTAGTGTTATAATAAAATAAAAATAGAAAATTCAAATGGAGGCTAAAACATTGCATTTGCATTAAACTTTGACAGAGACGTATTTTATATCGAGCACGTATACTGTTTTACCAATCCAATAAGAGCGACTGCATGCCTCTGAACAAAAACACAGATTCATTAAACCAAAATCATTTTTCTTCAAATATCTATAGAAAATTATTATCATTTGTTAAATTAATGTTAGAGCAACTTAGATTACGAAATAAAAACGATGACCTCTACAATTTTCATAGTTCCTATGATGAATGCAAAGAGCAATATCCAGCTTACATTATCAAATGTTCGAACTGGAGAAAATATCTCTCGTTTTTTTTTAGCTGCTTAAGGAACCATCTAACATTTGTTTTCGAAATACATCTGTTTACAAGAAGTTATACGATTGCCAACAATCACATAAGTTCGTGTAAATTAATTTAAATATATTCCCTACTTATTCTAAAAGCAGCCTATATTAAAAGATTACGAGCGAGTGTGTAGGTGTAAGGGATTACAAGATATTAAGAATGAATGAACAATACGGGAAAGGATTAAACTATATTCGGATTCAACTTTATTCAAATTATGCGTGTGTTTTCGAATCAAAATTAACACGTACGAAAATACAGACATCCTCACACTTTGATATAAGTATTTTTATCAGCGTTAAGGGATGGTAAATATTTCCAGTTGGTCCTACGTATTTTTATATGATATCCTTACTTTGCATTATTTATTTCAAATGTATTATTCCGCCCATAATCTTTTTTCAAACATATTATCCACTTAAAATTGGGATCATAATAGGCATAGCACTCTGATATCTGCGGCAAAAAGTAACATGTGTTAACTACTACGCAAACTTATACATGCAGGTTCCTGAGTTGTAAGACATGTTTAGTTTCAGAACTATTTCCGATGGTTAGTTGTTCTACACAATTCCTGGAGGTGACTGGTTTATCAGTAGACACTTCTTGAGTTGGAAGCCCCAATTCAAAATATTTTTTTCCCGTGTTGACACGAAGAAAACATATGCGAGGTTGTTATAGAAAATATTTGATTTTTATGAAGCAACTCTGGCTTCTGATAGGTTGGTAGAAAAACGTGAATTAATTTGATTTGTCAGTTCCTTGCAGCATCGTTTAAAAGTAAAATCTTTCGACTGTCAGGGACCATAACCTTCAGTAGGACATGATGAGAGATATGTCTCCTAGCGACTTCGGCTGCAGCGAGAGAGGGTACAGTATTGGTATCGGATCCGTTCTCGATACTCAGCCCGACAGGTGCGGAACCGGAAATCGTCCCAGCACCTGTGTGACTGAGGTACACAACCCGGCTTTCGAGTAGAGCAAGTTTATTGCTTGTCGCCTGAGGCGCCCTCACCGGGGAATGCCGACGGGAGTACGTACCAATTTTTGTTGATGCGAAAGTGCCCCTTCTTTAGGGGAGAGTTCCTACTCCTCAGTTTCCCGACATTGTGTCACACTTTGGTGCGGTGGACCCCAAACAAACACCTACCCTTCATTAGCTAAAAAAATATTGCAACACAGCTATATGAATACCTTACATTGCTTTATTAATACTAAACTTGTGTCTGCTAAAACTTTATGTATTTCAATATTTAAATATTAATTAAATAAACTTGTTCGCCCAATAAACATTATAGAATTTAAATGTATGGATGCGCAGAGTATTTTTTCTGTCATACTAATGTAATCTTAAATACATTTCCTTTTTAACACTTAAGAAGAAATGACCGAAAACATACTGTGAATTTATTTTCTTTTTTAAACCAATTAACAACATATACTTATTTAAACAGGAATTTATACACATCATAGTTATACTATTAGTAGAGACGGTTGGCAAATTTAAGCAAACCGGACTAACAAACTAAGTCCAGATCAATTTTGTTCTACAAACGTCACTTTTAATAAGGATATTCGCTACTGGCTTGTATCGTCGCTCCCGTAAATGCCGATGTCTATTAAGAAATAACACTGACTTGAAAATTATTAATGCTGCAATAATTTAAGTTGTAAATTCATTATACTTTTTACTAGAATAGCTTGTCCTTTTCATTACGGGTTTAACAAGTCGAATATTTTTCCCTGTTTAAGCTTAACTATATTACTTTTAATGCTAGCATCACATATATATATAATATATATATATATATATATATATATATATATATATATATATATATATACTGCTGGGCCAAAATTTAAAACCCACTTCAAAATCATTATAAAGCCACGTTTTTATGAGGATAGATTTTAATCTCTTCCGACTTAAGGGTACTAATACTACAATCTAAAAGGATATGGAAACAAAAGTGCACATTCCAAAAATGTATTTAAAAATGTGCATTTTAATTAAATTAGGCGTTTTACACATGACCAAAATTATAAGACCAAGGATACAACTAATGTAAAGGTGTCTCCATACCTCAATCAAGCAAAATAACTGAAGTAGGACGATCTTGAATTATATAGGATTCTATAAGCAAGGGTTGTCACAGCGAGCGATAGCAGCTAACGTAAATCTCAGTAAAATTGTTATTTGCAACTTTCTAAAGAACAATAAGATTTATGAAAAAGCAAAATCCTTTGATAGAACCCCGTGGGAGTAGAAAATTCCAGCTTAACTTGATTGTCGCTATTTAACATAGAAGAGCGACCTAGCTACGCCACTTCCTGTTCCCCATATTTCTTCCTTGTTTGCGCTGGACCTTCAAGCATTCAAGATGTAACAAACACCGCTCCGGGTTGCATGAGGCACCACAACGCCCTGACTAGCCAGTCAGCCTTTCACAGCTACCAAGCGCAAGTAAGGACCTCTTATTCTAACGAACGCTCATTCTTTCTATCGCTTCTTCATGCATATTCATGTAAATAAACTGCATTTCTTTCGCTGATATATAACGGTATGTTTTCGTCCTCATTATGCGATCTTTTGTCTTTTCAATTCCTCTACCATTAAATACATACACACCATCATACACATGGGGACAGGCTCGTCTATAACACAGCAGACCATCCTGCCCTCTCCCCAAATTTCTCCTGCCTTGAGTAGAAGAATCGTACGGGTTGTTATAAATGACGGAGGCCTTTCTTCTAGTCACATTACGCGTAACAAATTCCTCGATAGCTTCCATGTGGACCGCTTAAGATTTAGTCCAGAATGCCAAACATAAGACGTTGAGAAGTAGACGAACGTCTTATTTCCTGAGGAGAAAAATATTTAATTTATATGGTCCTAATGGCTTCCAAGCATATTGGCTTGACAAAAACATGGCCCTTGATTTTTTTCCACACTTCATAGCGGTGGAGTGTATGTAATGGTATGACGTGCCTTTGCTTAAAGAGGGACGATGGAGCTCCAGGAAGTGAAGGGTACTCAGACAGCAGCTGGTTATGTAAGTGTGCTCAAAAAGGCATGTTTGATTATGTAGGGGCATCGTTTGTCAGTGCATGGATATTTATTCCAATACAATAATGCTGCAATCCACACTGCGTTACGTACCTTGGACTTTTTTTTACAAGAAAACGAAGTCCATCTCTTGGGACATCGTGCATGCTCACCAGACTTGACCCCAATTGAAAATATTTGGGGATGGATGACAAGAAAGGTTTATCGAAATGGCACCCAATATTCAACAAAAAACGAACTTATTGACGCCATCTCCAGAAACTGGAGCAGGATCCCCCGCAACTTAATGGAAACCCTTGTTTCTAGATGCTTCAAAGAATTTGGAATTCATCAAAAGCAGTGAAAGTAGAACGTCTTATTAAGTGTGATTATTGCATATTTTCATACACTTTTCATACCCTTCTGTACAATTAATAGATTTTGTCTTTAGTCTTATAATTTTGATCATCTTTAAAAAGCATAATTTAATAAAACATGTACATTTAAAAAAATCATTGCAATGTAGCTTTTTGTCTCCATAACCTTTTAGATTGTAGTAACCTACAGCCAGAAATGTTTAAAATCTACCCCTAAACAAGTATTTTAAAAAGATTTTGAAGTGGTCTTAAATCTTTGATCAGCAGTATATATATATATATATATATATATATATATATATATATATATATATATATATATATATATATAAAGTTTATGTGTTTTTGAGGGGGTGTCTGTCCGTGTTTATGATGCAATATATACATATATATATATATATATATATATATATATATATATATATATATATATATATTCATGTATGTAAATTGTTTTATGTAAATACTATATTATAAAACTGGTCAGTTAACCCCACGTCCCTCGGGATTGAATGACGAAAAATAGATGCTCTAGATGTTTTTATCGAATCGCTGCATAGGATGGAAGGTTTAAATGTTCCTAAATTAATTATACCACAATACATTTCATTCTGCATTGCAGAGCAGAAAAATAATGTTGAGGTTATTTACTCATTTGCATACAATGATTTCTATCATTAAGTTTGCACGTGCTCCTTTCTTATACAAAAACTACAATACTCCTGACTGGTTTGTTTGTCTGGGTATACACTTTTTAAAATGTACTGGATATGTTCAGCTGTATAAGGGTGTAAACGTTTATAAACATCGGACCGTGCCTTATTTAGTCGGGTGTTTTCGATTATCGATCTTTAATATTAATCAGATTGAATCCTTATGGAATACATACAGACCAGGCGCGTACGCAGACCCCACAATTTGAATGAATCATCATTATGCCAGATCAAACATACGCATCCCTGTGTCTCAATACATTTTGCTATCATTCTATGTGATCAGTTTCTATAATAATCAACCTTATAGGAGCCTATTCGTGACCAGACACACACACACAGACGTTCAGCTTTATATTATATTATATATATATATATATATATATATATATATATATATATATATATATATATATATATAATTTTCAGAAACTTCATTTTATGATAGGGCTCCCAAAATATATAATTATGATTGCAAAATCATGTTTGGATATAGTGTTTGTGTAACGAAATGTTTTAGAAATGTGCGTATAAATTTTGTTAGGAATATCAACAAAAAAAGAAAGAGGGAAAATGTAAAAGGAAAATTTCCAAAAGGATGTCATTCTTTTTTTGTAAATATCATGGTTCTATATATATATATATATATATATATATATATATTCGTTTTGAGTTTAAGTTGGAAAAAGATGTTGGTTAAGATTTGAATAGAATTAATCCTAAGTCGTCGCCATTTTTTTAAACCGCAAATCTGGTGAAATTTGAAATTAGATCCATTCTCAGGGAAAACAGGAATAAGCACAGAAAGTCCCTAGAGTGTTTTCTTTCAATGGATCTAATTTCGAATTTTAACATATTTTGTGTTAAAAAATAGCGAGCACTTAGGATTATTTCCCTAAATATCTTCACGAGCAACTTTTTTTCCAAAATATATATATATATATATATATATATATATATATGCTGCGTACCATATTATTAACGAGATAAATTCTTTTTACCTGTTTCAGAAACTTACCGGTAGTTTTGGGTCAAATGCCTCGGAAACGTTGGCAATTCAAACATTGAATGACTAGGGAAACTGCTTAGAACACAAAAACTACATAGCAATTTCTATGTTGGCATAATTAGTAGGGCATATGCGACCTTTTTTATGAATGACTTCTAAAAGACGTTGGTCCACAGAATTAGTCAAATTTGTGATTTCTTCAACAGTTATCGCGATCCCTCTTGGAGAGCATCCAACTCCTCGTATTTGCTCTTTAATCGGCGTGAAGTTGCATAGAAGCGTCGGTTAATGATATTCCAAAGGTTCGGTTAAATTCGGTGAAAATTTAGGGAATTCGAAGGCCACCCCATCTTCCATTTCCCAGAGAAACCCAGATTGTGCGGTGCGACATTGGTGGCGAGAGGCCAGGTGTGGTCGATTGGAAAAGAAGAGGGCAGAAACGCGCTGTTGTGAGAGCGATTCGTATCGATTAGAGGTTCTCTTCTATGGACCGTAATTTCAATTCTCTACATATATTCTCTGTAGGGTTGAGATCGGGAGATTAAGTAGGCCACTTAAAAACATTAACTTTATTTGAATTAAATCAATTATGTGTAAGTTTCGGAGTGTGTTTTGCATCGTTATCCTGTTGAATGATCCAACCTGATATCAATTTGAGAAACTTCACATTTTCTTTCAATTTTTTTCTCTAAAATCCTCCTATAAATTGTTCCATTAATTTTCCTTTTTATTATTTCCACTTTACGTACGTTTACAAATATATGCATGCTTTCATTAAGACCCATTAATTTACAAATATATGCATGTTTTCATTAAGACCTAGTTGGTGTACCCAAAAAATATATACATTTGTTTTCCATATACATTTTGCTAAGAAAGTTCGATTTCACCTAGTGATTGTTTTCGCCTTCCCCTCTCTTTGTTTTTGTTGAATTTTGATTTTCACTTTTTTCATACCCTACACTAATCATATTTCGATCTTTAGCTCATAAATATCGTAGTATTATGTGTTGTCTGTTACAATTTGCCTGGAAATGTAAACAAAATTCCTGGTTAGGTGAGTGACGATGTTTACAAAATTTATTCATTTTATAACATCAGTGTTTAATACAAACAACGTAAAATTCGGTTAATTAGTGGTGAGACTACCTTTTTTGAAAATAGACCAAAGTTATTTCTAAAGAAATAATTTAGCTCACAAAGAAGCAAACAGCACGAAATCAGACGTAAATATGTTAAAAGCTAGTATCTTTGGTGATAGCAATAATCAACACATTTGATTTGAACGTAAAAAAAATGAGAGGAATATAGATAAACAAAATAATTGATTTTAAATATGATACTCAACAGAAAATAATGTGAAAAGAATCAGAGGATATTGATGCGTTATGAGATAGACAAAAGTAGATCAGAAACAAATAACTAGAGAGGCGCCAGCTGACGAAATAAACGAATAAGTAAATACGCCGAGCGATTTAATCATTTATTATAAAAGTCCACATCCGACAGCATCTTGGAAAAGACAACACATTTTTTCAAAAAATATTCGACAGATTATTTTTTATTAGAAAGAAAACCCAAAATAAACAAACAAACAAAGACTCTCCGAATCCAATTACATCGCAATAAAAACTGTAGACAATTTACTGCTTTGAAACTAATCCGCGAAAAATTGCTTTGTTGGTGAGAAAATTGTATATTTTGTACCTTCGTAATGTAATGGAATATATAAAGCTGAAATGATAGATATGCGTGTGCAAATGGTGGTACGTGTGTATATAAGTGCCTGTATCGGTTTGTATATATTGTTTATTAAGCTACAGGAATGTGCGACAAAAATAAATAGTACAGTATTTGGATAAAACATATATTTTGTAATATTTTTAAATAAAGACGGAGTGTTGGTTTTATCGAGTTTTCAATGTACTCTTATTAATATTTTCGTCTGTTGTTTTCATGCTTAATTTAATTTAGATATTTTACAACAAAATATGCTTATACTCGATAATAGCTGACCATTAATTCAAGAAGCGGAAAATATTTGACGTATATATATATATATATATATATATATATATATATATATATATATATATATATATATATATATATATAGTAAGATGATTGATAATTTATGATTAAAATTAAAAATCGGTTTCATAAGAAGGGACACAACAAAGTAAATAAATTGTACGATCGTTTCCGAAACGATGTTTTCATTGAGATAGATATTAAGTCATGGACAATAATTTAAACATGTAGTTTTTTTAAAACAAAGTCTCCTCATCAGCAAAAATATTGGTTGGGTGTTTTTTTAAAGACACCAAAAATAAACCTAGCATTTATTTTTTTAAGTAAGGCAGGTGTATCTGGAAAATATTTAAATAAAAATGAAATTAAACAGTAAGACACATTGATAGTAAAAATTAGAATAAAACCACAACGTTAGATTGGGTTTAAATGTAAGGTTAAAATAAGATTTTTTAATCTAAATGAAAAAAATAGCTATAGGATATATGTGCCTATTTAGGTTATTATATAGGTATGCATTACAACGAGCCCTGCTTTTCTTGTATTTTAATTACATTAGTGATTTTAATATTACATTAAAACACACTCTGCTCTTTAGACTGTTGTTTTAATCCCCTTTATATTTAATATATACTAGCAAAAGTACTCGTCGTTTACTGGGTTCAAAAACAGCCTACAGAGAATGGACTCTAATTTATGAAAGTATGATAGGTTATGAAAAGGAAGGGTTGTAAAGAGATAGATTCAAATTTAGGGGTATCAAAACATAAGCAAAATATGATGAAAGTAAAAATAAATAGATACATCCCAAAATGTATTGTACCATAGCTGTTCACACTGATACGCTTATCACAATATTCTGTTGATCTATATTAAAAAAAACCCTTGTTAAACTTTGTGACATATTTCCATTCTATGGAGGTCAGGCGCGAACGAACACCCCATAATTTTGTTATACCATATGTCTTCACACTAAAACATAATTATCAAAGTATACTTACGCAGATAGATATGAAAAGTCTTTATTAAAGTGTGTGCCTATTTCTATTCTATGGAGGCCAGGCGCGAACGTAGACTCCATAATTTTATTATACTATCCCTATTTAAGTTGAAACATGCTTATCAAAGTATTCCTATGTAGATATATATCAAAAACACTTGTAAAGTTTTTTTTATTTATATTTTGTTTATTTCCAGACTTTGTGGACTATACGCGAACGCAGCCCCACAATTTTAATGAACCACCGTTCTGCCAGATCAAACATACCCATTCCTATGTCTCAATAATCTTCTATCATTATGTGTAATCAGTTTTTTTTTAAATTGTCCACAACATAGGAACCTATTCGTGGCCATACACACACATATACACGCATTCAGCGTTATATATATATATATATATATATATATATATATATATATATATATATATATATATATATACCTTCTAAAACCTGTTCACTTAATATAAATGAATAAGGAAATGCATTCTTACTATTTATGGTCTTAATATATGTGGTATTTATATGTGGAATTTGATATATTCCAGCATTGCTAATCTTTCCTCCCCATGCCATATATATATTAGGAGGTATATTTAGTTGCATACAGACACAATTTTGCTCCATATTTTAGAAGAGAAAAATATGTTTTTATAATTCCAACATCGGGTGCTGGGGGGTGCTTAAATCATTACAAATTGTTTCAATTGACAGATTATAATATTATCCGGTTAACTCTTCAGATAGTCGAATTTTTTTTTTTTTTTTACTTAAATTATCTGAAGATATCGGCAGGATAATGTTATTGTCCAGTCGACTGAAAAAACTTATGGTTTACACAAAAAAAAACCGAGATAGAAATAATAACATTTTTTTAGTCGCCTGCAAGCGACTCTATCAGTCCCTTCGTCGGTCCGTCTATCCGTAACACTTTTGTGCTTGGCCTTTTTGGTTAATATCAAAGGTATATTGTTAATAGATGCTGTTCTGAGCTTTTTAAGCTTGTCGTGGCGTTTTGGCCAATATCAAAGTGTAGCGTCTTTTTTTTTACAAAGAGGTAACCACTTATCAAGGCCGGGAAGCCACTCAGGGATAAGTGTTACTGCATGTACAGTACGTTGTGCGCTAGTGTTGAGATTTCGTAAAGTGTCTACTTAAGCGGGCGGTTCAGCAGGAATTTGTTTACGTTGGATTTGAAGACATCCAAATTGTAGTCAGGTGGTAAACAGGCAGACGAGACAGTTTCACTGACGTGCTGTTCTAAGAAATAAGATGTGTTCATGGAATCTACGTTTTGATTTAGGCACAGATAGAGAGTGGGGAAAATTTTGACAGTGGCTTCAGCTAGACGGGTGTTTTTCGTAAAAGATTGGCGAGGGGGACGAAAGATAGGAGTTCAGACGAGCACTTGCCATGGAAATAACGGTAAAACAAAAGCAGGCTCACAACGTCTCTTCTGTGGGAGAGAGGTTGCAGGGAAGAGAAAAGGGCATCCCCCACTAAGCCAGAAAGTCTATTTTGTACTCTGTCAAGGCAGGTAAGGCTATTTTTAGCAGCTCCTGCCCAGATATGGCAGTGGTATTCCATCCTTGGACGTACTTGGCTTTTATATAGATAGAGAATTGCATCTTCTGGAGCGGAAGAAGGAACCCACCATCTTTCCAGCGACCCTGGCAACAGATTCGATGTACGTGTTCCATTTCATATCAGGAGTAAAGGTAAAGCCCAGAAGCTTGTCAAAACATTGAGCTTCTCCTAGACGAGAGCAATCCATCACAATTGATGCCAGATGGGGATCAGAGCGTTGATGGTGTAAATGTTCTTTATACATACTGTATTTATTGTCATATAAAGTGGGGAATGACTTTTCTGTATTAATTTAAAGTAAAATAATCACCCACTTTACAACCTGTCAGCCTCAAAGCCATTCAAGTCATTCTCCAGATCATTCAAGTTGTTTTTGAAGGATTTCAGTTATTTTGAAGCATTCAAGTCATTCTTAAGGTCATTCAATTCATTCTAAAATTCATTAAAGTCATTCTAAGTCATTTACTTTTTTATTTAAGTCATTTCAGCCCATTTTTCGGTCATTTTAGTTTATCTTTAAGAATTTCATGTCAATCCTACATTCAGGCATTCATTCATTACCCTAGAGCACGCGATTAATGGCTATAGGCCTTGTTTTCTCTACTAACGTATTGGGCATTTCTTTTTCATTTCTTGTGTGTAACAAGCATAGCCGATCTTAGATCGAACCCCAAACGTAAATATACTGAGTCAAGTATTAAAACAATTAGAACAGCTTGCCAGTATCTTACGAACGGTTTTTCAAACATCCTGAAACTATTGGCAAACGAATAAAAATTGATGGGATCTCTTAATAAGACTTTTTACAGTTTGACCCCTTAGCAGCCATCTTTCCCAGATTAGCACATATTAATCGGCTATATATGCATATATATATAAAACTATATATGCATATATATCAAAATTTAAGACTGTAGATGAACAATTGGTTGAGCATATATGCTAAGTATTGTCCTCACACACTTTCCCACGTTTATATTTTTTTATTTATATGTAATAGAATATGTTCTTATCTATTTATTTTGTATGATTAAACAATAGCAAAAAAACATGCACCAAATCTAATGGATGACATAAAAGTTGTCTTAGAAGAAAATGTGTATGAATAAAAAAAAATGAGTACGCATATAGTAGTCTTTACTGTACATCACGGATATTAGTTTATCCTAAGAGTGATTCAGGGTTAATAAGATAGTAATCTGTTTTCTTTTTATATACATGAAGTGTTTGCATTTTTACCAACAGAACAGGTACAATCATTTACTTATTTCTAACGAACAGTAATATATTTGTCAAATGTATTGATTTCTTTGTAAGCGTATAATTTTATACATACTGTTTAAGTGTTCGGCGTGATAATTATCAGTCGTTCCATATTCAATTGTGCATGGCTCCTTAGGGAATGCCTTAGATGAGGGCACGCAAATCATCAGTAACTATGTTCGAGGCAACACAGAATTATTACTTCTTTCTTCCCCGTGCAAAATATATTTAGTTTAATGTTTGGCGAACGTGGTTTGGTTTTTAACAGTATAATTTCTTGCGAAATCAATTAATAATCATTAAATACCCGCCTATTTAATATTTACGGCATACTATTTTTAAAAAAATGTTGTACTTTATCCCTCATAATTAATATCTCTTTAGTTTGGAATCTTTATGAGGATACTATTATGATAATGCCAGTTAAGGATTTGACCTATTGAAATATATTAAGAAATGTCCTGTTCTCGGTGTCGCCACATAAGTGTGTAGTCTAAGCACTTTAACATCTGCCAAATTCATACAGTTCGCAAAATAGGGGTCTAATATAAGGGATGTATACTATTGTCGATAAGACCTTAAATAGTAATGTAACTCGACGTGCGCCCCACGAGAGATCGCCGACTTCAAACGGTACGTACCGTGGATTTTTTCTTCGATTCTTCTTCTTATGGCCGGATCGTCAATTCCCGTTGGCGACTGTCGATGAGAACACACGCGGTTCACAAAATAGAAATATGAACAAAGAAAAGAAAACCACAAACGCCAATATTCACATATAAATTGATTGTTGGACTCGTGAGGGTGTGTGTGTGTGAGTGTGTGTGTCTTCTCCCCGTTCTATTGATGTTACATTCGTCTATCTCTGTTTCACAGTCAACTCTAAAATTGCCCACGTCTCTATTTCACAGTCAACTCTATAACTGTTCAACTGTAGTCGTTATCAACTCCCATCCGACGTCAAGGGTATCTAGTTGTCAATTCTGTCCAACTTTTATCAGCCGTCTAGCGTATCTAGATGTCAACTGTAACTGTCCAACTTCCATCCGCCGCTAGCGAATCTAGATGCCAACTATCACTGTCCAACTTCCGCCCGCCCTCTAGCGCTCTAGATCTCAACTGACTGTTTCCTCTGTCTTTCTCTCTCAGGTTGCCCACTCCATCCTGGCTATCGGAAGCTGCCCTTCCCTGTTTTATCAGTAGGTTGCTATTGTTATTGTTTGCTATTTTCTATCTATTGTTGATTGTAGGTTATTACCGATTTCTTTGTTTATTCTAAGCTATTTCCTCTTCGCTTGTCTATTCCCCCCTCTAAGCACCCCAGAGACACTTTATAGTATCACAGTAAGAACGCATTTTCTTATTCACCTATATTAAGTTTGTTTATTTGCGCTTATTCAGTTTGATTGGATCCGTTACATGCTACTGTGTGGCTTGTTTGTATTCTTGAATCATAAATTACCTTGACACATACTGAAATACAAATCATGTCTCGGTAGAAATCTGTAAAACATGAAGATTGTCTTTCTTTTCTGAATTTTAAAGCACGTTTCATAGTAGTTGAACATGTAAGGAAATAGAAATTTGATCGTTCAATATAAATCCAATATTGATAATTTCATACATTGTACTTGTTGATCCGCAGGTCACTTGAACTTCTTTCTCATTAAGTTACTCTGGCCTTATCGAGAACATACATAGAGACATTATGCTATTGTATATTAACTACACGTATCACTAAAAAATAGGGCAACCGTAGTCAAATCAAAGGGCAACCATAGAAACTATTCAACTAGATTGCTTAGGCTGCTTCATCGCATCTAGGTTTGATTAAACTGCAGTACTTGCTTCTCTGTGGCTAATGTACCATGAGTAAATTTAAGTGGTGTAGCTATAATAGATTTACCCATGCAACTATATCAAGTAATAAGTTAGTAAAAAAGTATCTCTAAGTCAAAGAGGGTCTATCATGTTTAACATAAGATAGACCCGATTCTCTGGTATTTATGTTTTATTTTGGATTAGTTAAATGCGCATAAAACAGGCAATTAAAGAGAATACGGACTAGAGTATGACAGTAGTCTGTCTCATTCTTTGAGAATATATTTTCATCTTCGAATTTTCATTCTTTTCGTAAGTCTGTAAGTAGTTCCGTCTATCCCTGGGTCATTTAATGTATAACTGCACCGGTGTGTCACACTTATGTACGAAATAGTTTGCGTGCCTTAATATGTGAGAACATTTAATCAATAACCGCGTAGATTGATTGGGCGTATCTGAATGACTTTCGTTCTTGTTTCTACTTTAAACATTTGTTTTTGAAATAGTTTATGTTCACACCGTTTACAGACAATCTACAAAAAAATACAAACAACCGGCCATCTAATCGCTAAACATTTAGACGCTGGCAAAGTGCCCGGTCTTAAATTAGAGACTATTCGCCAACACTGTACTTTGAAACGATCGACAATCTTTCCGTCTTTATTGTGTTGTCTTGTAACCAGCTGTCATGCTGGATGTAAATGTGTAGGTGGAATGGTTTGATGTGCGATAAGGACAATGCATCCTGAACTTTGCCGCGGAAGATTCTTAAACAACACTCTATCCGAAAGGGGTCCCTTGATACATTCTGAACCCACGACTGGCAGTGAGCCATGACTTTTACACAGTTAACATCCATCATATTTTTAGCCGTGTATTCAGACCAGCACGGTGAAGTTTTATCTTTTGAAAATGAATAAACATTAATCAGAGGAAAAGTTATACAAGCGATGAATATCTTTTTATCTAAAAAAAGGTAGCATATCATCAAACAAAAATATATAATTTACAAAGACACTTATAAAAGCTTGGGTGAATAAAAGATTGCATTCTAAAATTTAACTCATCAAACCGATAGAAATGTTCGTTCAAACTTCAGCGAAAATATTATTTAAATCTGGAGTCAATTATTTTAAGAGAAAATGTATCAATATTAGAAGCATTAACATTTAGGCGCTGCCAAATATGAATATGAATCCATAAGAACCGTCGACATTTTTGTTTGATAATACAGCGTTAATTACAGTTAATATAAGGTAGACAAAAATGTTTTTATGAAATTAAAAATAATTATTTCAAATTATGTATCTTCAAATGAGTTAGCGTTATAGCACTTTTACTTTCTATACCATTTTAAAGAACGTTCTTTGTTCGATCGAATCGTTTAAATAATAATCATTTTAAAATAATTGTCTTTTCAGAACGTTCTAATACAAGATGGGGAAAAAAGAAAATTCGCACAACTTTTCCATTTCAATTCAAGCTAAACCA
Organism: Euprymna scolopes; assembly: GCF_053919585.1. Classification (NCBI taxonomy): domain Eukaryota; kingdom Metazoa; phylum Mollusca; class Cephalopoda; order Sepiida; family Sepiolidae; genus Euprymna; species Euprymna scolopes. The sequence continues at coordinate 102,844,741 of NC_136484.1, forward strand.
AAAACGCCGTAGAAATGAATCGTTTAATCCAGAAACCAATATGGCGGTTTTAGAAATTTCGTGGCACCGCCGATAATCTTAAACGGTTACTTTTTCTTCAAGCATTTCGAAAACTTTTTGATTTAAAAAATGCTTCATAAACCTAAGCGATATCTAAAACGCATTCAGCGACTTTATCGTCATCAAAGGCAAACCTTTGGACGTTACTGGCATGAAAACATTTGTGTTCCGTTGGATTATGTGTGTGGATGTTTACGGGTCGATACGTTTTTATTCAAACTGAGATATGTTTATCTAAATTTAAAACTTAAAAGTCGCAAAATGTTCTTGTCAAACTGATTTATTACCATGTTTTTGGTTGAGAAGAGTCAGGAAACAACATATGGTCAACAAACATGTATCAAAGCGCACGGAGCCTACATAATTAACAGGCAACGTTAACATTTATTCGCAAATATTATAGATAACTGCACTAGTGTTGAAGATACTCTAAAAAAATCGAGTTCTTTTTTTGTATAACCGTTCGTTTTTGAGCGAAAACTATACCTTGATTTTCAATATCACTTCATCATTGAAACGAATAACTTTACATTATGTATTGTTTTAATATATTTATAAAAGAGAATAATAATAAAAATATGAATCCGTTGACAAAATGTTATGTCACAACACAACATTCAGGTGCAACTTTTATAAATAAAAATATAAACTATTGTGTTCAATAATAGTTCTGGGTTGTTTTTGACGTATGCTAGAATTTGTTCCTTGTGGTGTTCTTTTGGGGTTCTTAGTTGGTCTATTGGAATTAAAAAAGATACCTAGAGGACTGCTTTATCCTCTGGAGAACCTCATGGGGGATATCAAAGAACTCCACACTTTACTACAAAATCTACACCCAAAAATAAACTTCACAATAGAACAAAGCCCCACAGAACTACCTTTCCTAGACATCCTAGTAACAATAAAAAAAAACAACAACATAAACACAGACATCTACCACAAACCAACAGACACTCAGCAATACCTCCACTTCAAAAGCCACCATCCTAAAAAACTGTCTAAAATCAATACCCTACTCCCTAGCACGTAGAGTCTGCACCATAGTAGCAGGCAGACACCTCCGTTCAACTAGACTGAACGAACTACAAATAACACTGCGGAAAAGAGGATACCCACTACCATTATTACAGAAAGGTATTGAACTGGCTGAACCAATTCCAATAGACCAACTAAGAACCCCAAAAGAACACAACAAAGAACAAATTCTAGCATACGTCTCTACACACAACAAAAACAACCCAGAACTATTAACACAGATAACAAAAAACCTTATCCTCCTCAATCAGAACGACAAACTAAACAACATACTTAAAACAACAAAAATAATAAAAAGCAAACGCCAACCCAAAAACTTAAAACACATCCTAACTTCCTCAAAACTCGTCCCACATACTACAAAAGGAGTTACAAAATGCAACAAACCGCGATGTGGAGTATGTGACATACGGCACATTAAAACACACACACGTGCGCGCATACAACCACACACAGACATAACACCCCTATCTTTAATACAACACACTGAACAATAACAACCCTACTGAACCTCGAAACCAACAACACTAGGAGACACCTAGAACCGTAGTAAAATATCTGTTCCAACACCTCGCTCCCTCCTCAGTCAGGGGAGGAGAACCTCCTCATGACTGAAACGACTATCTTCCCTTCTATTATCCCCCTACCATACCTACACCCCCCAATGCCCCCCCTCTGGGGAACAAAATCTTCCCCACACTAGGAACCGATCCTGGGTCTAGCCATACCCACATGGGGAGACAAATAAATAGAAACATCAAAAAATCCCCTATTTTAAATACACCCCTCTTTCTAAACAAACATAATATAAGACTAAAACGAAAATAATCACAATATTAAAATCCAAGAATCCAAAAAATAAATATCAAAATAGAATGAAAGCACCCCTACCCTTACTTCAGAAGAGCCAGTACCCCTCCCCACTCATACACATTAGTAACGACCTCGGACCACAGCCGCCTTCCTAAGAAAGCAAATAACCCCAAAATACTATAAAACAACATACACATTCCCAAACCAATAAAAGCAAACACACACACGCGCACACACACACATAAACACACACGCACACACACACACACACCCTACCCCACCCTAAAGAAAAAACACATTAGCAGAAAGAAATAGCGACTGACTGACTACAGCCAGGTCAAAATCTCCCTGGACAAACCAAATAAAAAGCAATAAAAAAAGCATACCAATGTATAATAAACACTTACAAGCCCCCACCCCTTGGAAAAACTTCAAACTAACGAAAATCGCCATTTTTACACATTTGAAAATTATTTCTGACGAGGAAGCATCAGACCGTCTGAAACGTACGTAAACGATTTCAATGACTTAAAAATATTATTACAATGATCCAAACATAATTCTCAATAAAAAAACCAAGACGCGGAATAATAAAATAATGTTAAAAAATACACATTGTTGGTATCTACTCCCTTACTTAAATATACATCTTTCTTTCGTTGGAATTTATTAACCCATTTTATATAAATATATATATATATATATATATATATATATATATATATATATATATATATATACCATAGGAAAATATAGACACATATAGAAAAATACAAACAAATGTTACTCATAGACACACAGAGAGGAATGCACAGATATTTGTCAATATAACACACACACACACACACACACACACACACACACATATATATATATATATATATATATATA
>NC_136484.1:102852539-102977539 GCF_053919585.1 Euprymna scolopes
TTTTCTTACTTACTTAGTGGATCTGCCACTTATAAGTTGCCCGAGTGTTTGGAAGTGTGTGTGGCCGGGTGGGGGTGTTAATGAAAACCTAAGAAAAACGAACGTTAAAATTATCTGAAAAATAAAGCGGGGGGTATCCGGGCGTGGGGGGAGTAATCAAAAAATCGAAAAAAAAACACAAAAAAACTAACGTAAGGCAAACGAACGATTTCAAATGTAAAATCGATAAAACAAAACAGAAAAACGGACGTTAAAACTGCTTTAAAAAATCTGACACCGCCCCCCCCAAAAAAAACGTCACAATGTTTAAATAAGCCTGTTTCGATATTAAAATTTAAAAAATCGGTAGTTACCCGGGTGTTTTTGGGTGTGTGTGATCGGTCAGTGTGGAGTGTTAATGAAAACCTAAGAATAAGCGAAGTAAAAAAAAAAAAAACGAACGTTACGTGAACAATGGTTAAATAACCCTGCTTCAATATTATATTTACAAGATCGAAAAAAAAGAAAGACATCTCAGACCACGATTCGAACCCAAAACGTTTAGATAATGGCCCAACGCTCTAACCAACTGACCTAACACGACGTACATGAATTCTATCAGTTCTTCAAATAGTTAAACTAAATCAGGTTATTACGTCGTCTGACGCATGCGTAAAACCAATCTCGTCATGGGAGGACAGGTTTTCGTGACCCCCCCTCGTAAAAAAGTGCTTATTTCAGAGTGAAAATTAAATATTTTTTCGATGCTTTTCAGGCGAAGGACGAAGCTTTCATATAAACCTAAGTTTTTGACTTTTTGTTCAGTCTGTCGAAAGTTTTTAGCAGACATAACAAACACACATACATATATTGTCGCTTTTATATATATATATATATAGAGAGAGAGAGACTAGCTGGGGGCTACCCGAACTTGCCCGGCTGGTTGGAGCTGTGTGTGTGGTTTTGGGTAAATCAATAATTCGGGGGGAGTCTTAAAATTAAAAAAAAAAGTGTTGGTATGTGAGTATGAGGATCGAACCCGAACCCGAACCCTTGAGGAGAAGTTGGAAATTAAAGTATGAAAAAAAGTATGGGGCGTTAACCATTGACTCATCGCGAGATACTAACGAAAGCACATTTGAATTTATTTGATGAATAAGATTTGGCAGGTGCACGTTTTAATGACTTAATGAGGTCAAATTTTACTGCGTGATAGTATTTCATTTACGGCGGGAACGCTTTTTATTTTTATTTTCCGAAGATGTTGGTGGGGTCAAAATTTAATAGCAATTGTTTGGTATATGAAAAATATTTCCACATTGATCAAAGCTGATTGCTTTCAGACATTTCCGGCGATGTCCACCGGAAAAATACCGTCAGATTTAGTGTCAGTTTAATTATATGAAAAAACCTAATGCACATGCGGCGAGCGACAAATGTTAAATATTTATTTTCCCGACGTCGGGCAAATTAAATAGAGAGGCGAGATCCGTTGCTAACTCGGAGATATAAGGATTATATGTGATAAACATAGTTTTAAGCAATTGTGAGCCGACCGACCGCTTCTCTGAAGAAGCCTTTCTTGGATATGCACAAAAAGCGAACATGCATACATACACACATTTTCGGTTATATATATATATATATATATATATGTATATATATATATATATATATATATATATATATATGTATATGTATATATATATATATATATATATATATATATATATATATATATATATATATGGATGCATACAACATAGCAGATTTTTTAGAAAAATGTAAGGCCGTTAGGTATTTTTACAATGTCAAATACTTGTTAATTCATTCCTTGCTTAGCAGAAGCCGTAAGGCAAACCTATAGGAAGCTCCTAGTGCCCTTTGGCCGATCGGGTTTAGATATTGGTCAGACTGATGAGATTTGATACAGCGAAAGATAATTGTGTATATATGATATATATATATATATATATAGAGAGAGAGAGAGAATGTATATATATATATATATATATATAGATGATATATAAATAGATGATAAATATATATATATATATAAATAGAGAGATGATCAATATAAATATATAGATAATATATATAGATGATATACACAAAGATGATATATATATATATATATATAGATGGTATGTATAAATGTATATGTATAATATATATGTATAATATATGTATGTAAAATATATGTATGTATAATATATATATATGAATAATATACATATATGTATGTATAATATATATATGTAAAATACAAATGTATGTATAATATATATGTATGTATAATATATATGTATGCATAATATATATATGTATGTATAATATATATATATATATGTATAATATAACTGTATGTATAATATATATATATGTATAATATATATATATGTATAATATATATGTATGTATAACATATATGTATGTATAATATATATATATGTATAATATATATATGTATAATATATATATGTATAATATATATATATGTATAATATATATGTATGTATAATATATATGTATGTATAATATATATGTATATATATATATATATGTATAATATATATGTATGTATAATATATATATGTATGTATAATATATATATATGTATGTATAATATATATATATGTATGTATAATATATATGTATGTATAATATATATGTATGTATAATATATATGTATGTATAATATATATGTATGTATAATATATATGTATGTATAATATATATGTATGTATAATATATATGTATGTATAATATATATGTATGTATAATATATATGTATGTATAATATATATATATATGTATGTATAATATATATGTATGTATAATATATATATGTATGTATAATATATATATGTATGTATAATATATATATATATGTATAATATATATATATATGTATAATATATATCTATGTATAATATATATCTATGTATAATATATATCTATGTATAATATATATCTATGTATAATATATATGTATGTATAATATATATGTATGTATAATATATATCTATGTATAATATATATGTATGTATAATGTATGTATGTATAATGTATGTATGTATAATGTATGTATGTATAATGTATGTATGTATAATGTATGTATGTATAATGTATGTATGTATAATGTATGTATGTATAATGTATGTATAATATATGTATGTATAATATATGTATGTATAATATATGTATGTATAATATATATGTATGTATAATATATATGTATGCATAATATATACACATGTATGTATATTATATACATATGTATGTATATTATATACATATGTATGTATAATATATACATATGTGTGTATAATATATACATATGTGTATGATTACTATATTTATATGTATGTAAAATATATATGTATAATTAGATATGTATATAATATATATATAATATATGTATGTATAATATAAATGTGTGTATGTAATATATATATATATATATATGTATAATAATATATGTATATATAATATATATCTATATGTATGTATAATATATATATGCATGTATAATTATATGTATGTATATTATATATGTATGTGTATAATATATATATATGTATATAATATAAATGTATGTATATAATATACATGTATGTATATATATGTATGTACAATTATATGTATAATTATATATTATATGTATATATGTATATAATATGTATACGATATAGGCCCATGTCGTGTTGATGGGATCATAATAGTGAAGAATGCTACAAGTGTTAAATGTGATCAGATTAGGAGAGCAATCCATAGGGACATGAAAGATTTTGGCCTAAAAGTAGAAGTTAATGCTAACTTAAAACAGGTTAATTTCCTTGACGTTACTTTAGATCTGGATTCGAATACTTATAAACCATATATGAAGGATAATGCTAACCCTATTTATATACACCCGCAGTCTAATCATCCACCATCCATTATTAAGCATATACCATTATTTATTGAAAGTAGAATAAGTAACAATTAATCTAATGAAGTAACTTTCAATGATTGCAAAGCTATTTATAATACAGCACTTAAAAATAGCTGGTATAAGTACATAGAGATAAAATATAAAGTCACTAACACTAGCACAAATGGATCTAGAAATCGTGGTAGGATAATTATTTGGTTCACACACCCCTTTAATATTATGTTGAAAACAAAACTTGGTACAAAATATTTGCAACTTATTAACAAGCATTTCCCACCAAATAATATATTACATAAAATATTTAATAAAAATACATTAAAATTAAGTTATAGCTGTAGTGATAACTTAGAAAGGATTATAAAAAAGCATAATGGAAGAATTTTAAAGACGACTAATAGAGAAGATGGAAATAATAGTGCAAACACTGCGGTGAATAAATGTAACTGTAAAAAGCCTGAGGAATGCCCAATAGAAAATGAATGTCTGACCTCATCAGTGGTATAGCAAGCTAGGATATTCCCGGTGGAGAACCCAAGGGACGAAAGATTCTACGTAGGGAGTACCCAAATGACTTTCCAAAATAGATTCTATGGACATACACGCTCGATGAGTAATCAAACATATGAACAGGCCACTTCCTTATCGTTATATTACTGGAAATCAGTTAGCGAAAATAAAACACATAGTATAGAATGTAAGCTTATTAGGAGGGCCAATACTTGCCACTCATTGAACTCACAATGTCCATTATGCTTATCAGAAAAACTTGAGATAACTAGGTTTAAAGACAGAGAAAAATTATTAAATATTAAAAAAGAAACTGCTATATCCAGCAAACATTTCAGAATACACGCACTTAAAGAACTCTAAATTAGTAGACTAGAACAATTATGAGTACAACTAACCCCCATCAAATAACCCCTCCCCCACACAAGGAGGATAAGTGAGGTCGCAACTATGATCATACCGGTATGGTTTACGTAAGTCGCTTAATATTCTACTTTATCGAGCAGTTATGGTATTACTAACCGAAACAAGTACCTGTATGAAGGTATATGACCAAACGAGTAATAGATTCTTTTTGAGTGAACCTCGTAATAATGCATGCATATCGATATTTTTGGGTGTGTGCATGTATGGATATAGGATCTTTGTATACCCGGGTAGGAAAAGCAATTTATAATAAAAAAAAATAAAATAAAAATAAAAAATAAAATAAAATAAAAAAAATGAAGACATATATAGATGAAAGAAAGTAAGGAATGAAGGGTGAATGAAAGAAAAAGTAAATTAGGGTGAATAAACAAAGATGAAGGTAAGTACTACAGAATATAAGCTTATATACTCGGTTTGTATAACCTAAATATTCTGATTTCTGCCATGTGTCATTATATGTAATTATTGCATCGTCATACATCTTATGTATATTTGCCTTACCATCGAAAGAGTGTTTGCTTAATATGAGGATAGGCCTATGAACTTCATGCTGAATTCAATATAAACTTTTACGTAGTGTACATTTTTACGATAAAACCTATAACTTAGGAACATGTAACAAGCGGGTGGGGCTATGATATATAACTATGTGTGTAGAGTTTGATTGAAAAAGGGAATTTATATGGTAAATGTATTCATGTCTGTCTCTACTTTAGATGTATCATTTGGTGGCAAGGTACAGATATATATGTATATGTCTATATTTCTGTGAGTATGTATGTATAAGTGTATTTTAGGTATGCATGTATGTTTGTATATATATATATATATATATATGTGTATCTATATATCTGTGTGTATGTTTGGATATGGATGTATTTCTGTGTGTATTGTATGTAGATGTATGTATATGCATATATATTTTCTGAACTATTAGAATAGGCTGCCTCGTATATGATTGTTGTAACAATATAGACTGCAAGAATGTATGAATGTCCGAATGTTGTTTATATATATATATGTTATATGTGTATGTATATGTGTATGTATATATGTATATATATATATATATGTATGTATGTGTTTATGTATGTATATATATATGTATATATGTATGTATATATATGTATATATATATATATATGTATATATATATATATATATATATATATATATATATATATATATATATATATATATATGCACACCCGTCTGGAGTGTGATAGCATACTATTGAATGTACGAAGGGGTTACCACGCTACAGAAGTAAAGAACAACGCTATTATTCGTCTCTGTATGTCTGTCATGTGTGTGTGTATATATGCGCGGGTCTGGCAAAATCTAGACATTTATAAGTATAGTGATATATGTATATAGGTACATGTGGTATTTAGATCACTTTCGTGTTTTATATTTATTCCTAATTTGTTTGTTTATTTGTTTTAATTTTATTTTATTTTTATTTTTATTTCATTTTATTTATTTTGGTCTTGTTTTATTTACCTTAATGTAATTTTAGCTCTATCTCTACGTAGTTTCAGAGTTATTGTCTAGTTTCAGTGTGTGTGTTGTGAAAAAAAAGCGTGCAGCATGGATTCGCTTTGGGATATACGTATTAATGTGTGTGTGTGTGTGTGGCGATCTCTGTGTATGTGTGTGTTGTATGTGTGTTGCATGTGGGGGTGGGTGGATGTAGATTAAAAGGCATCGGTCAGTACTTAGCTGACCATCGCTAAGGTTCTTAACTTACAGACTCCAAGACAAGTAAACTAAATACTCAAGTACCTTATGCCATAAAACCAAAAGTTAGATTGGAAAGGGAAAGAAAAAGATGTTTATTATCTTCAAAAGACCTCACTCATCCTTTTACCGTATTTTATGACTCCCACCCAGGCTGCATGCTAACTTGATACACGAAATAGGAAAAAGTATTTGGTGGAAATATCACTTTCGACGGTAATTCTTGGCCTGAAGACGTAATCCCCCAACGTGGGTGATTACAGAAACATGTATGCACATATGTAGCCATTAATGTTTGTATAAATAAATTAATATAATATATATATGTATATAATATATATGTATATAATATATATGTATACTATATATGTATATAATATATATATAATATATATGTATATAATATATAAATATATGTATATAATATATATATACGTGTGTATATAATATGTGTATAATCTATATACAAGTGTATATTATATATATGTGTTTAATATACATGTATATAATATATATATATATATGTATAATATATATGTATAATATATATATTATATATATATATGTATATATTATATAAAACATGTATATTGTATATATGTATGTATATAGTATATATATATATATATATATTTGTATGTAATATATTTATATGTATATAGTATATATATGTATATAATATATATATATGTATATAGTGTATATGTGTAGTGCATATGTATATAGTAAATATGTGTATAGTATATATGTGTATAGTATATATGTATATAGTATATATGTATATGTATATAATATATCTGTATACACTATATATGAATGTATAAAATATACATGCATATATATGTATATTATATATATATATATATATATAATGTTTACATGGGCATAATATATATATATAAACACATATATATGATACATATATTAATATACGTAATATATATATATATATATATATATATATATATATATATATATATATTATATACATGATATATATGGGTGTGCGTCTTGTCACACATAAGCTTCTATGTGGTTGGACATGTGAAAAAACTGATAAATTTAATGATAGACGATGTATTGAGAACAAGGAATATGTGCATTTGATCTGACAGAATAGTGGTTCCCTAGACTTGTGGGGTCCCCATTCGCACCTGGCCCGCAATTAGGAAAATACCAAAATTATATATTTAAAAAATATCAAAAAATATTGTTTTACATACATGCACATAAGAATACTTTGATAGTATGTTTTAACTTTAATAGGGATGGTATAACAAAATTGTTTGTTCTGCGATGTCGCCAGCCCTCCATATCATTGGAATAGTACCTTACTTTAATAAAAACTTTTAATATCTATCTGTGGTAGTATACTTTGATAATTAGTTATCTATTTGAAGAAATATTGTATAAAAAAAGTATGGACTGTTCCTTCGGACCTTAACTTCGTGGAATGAAATATGTAACAAACTTTAATCTATAGAATATTGATATAAGTGTTTCAGTGTTAACAGGTACGGTATAATAAATTATGGGATTTATCTAATTTATTTTTACATTCATTATATTTTGCTTGGGTTTTGATACCATAATTAAACCCAAATTTACACACCTTCATTTTCATAACCTACCATACTTACATAAGTCGGACAATTTTCTGTTGGCTGTTTTTCACCCATTCAAAGATGAGTAATTTGCTGGTATTACATATACACATACATACATTATGTATATTATATATATATATTATGTATATTATATATATTGTGTATATTATATATATATTATGTATATTACATATATATAGTATTTATATTATATATATTATGTATATTATATAAATATTATATATATCATATATATTTTCTATATATAATATGTCGATTATATATATACACATATATATATTATATATAGGCAATATATATATATTATATATATATATTTTATATATTATATATAATATGTATTATGCATATTATATGTATTATATATAATATATATTTTATATATATAATATGTAGATTATATATAATATATATTATATATAGTTAGTATATATATTATATATATATTATATATATTATATATAATATATAAGAAAAATATATTATATATATTATATATAACATGAATATATTGTATATATATATTATTTATATATATATATGTATATTAGTCATATATATATTATATTTATAGATATTATATTTGTATATATATAGTATATAAATATATTATATATTACATGTATTGTGTATAGCTATATATATATATATATTATATGTTGTATATATATTACATATTATATATATTATATAATGGCATACATTATATATATTTTATATATTATATATATATATATGTTATATATATTACATACATTATATGTTTAATATACTTACATATATTTTATACATTATATATGATATATTTATATATAATTGATATACAATATATATAATATATTCTATATATACATATGCAATATATTGTATGTGTAATATATATAATATCCAAATATAATATATAATATATATATAATATATTTTATTTATATATAATATACATGATGTATGTATTATATATATATAAATATTTATATATAATATACATAATATATAATATATATGTATAATATCTATATGTAATATATATTATCTATATATAATATACATTATATAATATATATATATATATATATATTATCTGTAAATAATATATATTATCTGTAAATAATATATATATTATCTATATATAATATATATTATCTATATATAATATATATATAATCTATATATAATATATATATTATATTTATATAATATACATCTTCTTCTACTCTATATAAATAAAATGAACTCATTTTTCCCGTGTGATTTTGACATTAATAGGATTAAAAATCAAGATATTTCATGCAAATATAATATGCACAAACGTCAGAACAATATCTGAGGTGTGTTATAGGCTAATTATTTCTCAAATTCCTCGATAATCTTAGATTTCTATACTTTTTCTGCTGAGAAGTCACGGCCAAAATCGGTTAAGATCAATGGAAGTGGTAAAATATTTACTCTCTCATAAATTCCTCCTCCCCCTGCCACCACTTAACACCGTTTGGGGATCGTTCACAAGGAACAGTTGAGAAGAGAACACCGGTTTGGCTTCGTAGTTCTTTCATGTGAAGTTATTTAAAATCACTAAACTAAGCTGCAGTGCTTTGTGGTGTAGTGGTTAGCGTGCTGGACAATTCACATTATATTTTCACGTTCGCGCCGACCTACCGTAGTCGTTTTTTTTTTTCCTAAACAACTGGAATGGCCTTTTCTTGGTGGCCGAACTGTTAACGTTGCAGATGTTGTTTTTTCCACACTTTATTTCCCTACTTTTACTAATAACTCCGGGTTTGATCCTTCCTACTTAACTACCATGACATTTTTAACACTCCCCCCCGTCCCGGAAACAAACACTCGGGCAACGCCGGGTACCCCCGCTTGTTATATATATAATATATTATATATATATATAATATTTTTATATGTATAATGGATAATATATATAATATCTATATATAAAATGTATAATATATAATGTCTATATATTATACATAGTATATATATTATATACATATTATATATATTATATATATATTGTTAATTTATTAAATATATATGTGTATAAAATAACTATGTATAATATATATGCAGAATATATATATAATACATATATATATATATCTATATGTGTATAATATATATATATATAAATATTTTGTGTTTATATTACGTATTGTATATAGAAATAATATATGTATATAATATATATAGTATATATATAATTGTTATATAGTATATAAAATACATATATAATATAACATATCGTATATTTATAATATATATTACATATACATATATATATTATATACATTGTATATATTGTGTATATATTATATATATATTTTATATATATTTTCAGCTGCAAAGGTATAGCAATCATAGATATGAGAACTTTAACCATCTTGCCTGATTTCAAAAGGCGAAACATTGAAAGATGCATCTGCCTTACTTTAATGCTAGGTTTATTTATGGTGTATTTTCCATTGTATAAAATCCCTTTCCAATATTTGCTTATTAGGAAACGTTGTTTAATAAAGAACTATATGTAGAATTATTGTCCGTAACTTGATTTTAACCAATAATGAAATATTGTTATGCGAAACGATCGTACAAATAATTGATTTACTTGTTGTCCCTTCTTATCGAACGGATGTTTAATTTAATTATAATTTTATTTTTAAATAATTAATCACATTACTAAATATAAAATTAGCTCTAAGATATTACGTATCGAGCTCATTATATATCTACATTACAACGAGCACTTTTTCCCCGTATTTTTATTGAACTAGTAATTTTACAATCACATTAGAATTAACTTTGGTCTTTAGACTATTGTTCTAATCTCCTTTAAATTATATATATATATATATATATATATTTGTATCCATATATATTTTTATTGTTTAATATATATTTATATATATATGTGTATATAGTTATATATATATTTATATATATATTTATGTATTTATATATATATATTTATATATATATTTATATATATTTCTATATTTATTTTTACATATTTATATATATATCCATATATATATTTATATATATATATATTTATATATAAACATATTTATATATGTTTATATATACATATATGTATATATAATATATATATATGTATATAAATATATATATAAATGTATATATAAATATATAATATATATAATATATATAAATGTATATATAAATATATAATATATATGTATATATAAATATATAATATATATATATAAATATATAGTATATATAAATGTATATACAAGGATATAATATATATATAAAAATATAGTATATATAAATGTATATATAAATATAATATATATATAAATATATATATATATAAATGTATATATATAAATATATATGTATATAAATATATATGTATATGAATATATATATATAATTATATATATACATATATATATAAATTAATATATGTATTTAAATATATATATATACGTATATAAATATATATAAATATAAATATATATATGCATAAATATATATATATATATAAATATATATATATAAATATATATATATAAATATATATATATAAATATATATATATATAAATATATATGTGTGTATATATATTAATATATATATAAATATATATATATAAATATATATATATATAAATATATATATATATAAATATATATATAAATATATATATATATAAATATATATATATATAAATATATATATATATATAAATATATATATATATAAATATATATATAAATATATATATATATAAATATATATATATATAAATATATATATATATAAATATATATATAAATATATATATATATAAATATATATATATAAATATATATATATATAAATATATATATATAAATATATATATATATAAATATATATATATATAAATATATATATATAAATATATATATATATAAATATATATATAAATATATATATATATAAATATATATATATAAATATATATATAAATATATAACTACATCGTTTACTCACATAAATTTAATAATTAAACAAACATGAATATACATAAACGAACACACATATATGTATATGTGCATGTATGTGTTTACACATAGGTGTATTTATAATATATAAAAAAAGGAAGGAAAAGATCTACGTTAAACACGTAACCTAGTTCGAAAATAGATCCTTTGTTCGATAAAATGGATGCCCATTGGCTGATAGGAAGGGGCGCGGTTGATACTAGAAAGCTGATTGGGTAACTTGAAATTCTCAACATATATAAAAAGAAGATGCAACCACTGAATTCGCACATAAGCCTGACGAATCCTATAGTGGATGAATCGCAGAATATTCAGTGTAGTTTAATCGCCATATATATTTGATAAATTACTATAAATATATATATATATATATATATATATATATATATATATATATATAAATATGTGTATATATATGTGTATAAATGTATATATATGTATATATATATTTATGTATATGTATATATGTTTATATATATATGTATATATATATTTATATATATATATATATATATATATATATAGTTGCATATATAGACATTATTCCTATATGAACACACGCGAGAGTTGATGTGAACCTTATATATCTGTATTTTTTGTCAAGCCTGGTTTTCGCGAGTGTATTGTAATGATTATCGAAATCACGCAACCATCCTTTAAATATTTCATATGTTTTGTTTCAGATATCTATCGTATGTTACTGCAAAGAAAAGACATGTTCCATTGACGAGAGTTAGAATAAGAAATGGATCTGATATCATCGTCTCAAATATCATCATCGACATTAGTACATTTAGAATAGGGTGCCCATGTATAAAAATAAATCATGAAGCCCATAAAATCGTATGTTTTATGGTGCTACTTCCTTCTTCGTAGCTATTCAGCCCTTGAGTGTTTAGGTTAAATTAAATTAGGTATTATTTTTTGAACGCCCCTAGCTCTTGTCCCCCTTTCTCTCTCTTTCCTTATCGGCACACACAGTATTTAACAACTGTGTAGACAGGAGTGACATCATTAAAATAGGCGACCTGAATTTCCTTTAAATTTATTTTTCTATATAGTCATTTTATTCTCAATTCTACTATCACTACTGGTTCTATCATGGATTACCGCTTTTGACCGCCGTGTCTGATAGCATTTGCTTTTGTTATAGCCTCACATCCTCAATTTCTGCCACAGAAATGCTAGATTCCGTTAAAGTGTCCATACGTTTTGTAATTTCTTGAATGCAAGTTGCAGTCTAATATGATCATTGCAGACAGAATACATGTTATTGAAACGATCTTCCTCTACAATAAGGAAGTTCACGGCAGGAAGTTATACATGAAAGTATAAAATAAATAACCTTTGCCCAAAATAATAAATATTGCATAGCTTAATAATATTTATGTATTACTCATTAATCTACAGAAAAATAATATTAATGTTTAAAACAATGACAGAAATAGCGATGATTTATATATGCGTATTGTTCATTGTTAGTCTTCTTCACTATCTTCATTATTCCCATTAGAAATAAGCTAACACTAGACTGACACAATTTTAGAAGACCATTGAGGCTTAATTGAAATGTATTGCAACCACATTGTTTTTATTTGTAAAGAAACCCGGAACTTGTATTTGAACAAATTTTAATTTGCTTTCCTCCTGTGAACTGGTGCCTGATTTTCGAGTAAGATAAAATAAATTCCTTAAGCTAAAAAAGGGCATTTTTCTGCAGACTATTAAATAAATATGACTTTTGACGTAAACTTTCCCATTAATTTGCTTTCCGTAAATGTTCAAAAAAGTTCAAGACGCCGGGTGACATACTTGTGTTGTTGTTATGTCGAATGATACCTGATCTAAGATTGTGCAGTCTCGTTTGACTAAACAGCAGCTCAGCTACTAGTGTTTTCTTTATCTAGCGCCTTGGATGGATCTACAGAAAAGTATATGGTGTTAGGCGTATCCATTATATCATTCTTCTGCTTGGTCAGATACTCCATATTGTGATTTTGATAATCAGATTAGATTAAGACATTTCCTGAATGGTTTATCTCTTGCAACACTAACTTTCTTTTTTACAGCTCTTACTTTATTGAGACCACTATAATTATATGTATGGTCAGATTCTTTGTAAGATTTTTACTTTGTATTTCTCTTCATCAGTTTTTGCATTGATCGTTGTAAAATAGCTATCTCTTTTTACAGTTGTTGGTATTTCTTTGCTGATTAAAGTTAATTTGCCTATTCACTGCATTAAATCACATATACGCTGCGAATTAACCGTATTCCTCCCGGGATTGCTATACTAGATACTTTCCCTAACTCATAATGTTATTACACAGTGTTAGAAACTGTTTTCTAACACAATATAAATTAAGTAAGAATTCTATTAATCAGCCTTAAATTCAAAGAATTCAAAGGAATGAATGTTAAATTCAACGATAATTTTAATAAATGAATTGTAAGAAAATATTGTAAATGATATGGGGATTTACGCTTAAAATATTAAAGAAAAATAACATAGAATTAAATTATTAATTTTGTGTTTTTATCAGTATCCTTATTTTGATAAAGCTTCATTTAATCAGATTTTTCAAATTATAATTTTCTTGATTTACTTATTCATTCTACCTATTATTATGCGTAGCTCTCTTTTTATGTATATATATATATATATATATATACATATATCAATCTACGTATATCTATATGTATAGATAGATAGCTACATCCATACATACATGCATACATAGACACAACATGTCATCATATCTTTTAACGGTTTCAACAGAACTGATAATATTCTTCATACATAAAGGCTAAATATATTTCAGAAAATGTTTGTAACATTAATACATCTTTAAAAAACACGACGTTTGCGATGAACTGTTTTAATATATAGTTTATTATATGACACACATTCAGGAAAATTGTTTTCTTTTTTGTTGCTTGATTAAATTTCTTTTTGGATTCCGCCATTTTAAATGTAATGTAATGTTAATGGAATTCGCGTGGATATCGAAAATATTTCTTGTCACTGTGGTCGTATTCCTTCATATGTAATAAAAGATAGTGTCATTTTTTATAACTCTCGATAAACAACTTACAAATAACAATTATTTATGTAAAATATCTGACTTTTTTCTATATTTAGAATTCGAGTAACTTTGGGCGATAAAAATCCTAATGTTTTCTCTGAAATTCACTATTTTCTTTGCTATACTACTCTTAGAATAATAAACTTACGTATTATTTATTTATCTATAATAAATGTGTAAGTTACTTATCTATATATATATCTCTATATCTCTCTCTCTCTCTCTCTCTATATATATATATATATATATATATATATAGGCGAAAATGTGTGTCTTTGTGTGTGTATATGTCTCGCAAAAGCTTTAGACACATGCCCCGAATTCTCACCAGATATATATCATTTTCAGGCTCGTACCTTCGGCCGACATCTATCAAAAAATTGGATAAAAGCATTAATTTCTTCACCCACAACGAGACGCTATTTTAGAGGGAGGGTAGAAAGAATCCGTCCCTTCATGACAAGATAACGATATAGGCATGCGCCAATGATGTCGTGGATTGAATTTGTTTAAATATTATAAAAACCGACACAATTACACCATGCTTTCTTAACTCAGTTGGTTCAAGAGCAGCGTCATTATCTAAAAGTCGCGAGATCGAATAGAGATGTAAGATATATTTTTTTCCGATTTCTTAACAACTTTTAACATCGCCAACTACACGTTAACACACGCCTCGATTTTTTCGATTATAGAAAGTTTGTTATTTCTTTGTTCATCACTTACGCTGTTTTTTTTTAGGTTTTCTAAACAGATTTATCATCGTTTTTTTTTAATATTCGAACAGTCCATTGTGATTTGATTTACCCTCTTCCCAACACATGCATACAAACACGCGGATAGCGCCGGGTACCCCCGTTAGTTTTGCATTCCTACGCAAGCACAACCCTGTATTCACATTGCCCGGTGGAAGCATATGAAAGCCAGAGCAGATTCTGTTAAATTATAATTCCTCCCAAATTACAAAACAAAAATTTGTTAGTAGAGGATACAATATTGTTCTTTTGGGGCGATAACTTCCGTATATTGTATTCAATGGCTACCTTGGCAAATGAAACACATTGGAAATCATAATACGCGTCAGTCTCTCTGTGAAGGAGTGATGATCACTGGCAGTTTGTGCAGTAGAAAAACCTGTACTGAGTGAACTTGACTGTCAATGCAACTGTAACTGTCGGTTTCTGGCGTATAGTCTCGGTCACTGGCGAGCATGAGCGATATAAGGATCCAATTGATGATCACTAGCAGTTGATGCTGTATTGATGTTTGTCATTGGCTACCCGCACAACTATCACATATAAGTAATATATTGTATAATACGTAAACGTATGCTAAGCATTGCTAAACGTAGTATTTTAATTGAAAATAAAACTATAAAAAATTGCATTTATGTTTCTAATAAGTATTTTAAAAAAATCCACGAATATATAATGTGTAAATTTATAGGGTTTTGACATATTCGTTCAAAAACAATAAACAAAACCGGACAAAAATATTGTGCGTTTTTAGTGTCTAAAATTGTGTGAAATGAAATAAAATCAACTGCAGATGCAACCTTTTTATTTTTATATTTTGTATATTTGGAATTATAAGAATTGATAATTTTGTATATGGTTTTGTCTCCTTACATATCTAAACCATATATCTATATAATACTAAAACGCTGTCGTTTTTGGTTGTTTGCTAGTTTGCTTGCGCACTATACTCCTCCTCCTCCTTCTACTACTACCATTGTGCCTTCTCTTCTTGTTACTACTATTACTTCTCTATACAACTACTTTACAACTACTACTACTATTACTTCTCTTTACAACTACTACTCCTGTTACTACTACTACTACTACTACTCCTCTTCCTTAACCTACTATTACTACTACTGGTTATAATTTAATAGATGTAAGTTTTTTTTTAAATAAACAATTATAAACAGAATGACTTATAGAAATCTATCTTCTTTTTTTCATTTTAATATACTTTCATAGAAATGTTTCTGTTATGTCACAAAAATATATTTTCTTTACGTCACAAGTGTCATGCTCATACATTAATTCCATAGCTAATATAACATACTGACCCCTTAGGGGATGTTTTGCAACTATTATGTATTACAACTATACTTAATACGATTCTAATAAATCAACTTTGACCTGTTGACAGCATTTTTTTTTACTGTGTACGTTTTCAGCGCCCTAATTTTTTTGCGTTTTAAATCATCCAGATAACCCAGAAAGTATTAAGAATGGTTTTCTTTTTACATCGTTCATTTCCGTATTACGTTTAAGTTATTTTAACGCAATTTTCTTGCAAATAAATCTACTATTTTACAATGTAAATAGATAATAGGAAACTTAACACGAATAAGGAGGATTTTTTTTGTTTGAGTGATCCGTCTGATCTTTCATTTTAATATACTTTCATAGAAAAGTTTATGTTATGTAAAAAAAACCTACTTTCTTTACGTTACAAGTGTCACGCTCATACATGAATTCCATAACTAATATAACATACTGACCCAACGGGTCACGCGTAGTCCAGTTCATTTTAAAAATTCCAACATGAACCACAACACACATGAGTAAGTCAAAAATAAAACACTACTTTTAGCATCCTAATTTGTGTACAGCAAATTTTGTTTTTATGGCGATATATATATATATATATATATATATATATATATATATATATATATATATATATATATATATATAAAGCAAACGCCAACGCAAAAACTTAAAACACATCCTAACTTCCTCAAAACTCGTCACACATACTACAAAAGGAGTTACAAAATGCAACCAACCGCGATGTGGAGTATGTGACATAATAATAGAAGGTAACACATACACATTCGAAAACCAACACAAACATTCAAAATAAAAAAGGATCTAAATTGCACCTCCAGAAATGTAGTATATGCACTAAGATGCACAACATGCAACAAATCCTACATAGCCGCCACCAAAAATTTCAGCAATAGAGTGGCCCTACATAAGAACGACATCAAAATTGCAGATAACAGACACCTCTATGTTTCAAAACACGTACACACATGCAGTGGAAACAGCTTCAAAATAATGGCAATCTTCCAAACAGACAATTATTTTTATTTACTTACACAGGAAAAAAACTTCATCATCAGATTCACTCCTGAACTGAACAGAACCTAATACCATCACACAAAAACATGAAATGCAAGGTACACTCGCATGCACACCCATACACATACACATATACACACCCACTCATAAATCAGAACCGACACAATAAAACACACACGTGCGCGCATACCACCACACACATACATACCATCCCTATCTCTAATACAACACACTGAACAATACCAACCCTACTTAACATCGAAACACACAACACTAGGAGACACCCAGAACAATAGTATAATATCTGTTCGAACACCTCGCCGCCTCCTCAGTCAGTGGAGGAGAACCCCCTCATGATTGAAACGACTATCATCCCTTCTATCATCCCCCTCCCATACCTATACCCCCTCCAATGCCCCCTCTGGGGAACAAAATCTTCCCCACACTAGAAACCGATCCTGGGTCTGGCCATACCCACATGGGGAGACAAATAAATAGAAACATAAAAAATCCCCTATTTTAAATACACACCTCTTTCTAAACAAACATTATATAAGGAATACCCGAAAAGACTAAAACGAAAAATCACAATACTAACATCCAAGAATCCAAAAAATAAATATCAAAATAGAATGAAAGCACCCCTACCCTTATTTCAGAAGAGCCAGCCCCCCCTCCCCACACATACACATTAGTAACGACCTCGGACCACAGCCGCCTTCCTAAGGAAGCAAATAACCCCAAAATACTATAAAAAAAATATACACATTCCCAAACCAATAAAAGCAAACACACACGCGCACATACACACACATAAACACACACACACACGCACACACAATCCTACACCACCCTAAAAAAAAGAAAGAAAAAAAAACATTAGCAGAAAGAGATAGTGACTACAGCAAGGTGAACGTCTCCCTGGACAACCCCAATAAAAGAGCAATAAAAATTGAGCATACCAATGAATAATGCACACTTACAAGCCTCCACCCCTTGGGAAAACTTCAAATTAACTACGAAAATCGCCATTTTTACATCTCCAACACATTTGAAAATAATTTCTGACGAGGATTCATTACAGACTGTCTGAAACGCGCGTAATAACCATTTCAATGACTTAAAAACATTATTACAGTGATCCAAACATAATTCTCAATGAAAAACCTAGACACGGAATAATAAAATAATGTTAAAAAATACACATTGTTGGTGACTACTCCCTTATTTATTTATATATATATATATCTATATATATATATATATATATATATATATTAATGCATAATCATTCATAATGATTTTCTTTTTTTAGTCTATAACGCATACCTTTCAAATATTATATTTCTGCATATATACATAAGTTTCATTATTGCATTAAATTCTGTAGTTGCATATATTTTGAGAATTTGTTAGAGGCTACTAACAGAAAATCAAAAATAAAACGTAGGAAATATGAAATAATAAGGGTGTATCCTTGTGGCAATGGTTCGTTCAGCGTAGAAGATGGCTGAGGAACTGTAGCGCCTGTAATTTAGCAGTGTAGGAATAGACTGATTTAGTTCGTGTGATGAGTAAGGTCATATTGTTTCGTGTTTAACTGTTCGTTAAATATTTAAAAAAAAACTGATAAGTTAGTATTCTAAGAAATGCAAACGATCAACTAGTGAGAGTCGCGGAAATGAACAATTAGTGATCGATCAGTACTTATGGAACAGAAAATGTATAAACTAATGTAAAATGTATGTAAGTAAGAGAACATCCGGTCGGTCAGTGGGGCAAACAGAAGACGAGTTTTAAGAACTTCCCAGGTTTGGAGGAGAAGATAAATATGAGGGGAATGTTGCCCCCATAGTAATGGTAGATGCAGTCATCGCTCCTAAGATTAAATATAATACTTTATTATAACGGATGAAAAGGACTACAAAAATTCACAAAACCTACGTAAGACATTGGGTAATAGTTTTACCGTATGAATTTATATGTGACATTTGCGTTTGCTAAGCTATGCTATCTTTTTTTTATTTAGGAGAATAATACATCCTATTTTATTAATATACTATCAGTTCATCCAGGCTTTGTTCGGGCCTTATATACTGTACTTAACTTTATGTTCATATGTATATATATATATATATATATATATATATATATATATATATATATTAAAAGGTTTGACTCATGTCCAGGTTACCTACATCTAATATTTAGAGTGGTTTGACCCAGAATTAGCGGGTGATAGTGCCTGCAAAATACACCTCATTCAAATTTGTCTTCTTGAAAGCTAAAGTCCCACTCGAAAGCTAAATAAAAAAACTTCCTGTTTGTTGGAATACACTTTATGTAAAATGTCAAATGTTTAGACCTAAAATTGGCTGAATAATTTTGTAGAGACCTAAGAGGTAATTTTCTTTTAACTTTGACCTCAATTTTGACCTCTCATTATTTATTGTCTTGTCTGAAATCAAATTAAATGTTTGATCCATGTCCAAGTATCCGACATGTAAAATTACACGTTTTGGCGGAAGGTTTTGGTAGAGTTTTCAAAGATCAAATCTTTTAACTCTGACGCCTTTATAACCAAAATTTTGGCCGGAAACAAAGTCAAAAAATTCCGAAATTTCAATACTCTTTATTTTAAATCTCGAGTCTGCAGACTGAAAATTGACAAAAGAGTTTCATAGAGAAATTTACACACAGATAATTTCACTTCTATAGATCTATAGGTAGGTTTAGATTACCTTTTAAAAGTTAGTTTTCGCCTTCAAATAAATTAGTTTCCTCTAGAAGTAAATATGTTTGTATGTACATGATTCATTCTTTAATAATTCATGTTGAGATTTATCAGATTGTATTGCACGCCGAATTATATGTATTGATTATTTTTAATATATGTATATTACTTTAAGCATCTTACTAACCATGATTCTAAATTCAAGTATTAAGGATTTACTTTAGAAATCACTTTAGCTTTCTTGGATTCACTTACGTCTTATAAGCCCTTTAACGTTGATAAATTTTTAGGTGTAAATATGATGCAAATGCTTTCGATCAGAGTTTAATAGAAAAACTAAACCCAATGAACGTATTGTATTTCTCTCGAATTATATATATATATATATATATATATATATATATATATATATATATATATATATACGTGTTTGTGCGCGGCATAGACTTATGAATACACACATAAAATGTTAATTATATTTTCCTTCTTTTATTAATTTATATATCAGTTTTTTCATAATTCGTCAGTAAGTTACTATATATATATATGTGTGTGTGTGTGTGTTGTGTGCCCATTTTAGAAAACATTCGTCCAAAACTTTTATAGTGCTCACCTCGCTTGTTTACAAAAAACCAACTACCCTCTCATTGTCATTTAATTAAGTAATGAGTGAGATTATTTACGACAGGGCTCTAACAGAAGAGGGGATTTAAATATATGTAGTCATGCAAATCCACCACTGTTTCATTGTATCACAATTCATCAGTGCGGTTAGACTAGCACCTCTCACTAACCGAGGATTGAACCTAGAACCGTTGCATTGATAATCGGCAGTTCTACCCGTCAACCCACTTATGTGGCACTCGCACATGATCTCTATGATCTATTTTTAGCAAACCACCAATTTTATATTGCTCAAGCCGCTTGTATATCTATCTCTCTCTCTCTCTCTCTCTATATATATATATATATATATATATATATATTATATTATATATATTTATATATATATATATATATATATATATAATTCATGTTTCCGTTCCTTATTCATTTACATTTTTACTAGATATGTAATTGTTATTCCTATAGTTTTATGAATTAATCATTTAGCATGAATTATTTTTAATTTTTTATGATTTTTTAGATTCTATCCTTATTCATTAATCCATTTATAATTCACATGTTTCACGTACTCTCCTTCATTGTCTGGAAACTAAATTATTATAGTATTACCGCCTTTTTAGTTGAACATTTCCAATTAAATAAACAAAGTCTATGTGTTTACAAACCAGATTCACCGTCCTGGCGAATAGGAATATATCGTTATGGTGAACTACTGAATATCTCGTAAAGCAGATATATGTTAACAAATGCGATTTATGCGACGTACACACGCTCATTGAAAACATATTGAAATAACTTGTAAATGAAATATATCGTTTTGTGACGCGGGCATGCTGTAAGGAAATAAATATATTTATGTAGTAATTTGTAAAAATACATATCGTCTCTCATTACTGAGAACTCTGCCAGAAATTTAATTATTTATCTTCCAATTACGGTAGTGGTAGATAGGTAGCTCCCAACCGTTGTATAACGCCACCATTGTACATATTAGCAGCAACTCATCAATTCATGTGTTTACTCTAGTTTAGGTCAATTTCTATGTAAGAGGATTGGCGCTACAAAGAATTAACAATTACAATGAAAAATGGATAACACAATATAATACTTACATTTTGTAAAACAAATAACGTTTTATTATCGAACTATGCAGACGAGAAAATTAATTTTAATGTCGTCCGTTTACACTCATGTATCTGGGAATTACGTTGCTTACAAGCCTCCGTATTATTTGTTTCTGGGGAGAGGCACAAAAATTGATTAACATACTCTATCATTTTGATAATCAAATCCAAACGAATTTTTTAGTCGATTTTGCTTTAAGAATTTTATTATCTCAAAAGTCATGTATTCTATATTATGAATATGTTTTTAAGCCTGTTATGAAAAATGGCCTTTGTTACATTCATATCGCGTAATATTTGAATTTAATATCATTTAGATTTTTTTAGAAATAAATATTTTTGGAAGTATGGTTTTTTTATTGTAATTCAAATAATTATATTACAAAGAAAAAATATCGTGAAAATGTGTTGTTTTTTTTTCGCATAATAATATTGATTTTACATCGACTTTTAGTTACAACATTACGGTAAGTGAAATAAATAACGAGATTATATATATATATATATATATATATATATATATATATATATATATGTAAAATGTATACATTAATTATATACAATAATGATAATAACATTTAAAGTTATTGGATTGTTTTCGGTTTTAAAAAATGTTGAAATTTTTATCGACCTACATTTCATTTTATTTTCGTTACACTCCACTAAGAACCTCTTGCATATTTAACAAGAACCTACTTTCATTATGGTAGTTTATTTCATAATGAATAAATATCGAAAATCTCAGGAATATATGACGATTATTAGATATTTGCTCGATGTTTTATACATGGGTTTGTGTACAGCTCAACAAAATTCGCTACATAAGAACGATGTTTTAAAATGTACATAAGGTAAACACGATTTTTGTCTCGCATTTTCATTATTTATGTATTTTGTAAAGAATTGAAAAATCATTAGCAGTTAATTCAGGTACCTTCTTTTAAATGGTAAAACAGTTAAGATTATAATATCAAATCAAATTACAGTTATATTATGCTACATACAGGAGGCTAAAACTTTGGCGCTCATTGGATGAAATGCTCTGAGGTTTGATATTGAAGCGCCATTGAGGCATCTTAAATTTTAGTTGGTTGTTTAAATACTACTGTTGATCCTTGTTATTTAATGAGTATAATGCGCTGATCAACTTAAAACTGTAAAATATCATTGATAGAGTAGGTGTGATTATAGTGTGATACATTTGTCAATGCTTTGTGTGTGTAATGCATTTGGCAATGACTTGTCCGAAAAAATATAACTATCATGTGTCTTGTTACATAATTTTATTCAACACATTTTACTCTGTGTTTATTGGAGTAATAAAAGATTAATACACTATTATATCTAGATATTAGTATATAGAAATAGAATAATACTAAACATGTTATATAGACCGAGTTTGTTTAAACGCATCGATTTCCGAGAGAACTAAGTTTTCGCCTTTTGTTCTAACGTTGTACTATTATACCAGAAAAACAATACAACATTTAATTCATGATCCTGACAAGTACGAAACCTGTTTCATTTCTTGCAAGTGATATGCGTCAGGTTCTCAAAAATGGTCAATAATCTGTTTGTATGAGAAATACTTCAATTGCACGTTATTTAAGACAATATTATTTTATTATGCTGTTTTATACAAAATCTCATTGACATGACCGAGAGTCATAGGCATTAATGTAGTATAACACTTGGTTACTTGTGAATAGTCACCATTGAGAGCTCATTATCCTGGAGTGTGTTTTGTTTAAGTACAGCATGGTTCGGAAAATAATATTTTGTTATATGTAACATACTACACAAAACATACTATACAAAGCAGTGAGTGCGAACCGTGTGTCATAAAATTTACAATAAAAGATGGATAAAATATTAAGCTTTATTCTTTTTTTTTCTTATTATTGTGCGCACTGGACAAAGCAGATAGTCTAGTCAGAGCATCATGAGAGTAATATCATATTTGTAAGTTGTATACGTCAGGTAATATTAGGTTTACAATATCCTAAGTTGAGCATATACAGTATATTGCTTAGGAAAAAAACAATCTCAGAATGTTTTATTTTAAGTTGCGTAATATCCTAGATAGAGCGGAAATGTTACAAGGCGGCGTATCCCGGAAAATAAGGCAGTATAATATATTTTGAGTAAGATACATTTCCCATTTAGAAGTGCTCAAAATCCAGGATAGAGCGGTTATATTAAACGACTGCGTTACCAGAGAAAAGCATAAGTGTTGGTATACTATTTAATACCAGCTTGAGGGTCGTGCTAAAATAGTACAATGCTTTATCTTTAAAACGATTCCTATTAATGGGGTGCAGTATATATTACATATAGCACACATGTCTACTGATAGCGTTGCCTCGAAAAATAACTTCTTTATTTTTGTTATTATTTTGCGTAGTCAGATTATCATGAGATAATTATCATATTTGTTAGTTGTATACTTCAATATCCCAGGTTGAGCATATGTATTAGATTGCTTAGGAAAAAAAACCCAGAATGTTTTGTTTTATTATTTTATTCAAGTAGTCAGGAATGATAATAATAATGACTCAGTATATAATCTGGTAATTTGCACATAGTGATTAAACAGTGCTCGATTTTATACAAAAACAAATAGGTGTATACACAAGATTGCCCCCGAGATAGACTTTCTTTGTTATATTTATTATGTCTTATATTATATAAAGTACGTTGTGTTACCTTCGATCCATAATAGGAATAATGCAAGATCATATATGTTAAAAAGTTGCTCACTATATTAAATAGAGCGGGCATGTTACAAGGTCACGTAGCCCGTAAATATTTTTGTGTTTCATTACATTATTTTAAGCAAAAATATATAATCGGCGTTCTCTGAAATCATAAATGTCAGAGTACAATATATATGGCAATTCGGATACTGCTATTAAACATCTTACAATTCTAGATGAATAAGTATGTTCAAATACCCCGTTCTCGGAAACAAAAACATCAGCATATTTTGCAATACTATTTAATAACAACGTCTGTTTGACTTTACTCGTTTAGAAGATAATAAATCAATTAAAAAAAGCTGCTCAATATTCACAGAATAGAAGGCATGTTCAAACGCAATATAAGTTCTTTCATTTGCTTTCTGTAGCCCATATGAAATAACCTATGTCCTCGCAATTATTTGAATCCATTGTGAAGCAAGGGCTGATTATTTCCTAACTGTATATCTATTTTTAAATCGGCATCGTTTGATGAGTCCATGCTGAATTATGTTTACCTACTTACTGAATCTAAATGCTTTCCGAGCAGTCACTGCTTGATTAGTCCATTGTGAATCAAGAGTTCTCTAGCCCCAAACCGCATTTCCTCTTCTAAATAGGTACTACTAGATTAGTGTACAGTAAGGCAACAGTTGCTTAATCTGTAACCTCACTTCCATTTTTAGATAATACTAACAATGGCGTATATGTCATGGGTACATGAGATCATACACCACCGTATTAGCCGCAGTATATTTTCACGGGAGGAGGATAATGAGTGTATATTTTCTGTCATAAGGAAATTCTACTAAGAAGTATATTCCTCGTTTTTTAAGGTCGCTTTCGTGTAGATTCTTCCATGTGATCATGATATGATAGATCCACGGATAAGCAACAACATTTTGGGATAGGAAATAAATAGTGGCCGTTAGTTTTCATAAAACTATGCTTCTAGTCATGAATCTGATCGTAGTGATAACGGACTATATGTGTAGTGGTCAAGAGATACTCAACGGAGGAGTGATTACCGCAGCCTTTTCTATAGGCGTGGTGGATGCACGTGTAGTACCATTTTTATTGTTGAGATTAAACCGCCAGACATTAACTCTGCGATTTTTTTGTTATTAAAGTGATAATGTAGTAGTTGTTCTGTTGTCATGGAACTATCCTTAAAGCAATCACCATAATTTATTTTCGAGAAAGAGGTTGTGTGTGCCCGCTTAGTAATTCAAAGACCAGCCTACAAGGCAGCGACTTCTATTTTTGGCAGTATTGAAAAAGTAGTATCTGAATTGTGCCCATGGAACCGTCTTTCAATCGATGACAGACACATTAATTTTTAGGAAGTGTGTTTTGTTGTCTCCGTTTTATGTTATTTAAACTATCCGCGAAGGCATTATCTATTTTATATTTATTATTATTCACAATGTAGTAAAGGATTCTATTAATGATTACAAGCACCTCCAAACATGGAAAAGGTCTAATCTAGTGTAGGTTTTGTTGTAAGGGGACTTTCCTCCCAGGCATTATCATCTAGTTTTATTTATTCTTTGTTTTTGTTTTTATTTTTGGAGTAGTGATTATTCAGTATCTGATCTGTTGATATCAAACTCTCATTTAAGGAATTACCATCGTCATCTTCTGAGAAGAGAGGGAGTGTATTATAAGGTTTGTTGTGCAGCATCCTTGCAGGCACTATCTCCTCCTATTGTCGGTCGTAGTCATAAAGTATTATTTATGTGATCATTTGACTAACCCAGCGGAGATTAACACTATCATTATTCACCCCGATTTCGATCACATTTATTTGTTTGAAAATTGAATTTTATACTGTATTTTAAGTTATGACGAGCATATCTTATGAAGTGTTGTATCTTGCTTTACTTTGCTATTAGTACTAATGTAATATTTACCGGTTTGGCATGAAACTATCAACATATCACTTTTATTTTCAAAGGTAAGACCTGCGTAGTGTTGGAGTAATTTGCACAAAACCATCTATAGGTAATGTTCTTGATTTTTCAATAATTATAATTTGGTTAATGTCCTTGATCATGTAACCACCCTCCTGGGGATTACCAGCACATAGATTTGTCTAGAGACGAGAGTGGTGTAGTGTCTTGCTGTATTGCAAACATCTCCCATTTCATTATATCTTCATTTTTAATAGTAGTTATAATGTTATTATGTAGTAATTTTCATATCAGCAAAGGTAATTTTGTATTAATTTAGAATTGTCTGCTAGGCCATTATTCAAGATCGTACAGAGTTTACTTAAAAGTATTGTAGGCATAAGAAGCTCATGAGATTATTACGACCTTTCTTTGGAGGGCGGGTTATGTGTTTTATCTGACCTTTTTTCTTGAGCCCATCTTTCCAATTACTTCATATTCGTAATTTTGTCATTAAGCATGATGCTCTATATCGACCTAGTCAGGAGCGTATTATATGGAAATATACCATCACCTCCTTTTTGGAGAAAAAGGAAGTGTAGTGTTTACTTGTCAATATGACATCAATCCTGTATGTATTGTCTTCCATTCTATTAAGTAAAAATTAAAAAATAACTTTTTTTGTAGTCCTGAGATTATTCTTTTTGGGAACAAATAAATTGTCATTATCAACATTATTTTTCTTAATATGTCTGCAGTGTAGAAGACCAGCTCTAATTGCATTGTTTGATAATATTCAGTTCTTTGTTAAATTATGTAATATGATTTGTTCTAAAAATCATAACTTCCCTTAAAGTGTGTTCATTCTTTATCGTTGCTTCTAAAACAAATCTAATTCAGATACCTATTTAATATAATGTCTGCCGACGAAAGTAAGAAAATGTTCTGATCTTCTATCAACGATTACAAGGTTAAAGCATAGGAGTTGGTGCTAATTTGGAATCATACCGATTTTGCTTCTAAATAGGAGCCACACCTATGAAATAATTTGATCAGCATTGCCGTTTTTCGAATTTGTTTGTAAAATGCATTCAAACGTAATTCTATATTTTAATAAATATTTAGAAAGAACCATTTTGCAAATCGAAAAAAAGACTATATTTTCTCACTGACATACACAGAACTACAGGCAAATGTCATACGCACATTTTTCTCATTTTCAATACAAGCTAGACCGAAAAGCTGCTGTAACAGTTTGTAACATCGACGAAGACTTTGACTCAGGCACCACTAGTGAACGCGCAGAATAATAGCGGTTTAAAAAAAAATTCGTGGCGATGACGAGTTTTGGAGATGATAATGGCTGGCTATCGGATGAAGACAGCGATCAATTAAGGGACTTACACAGAGCACAACTATGCGAGAACTTACTCTGAATAAGGCGCAACTTATACTACGATTTTCAACCATTTCAGAGAGATTGAATAGAAAAAAAACCCGATAAATGAGTGTCTAAAGAATTGAGGAAAAACTAAAACAAACAAAGAAGGTAATGCTAAGTGTTTTGTGGTCTGTGACCGTTTTCCTGCATTACAGTTTTTTTTTAATGCAATGGAAGCCATTATGGCGGAGAAGTATTATTAACAAACGGAGGAAATCCATCAGAAACTTCGACAACAACAATTAATATTTTTTTTTTAACAGGGAATGTCCCAATTCTCTTCCAGGTTAATGTCTGACCGCACGTTGGTACACCGACCTTGAAGAAGTTGATCGAGATGGGTTACGAAACTCCATCGCATCCGCCATACTCTTCAAGACATCTTTCCTACCGACTGCCACGTTTTCAAGCATCCTGAGGGTTTTCTGCGTGAGAAAGGCTTGAAAAGTATAAGCTTTATCAGCGATATATTCGAAATCGAAAGCCAAGATTTTTACGAGACTGGCATAAATACACTTGGTTTTCGTTGGCAATTACATTTCCTCATAAATCATTACTTGTTCTCAATTCCATTTTTTTTTATCCTCTCATATACAACTCAATTTTCATTCTTAGTATTAATCGCTATCACCGATTGTCTAACACGGTGAGAAATGGAGATTTAATTTCATGAGAGAAAAATTAAAAACCCAGAAGTATAGGAAAATACGATCAGAGAAAAAGTTCGATTCACAGTTCACACTCTGTTTATATATATATATATATATATATATATATATATATATATATATATATATATATATATATATATATTCGTATGAAAATATTATATTATTGTACATGTTTATTGATTGATATAATACTGATCTATTTAAGATATTGTTACTGTATTTTATTCAGAAGGAATATTATATTATCCAGTGTATTTTACAGATTATTAATGATAAATATTATACTATAAAATAGCATAAATAGAGTGCCATTCACTAACAACTATAAATAGTCAAAATCAGAACTTATTTGATACGTTGATCTGTTTGGATATCACAAATAACTCTAAACAATAATCGTCCAGATGTATTCTCTATTTATATTTAAATAGTTTTTTTTTTAAATTAAAATGTAAAAATTGAAATGAATAATGTGAGGGACATTAATTTATGCGTTTGGGGGGATATCAACAATTATGACGGTCTTGATGCCACTATAGGAATTGAATGGATGATAGCGTGAGATTAGAGATGTACTTCCGTAATGAATACATTATTTTCGAGAATGTACTCACCTTAGACTTTAGGCGACCATGTACCTCTCAATCTGAAAGCAAGCATACGGTATTGTGTTCCACAGATGGACAGTACTTCAAAATAGAAATTCGCCGATCGTATAGAGAGATGCTGTTGGCAGTCTTTACAGCCAATTACTAATTGCTGCGGGCGTTTTACGGGGAGGCGCAAGCGATTAAACCTGCATCAACAATTACCATAAATGTAACCATAAAGTAGACACATACACACAAAGTATTTTCTCTAAATTCCACAAACGGTTTGTACCGTGTCAAGGAAGGAAAAGGACTCTTTGAAGTCCCGCCACATATGGGGTAGCAGCACTCTATATGAAAAATATTTGCATCGTTCCTGAGTTATGCATTTCTCCCATCGTTATGTACACCGTTTTTTGTAGAACACCCGAGGTTGTTCATCCAACCACGACGTGACTCCAGAAATCAAGGCTGCATTATTTCATCATTTGGGAAACGCTTTTTTTTCAAAAACAACTTCATGCCTGCGAAGAGATGAAAGTCAGAGTGTGCAAGGCCAGGAGAGTAGGGAAGATGCGCGAGGATTTCATAACCAAACGTCAGTGCTTCTGATCTGGCTATATGCTAGTTGTGGACCGGAGTGTTGTCCTGCAGAAGGAGGGTACCTTTGCTTATCTTGCCCCGCCTCTTTATTTTGATAGCTTCCCTTAATTTCCTCAAAAGTGAAGGATAATAGGCTCCTGTAATTGTGGTAACCTTTGTCAGGAAATCTGTCATCACTACTCCGTCCTGGTCCAAGAAGACTGTGAGCATGACCTTGCAGCGGAGGGTTGCATTCTTGCTTCTTTGGAGGTGGTGAGTCCAAGTGCTCCCATTTAAAATTCTCTAGTTTATGTCGAGACAATTGTAATATCTGAAAAAATACAAATATGAAATTATCCTTTCTTGTTTTGGGTTTTTGCCAATATATATATATATATATATATATATATATATATATATATATATATATATATATATATATATAATGTATAATGTGTGTGTGCATGTGTATATTTAAGATTGGCATACAATCAAATAATAAAAAAAACAAAGCTGCAAGAGAGGTCGGATTTCCGGATTATCTTGGATTGATGGTCAGTTAGCTACACATAATTATCGACGCTGAATGGCACTCTTTACAACTTCTGCAGGATTGGAGCGAGGTAAGTGCCCCCCTTCCACCAAAAGGCGAGCATCGCGATTGCCGCAATTATATGGACATAAGTATTATTGATATCTTCTCTAAAATTTTCCTAATTATTCTTCTATTACGTATCCTGAGTACTAGATTCTGCTGAACCCGACCAAATCAAGCAGGATTTAGTAGAGACAGAGGATGTAAATATATTTTTTTCCTTTGAACGGATTTTAGAACAGCACTGGACGTATCAGCAATCTGCCGTCATCTGCTTCATTGATTTCACTGCAGCCTTCTCAACCTTATGATGGCGTGCTACGTGTACTTCCAAACATGAGGTACTACGGGGAAGAATCTGATTTCTTCATCGTTCAAACAGGCCTCCGTCAACTTTTCAACTACATAATCGACTGGATCCTAGATAAGAGTTTGCTAGACTTCACTGCTGTCAGATTAGGCGCCAAGTGTTCCATCACAAATCTTGACTATTCCGATAACTTTGCGATCCTTGGCGAGTCTTACGCGCAGGTCCAGCACACACTCGACGAGGTCAGCTGCCTTGCCAAAATAGTTGTAATGATAAACATAACTTCTAAGACGAAAACCCGCTCCGGTAACATCCCCCACTTGACTGAATGGCTGTACCTCTCGATGGTGAAGATTTGAAAGAGGTCAAATACTTCCAAAGACCTTTGCGCTGATGTTACAGTCACCGATTAAGCGAAAGTCGAAATTATCACCATATTAATCTAGCTAGAGTAGTCTTCGTCCGTTTTCAAAAACAACTTTTGTCTCGCCAGAGGATAAGCCGTACCACGAACAGCGAACAACAAAGCCATTGTCAAAACAATCCTTCTCTATGAATATGAGATCAGCCCCTAATTGCAGAGAGGATCTTCATTAACTTGAATTCTTCGATCACTACTGCTTCCACCGTGCCCTGCGATTTTTACGGTTCGTACTTTTTAACGTCGTGTATGTATGTGTAAAGTTATGTAGAAATGTTTTGAACGTTTGTTTGGATCTCATAAAAAAATTAAACATAAGTTGTGTTTTTCAATGGCAATAAGTATACAAAGTCAAATATCAGGAACAGTAACTTTGAAACTTCTAACCTTTGCTTACATTCTTATTTTTCTCAGTTTCTCTCCACAAAATATCAATATAAATGTTGAAAACATTATATAGCGAGTGTGTTCCTTATAACTGATGTTCAGCGTTTCGAATTTTACAAACCAATTCCGAGGTGCAGAGACTTCTATTGTATTTTTACCATATAATTCAAACATTTAGTTGACGTTTACGCGGTAGTTTCTCTTTCCTCAGGAAAGAAAGTACTACTGCCAAACGATTGAAGTTCATGCGAACCATTTCCTTGAAACAGAAAATATCTGAAAGTAAAAAAAGTTCGGGAAATTGTTTCAGCAATCGAGAAAAGAATTATAACAATTTCTGATTTTAATACGTGAATTTAATAAACAGTTAAGTCTCTAAAGAAAAGGAGTGCTATTAAAACGCTAATGGATGTTCAGACATCCGTAATAAACAGAAAACTACACTCTTATATATATATATATATATATATATATATATATATATATGTGTGTCTATGTGTGTGTTTATGGATATATACATAGAGAAATAAACACTATAGTAATTATTAATCCGTTACTTGGTTTAGTTCGTTTTCCGATTGTTCTTTTACAGTTTGTGTTTAGACGTTTTGTTGGTGATCGTGTATACGTAAGCGATATCCCGTATTTCAAAAGATAAAATACACTACTATTTTGTTACGATTACAATGAACAATTACCGTTGTAAGCAACGAGACAATTTGTTGCAACTCACAGATAATTTTGCCCAAAACTATTGAATGAATGTTCTGACACAATGTAAGTGTTCGATTTTTTTTCAGGTAGGGTTCGTTTTTAGGACTTCTAGTTACCTAGAAAGGGTTTCCCCATTGTTGGCAAAAAAATACGACACTTTGAAACGAATTGTAAAAAGGGGGGATAGAGCGAAATAACGACCTTGTTATCCGAAGTGAATGGCAGATAAGGATATTCCTTCTTCAAATAAAATGAAAGTCTGTTGCAGAGGGTTTGAATGGCCAAAAATAGCGTTTAAATATGTTTTTATCTTTGTTGAAAAAGATATTGAAAGATTGCTAGACGAGTTAGAGCGTGTGTTATGAACTATAAGACACAGCCAGATTTCGAAGAATAATTTGAGCTGTTGGCCAAATTATTTCAAATTCCTTCAGATTTACGAGAAACGTTCGAACCCAACTGAAGGTTTTACAGAAAGTCAGTGAGAGAAACACTTTGGAGTACAATATGGAAGACCTAGAGGCCCCGCAAAGTTTAGCAAACCCCAAACTTTTAAAGTCATGTATAATGATAAGCCAGAAGATTTAAGACCAATGGTGTCCTGTGAGCAATAAAAGGGATGGTTCTAGTTAGATCGTTTGAGCTTAATAAATGCACCCTTTATAGGAAGAACATCACTGTCTAATTTGTAGGGAAAAGCCTCCGAAGGGAACCAGATAATAATTGATTAAAAAAACTGCCTGGTGTAAGTCATAGGCAATGATATCAAACCTGCGAGTAAAAAACGGGGAAATCTGTTCTTTTTATACCTACCTGACAATATATGAAATAATATTTTAAAAAAATATTTTATTCTCTATAAATATGTACTTTTTTTACTTGACAGAACTTGATGGAATATGTGAAGCGATGGAATTCTGTGTGACAATATTTCACGAAAGATATCTGCAACTGCTTGATCGACTGAATTTATAGTGTCGGTTTGTTTTTAACACGTGTGGATTGGATTTGAGATCACTCGCATAGGATCAAATAAGAGATTATTAAAACATCTCGATATTTGATGCGCTGATTTGTAATTTAGTTTAATTCCTTTTTGTTCTTTTACTGACGGTTCTTTATTATTCTGACGTTTTACTATCGGTTTATGTTTAGACAGTTTGCTAGTGATCGTGTATACTGAAACGATCGCCCGTGTTAGGAAAAAGTACAAATAACTAATATTTTATTACGATTATAAGGTCGATATTATAAAGCAATTTGTTGCAACCGACCGATAATTAAACCGCGAAAATTGTAAAAGAGTAACCAGAAAAGTAAAAGTAGTATTGATTTTTCCATTCGTGTATAGTTCGAATTTTAATACTTTGTGTTGCCTTAACTGTTTAATTCCCCTGCATTTACTGCGGCTAAACCTGACTACCTTAGTCAGTGTGCAGCTGTAAGCCACACACATGTAAAGAGTGTGCCTTAGTTTCTTTGATGTTGATTGCAAACGACAATCGAATTGGGAATTGCATTTTCCTAAACGAAAATGATGAATCCGGCGGAATAATAGAAATGCGTGGAATGAAGATATCCTCACCTGTGAAAAGTCCTGTTTAGTGTGTTGATTTTCTGAGGTTGTTCATTCAATTGTTTTCTGTCAGCTATGTGGTATTGCACAGCTTGGGCTGGTTTATACTTCGCAACATGATAATTAGTACTCCAATTTTCAATTTAAGTACATGCGGTGGCATCCCTGGGAAACATAATGCATTCAAATATTCTGTTGGATAATTTACCACATCATCAGCTTCAGCACCAGTGTCGAAGGACGTATATCTGACTACGTGTCTTGGAATTTTTAGATAGATTATATCGTTACGATCATGGGCATCTTTCTATTGAGCTGTAAGAATAACACAGTGACTCAACCAACTGGAATTCATATAAGTACTTTGAATATCGGGAAAAAAATTTTTTTAATAACTCTTCTCTTTATGTAACTAAATTACAGAAGTTAGACTTAACAAGATGCGTCTTTAACTGCGACCAGCCAGCACTTTGTGCAGTTTTAATTATCAGTAATTTTAGAATAATTTCTACTCTCACTGTAAGTATGTTTGGTGAGTAAAACAGGACTAATCCATTTTTTGGCAATTTCTTATTCACTGAAATTAATTTAGGTGACCGAAATAGGAGTGTCTCTTGTTTTCACAATGCCTTAATCGCAGTAAGTAATATATAGGCCACTAAATTGGGATTTATTCATGTTTTGACATTACCTTATTCACTATTATAAATTTGAAAGACTAAAATAGGATGAGGAATAAGTGACAAGTATTTAGAAACGAAGAGAAACAGCGATAGAAAAAGGGAAACAGAGAGTGAAATAGAAAGAGAGTTAGATAGAGAGATAGAGGGATTAAGAGATAATGACAGAGAATGAGAGATAAAGAGTTAGAAACAGGGAGAGAACATTACAGATGAAGGGAGAAAAGTGAAAGGAAGAGAGATATAGAGGAATCGAGCAGGAGAAAGGGGCTAAAAGAGAGATATCGAGGATGATACAGAGAAAGATAGTGAGGAAGGGCGGGCAGAGAGGAAAAGGTAGATGGGGAGAGATAAAGAGAAAGAGAGGGTTAACCACACTTCACCTTTTTGTCCTCGATTAGTAGTAATCCTTGTTGACTGAGGCAATTTTTATTGTTGCGTCTATCCAGAGTACCCCGCTTTTTGTTAGCTGAATTTTCCACACATTCAAAACCGACCGGTACTTGTGCAGAATTTGCACCAGACGTAACTAACTGGCTTCTCGGTTTTCTTCAAAATATTACATAAACTGCCGACTTTCGCCGAGCGTCGCTGATCATCAAAGCGTATGAACGCTACCCAACGACAACTGTTTTGAAAACGTAATAACATCACAAAAAATAAAAATATAACAAAATTAACAATAAACAACAATTTACCATAGCAATTTCTGTTTTATTCTTTTTACGATTGATAGAAAAGTTTTTTTACGCATGTGTACAGTCACGGTCGCTATTTTCCGAAATGCATCGAACAATGCAATTTATTATTAGACTGATCATTATTTTATGATAAATATATAGAAGTAACCAATATTAGTGTGATGCAGAAATAGTAAAACAATAAAATATATGAAAATATATTTTTTTCGCATTCAAAGATGTTTTTTTTTAATAATTTTTTTTTTATATTGTAATATTTGTAACCTTGAACAAATAAAAACACGCCAAGATTAGGTAAAAACGCGATCGCAACATATCGAAGTAATCGGTTTAGTAGTATTTTTGATTATCAGTTACTAAGAAACATATTTTTACATTTTTATTTCTATAGATATATGCATATGTGGATGTGTGTGTGCATGCATATAAACATATGCACATATATCGTGAGCGTGTTGTTGCTTGTTGATATATTTAGGGCTAGTAATTATGAGATTGTGCTTACACATTAAACATAGGTATTATATATGTCTGGAAGAAAGGGAGAAGTATATAAAAATTAGAACACAAAGGATTAAGATTATATATATATTATATATTATATATGTATATATGTATATACATTATATATATGTATATATATTATATATATATGTATATATATTATATATATGTATATATATCATATATATGTATATATATATTATATATATGTATATATATATATTATATATATGTATATACATTATATATATGTATATATATTATATATATGTATATATATATTATATATATGTATATATTGTATATATATGTATATATGTATATATATAATATATATGTATATATTGTATATATGTATATATATATTGTATATATATATGTATGTATATATTGTATATATGTATATATATATTGTATATATATGTATATATATATTGTATATATATGTATGTATATATTATATATATATATGTATGTATATATTATATATATGTATGTATATATTATTTATATATATATATGTATCTATATATTATATATATGTATCTATATTATATATATATATGTATGTATATATTATTTATATATATGTATCTATATATTATATATATATGTATGTATATATTATATATATGTATGTATATATTATTTATATATATATATGTATATATTATATATATATATATATGTATATATTATATATATTATATATATAGATGTATATATTATATATATATATATATATATATATGTATATATTATGTATATTATATATAGATGTATATATATATATAATGTATATATATAATGTATATATAATGTATATATAATATATATAATGTATATATAATGTATATTTAATATATATAATGTATATATAATGTATATATAATGTATGTATAATATATATAATGTATATATATATATAATGTATATAATATATATATATAATGTATATATAATATATATAATGTATATATATATATAATATATATAATGTATATATAATATATATATAATGTATATATATAATGTGTATATATATAATGTGTATATATACTGTATATATAATATTCATATATATAATGTACATGTGTATATATTATGTATATATGTATATGTGTATAATTATATGCATATATAAGTGTATATGTATATATATGTGTATATGTATATACATGTGTATATGTATATATATATTTATATGTATATATATGTATGTGTATGTGTATATATGTGTATATGTATGTATATATGTATATGTATATATTTGTATATATATATTTGTATATATATATGTATGTATATATGTATATGTATATATTTGTATATATATATTTGTATATATATGTATGTATATATTGGTGTATATATGTATATATACATATATATTTGTATATATATATGTGTATGTATATATTGGTGTATATATGTATATATACATATATATTTGTATATATATATGTGTATGTATATATTGGTGTATATATGTATATATACATATATATTTGTATATATATGTGTATGTATATATTTGTGTATGTATATGTATATATATGTGTATATATATATATATATATATATATATATATATATGTATATATATATGTATTGATACGCATACAGAGATGTGCTTTCTGCTGAGCTTGTTTTCATGAAATGCCTTACTGTTATTTGTGAATAATTTGTTATCATAGTGAAAACACGGAGATGCGGAAATCAAATTTCCTACGGCAGATACAGCCATCGTTTTTAAAGGAGAAAGGGAAATAAAAATATACAGCATGCGTCCGACATAAATAGGAAGAAAGTGGTTAAAAAGTATAAAAATGTACATTGTTTTCTATTACTACGAAATTGTTTCGTATAATGCCTCCACGAATCGCACTAAAAAGATAATAAAAAATGAAAGAAGTAAAAACTGCATATCTATCAGAGTTGATTGTGAATGGCAGAACATATGCGACAGTTTGCGATAAAAGTAAATCTAAATAAAACTGAAATAAAACATAATATATAATAATATCTCTGTATGTTGCTAAATAGAGTCGGATATTCCGCAATTCAAATACCTTTAGCTCATTTATCTACATACATCCTGTTTACAACTTATTCAGAATGGATGATACACATAGCGTGTAAAGTACGCTTTTTATTTTCATTGGCTTTTACACAACTGGCTTGGAAATATAGTTCGATTTATTCTTTCCACTCCTTTCCCAAGGAATATAGACTCGGATTTGTGCAACTTTCAAATGTTTTTTTTTTCCATTTTAATAGATGTTCGATAGATCTAAAATTTTTGGGTCCGTAATGTAAAATAGTTTCAGGAAAGTGATCGTTCTTTACACAATGTCGAGGCTGGGTGAAGTAACACAAACATATTTATATGTTAAAATTTGAACGACTGCCGAAATCGTGGGTTACCATGTAGAAAACTCACGATAATGTCACATCTTATAAGGTAGTGAATCGGATTGCCCTAATTCATTCAATTTTAAGAACCGAGTTCGCGTGTGCTGAAATTTCCTAAAGTAGAAATTATGACAGTATCCATAGGACCATGAAAAGTACATTTTACGAGATCACCAATTAACAAAAATGTTTCACCCGGTTACATCATGAAATAAATTTGAAAAACTGCGGAAAATAACAACACTTGAGAAAGCACATAAGATCCCAGTATTAACATGAAATAAAACAACAGTCGCTTCCGTGTTAGGAATATTCGTTTGAATTTAAGAACAACATAAGTGTGGAGTTTTTATAATGCAGGATTGGTTGAATGAGGATTTCGTGAGAAAAGCACAGTTTTAAAATTAATGATGTTTTTATGATCAGAATATCACGCGTTAATGTGATTTTTTTCTGAGATAAACACCCATAATGATGAAAGTAAGTGCGTGTGTTTGTGTTCAGCTCCGAAGAACGGTAGTCTGAAATTAAATTGTTCTAAAAAAAAGAGAATCAAATTCATCATTCGATGTCGTAACTTTACTTGATCAGAATAAATGTTTATGTCTGTCGCGTGTAAAATCATGATTTACCGTCCCACAAGAGGATGTTCTTTCGGCACGTGCTGTGCTTGCGGATTTGACGATAAAAATGATTTGATTTTTTTTTTCGGAAATTTTTTATATGAAGATATATTTGGATTTCCCAGTCTGGCTGTTCTAAATCCACCCAATTAAACGTTATATAGTTTATTTATTTTTATGTGTGCGGTCAGGACGTTGTGCCTTTGCGCGTTCGCCATAGGCGTGGTCGTTGAAAAAGTGATCGCTATGAAATATGTTTGTCAGGGACTTTTTTTTCCGACCGCGTGTAGCTACAACAGCTACATGTCTTCCTCAGTATTTTTTGCAGCAGTTTCAATTTCAGTATACCGGACATATTTCAAGCACTTCAGGTAGACGGAATTCATTGCCAAATATATAGCTTCCAATA
This sequence comes from Euprymna scolopes, assembly GCF_053919585.1. Taxonomy (NCBI): domain Eukaryota; kingdom Metazoa; phylum Mollusca; class Cephalopoda; order Sepiida; family Sepiolidae; genus Euprymna; species Euprymna scolopes. Next base: position 102,892,700 of record NC_136484.1, read on the forward strand.
GATTAAAACTAAGTCACTTTCAATATCGATAGTAACAGATTACTATATTAGCATATTGTCACATATGTTTTGACTGTATTTTTACACACATTCACTATTATTTTGATGATGGAATTATGTTTAATATTAAGCAAATGGGTATGATCAGTAGTTGGCATTGTGAATGTCTTTCATCGAAGACTATACAGTGAAATGTTACATAGCATCTTTTATAAAAATTTGGTAAAGCGGATTAAAACTAACAACGTATTTTTTGTAAGTAATTAGGTATAAAAATGTTCCTTCATAAGGTTTCAATATCGGTGCTTTTTTCAGTACACAGACCAAAATGTATCATAATAATCTATTTTAAAGTAATGGTGATAAGACTTCATCTATATTGGATGCCAAACATGTAGAAGTTGGCCTTAAGATTTAAATACGTTTTAGGTATGTGGAATGAGCCAAACATTTTTTCCATGAAACTTTTCAATTAATTTAATCTAATTTTATTTTTTTTATCCACGTGATCATTTTTGATGAAAATAAGTTGAATCTAAAAATAAAAAGGAAAATTGCCATTATATTTTGAATTATATCCACACATGTAAATGGAACTGTTATTTGTAAACTATACCATAAAATAAAAACTAGATAGATCTTTTTATATGTTGCTTTCATTAAATGCATATTAACAACATAAGGAGGGTTACAGAAAAACATACATAGCATTTTTACATGTACCTATACGTGGATAAAATAAAACACATTCATTTACTTTGCACGTTCTGTAATGTATATGCATGTTAATCTTACGTGGGCCATGCCTACTCACAAGAATTGCAAATTACACACATAAGTTTTGAATTTATTTGGCATTTATTTACTTACTAGTTTTATGTTATATGTAATAAATACTTTTAAATGCATAAACTTGCAACACGTATATGTACAGACACAATTAATTGATTTAAAATAGCATTGCCTTTTTATATTATTGTGATTAGCATTTCCATCGAGGATCAAACGGTTAAACTATTATAAACATATATATTTCTATGTATTGACGCTAAAGATGCCAATCAAAATGTTAATTACTTTCACGACCCTTGCTGTCTGGACCTTGCTTGTGATTTTCTTTTTCTTTTCAGGACAGAAATATGCATGGACTTTTTTTGACAAAAATGAGCTTTTATATAAACCTAAACCGCCTGCTTATGTGTATGTTTCGACACACAAGGCGGATCCTGACGACATCGGCATCGTTTTGGAGCGTGACTTCTCGGACGACAGATATCGAACAATTAGCCCAACCCATTAATTCCCTCAACTTTTACTAGCCTATTTTTTTTTACTAGAAGGAGTCGGTTTTTTCGACGACGTTTTCACAAATCATCATCTATGTTGGATTTACTACAATAATTTCACCGCTACCGACTTCCGGTTTTGCCATGGACGTTACGTTTTTTTTCTTCCTCTTTCGCAATATGGGTTCGAGCCTGCCTACCTACTACGACTTAGTTTAAACAATACCTCTCTCCACAACAGCTGTCTACTGTTGTTTCAACCCCCCGCTACTACCACCTTTTTCGGGGTCCTTACGTGGTGACATTGACACGCTCGGGCTACGCCGGGTACTCCCACTAATTCATCATGCATAACCACAAAACTATACTAAGGAATAAGTGCAATGACCCGGAAGTGCATTAGTAATTCCACCGCATCAGATACAGATTGTCTGCATTCGTTGCAACGAAACAATATAAACTTAATGAGTTTCTTACTGGGTTTTAACAGTTGTTAAATTCTTATAAAACGTTGTCGTTTAAGTCGACTTAAAACAAAGTCAATTAAACATTTCCGAATGAAATATAAGATTATACTTAGACATATAATGGCTTTATGCCGTATACGTTTGAATTATAAAAAATGTTATATTCTCATACTATAGTTTGTACTTAGTTTTTAACATTGTACAATAGCTTTCTCATGGATAATCTTCTAGGACGTTCCTCTAAATTATTACGAACACTAGTAGTAATAAAACAATGGCCGATATGTATATTGCCTTGTAATTTAGAAGACAGCATTTATTTAGATTTACATAAAATAGTGAATGATGATTTTTCTCTCTCAATTAATATAATTGCAGTAAATGTTGCAGTGGTTCATTGCGTACATGTTTGCTTTTACTGTACAATTTTATTAAACGCAAAAGCTGTCCCTGAATATAAGGTTCAGCACTACTTTCAATATGTCCAAAAAAAGTAGAAAAAAGTAAAATATCTACTCTGGTTAACTACGCACGAAACGTTGCTTTAATGATATATAACACAAAATGCCTCATAGAAATAATTGCACAAAGTCAAGGCAGCACTGCCGTAAACATGAAAAATAAAGTAAAACAACGATCAGGATGTGTATATTATTGAAGATTTTTGTTTTAGTTTTACTCTGGATTTCAAGTACATTATCCATTTATTTAACGTGGCGAAAAATTTCTCTATCTCGTTTGTTTAGAAAAAGATTGTGTATGGTTAATCAGCAGAAGCGCTCCAAGAAGAAAATGTCGATCTCTACGAAGCGCTTACTACATAGTGCTAACTTTGTAAATTGGATTTGCTGAACATGTCTATAATCTTTAAACCAGGCGAGAAGGTCATTAATAAAAGCCAGAGCTTGGAATCTAAATTATCCTCATTGATTACATAATTTACACAAACATGTCAACTACATGATATACTTGTTTTAAAGTATTACCAACATTGTTTTGTGAATACAGTATATTTTAGTAAAAATCCGTGTATTTTCTAGATTTACTTAACATATAGGTGCTAATGCAATTACTGATCAACTCTATTTTTTAAATCGTATTTCCAAGTTTAAATAAAGTGTTATGATATGTTTTTATTCAATTGTAATGTTAAAGTACAGAATAGGTACACAACATCCTCCTCTCCCCATATTAAGAATGGATTTTTAAATAATAAGCTTATCATCTCAGCACGGATCAATAAGTGCATGAGTACTAACATATAATATAGCATTAGTATTATATCAGCTATGATCATTGATTACCCTTATCATCATTTTGTTTGTTCTCATAAATAAGCTTAATGCAACTAAAACGAAAGTATCAACTGTGATAAAAGAACGATTTATATAGGAAATATCGTATAGGGTTGGACAGCAATTTAATTACTGAATGGCTGTTTTGCCAGAAAGAAAAGCATACAGGAATGTGTTTTCAGAGCTAGACCGTTCATTGAGTCGAGTTATTCTAAGAAAGCATGATAAGAACTCTGGAGGCATCTAGAGTAAAAGAAGCTGATATATCCTTTCGTTCAGTGACGCAACTACATGTACACATATTCCGTAGAAGTACACTTCCTCTCATTGTAAAACGCATTAATAACTTTAAGACTAATCAAATAGACCCTATCTTACATTATTAGGTATATATTTTTATTTGCCAATAGACTCCAATAACCTTACATATACCCCTAAACCGCTCTCCCTTTCTGCGTGTTTCCCTATATCTTTACTCTTATACACACAGATCCACACATTTATATATATATATATATATATATATATAGAGAGAGAGAGACAGAGAGAAAGAGATTTACATATATATGTATGCATATATAAACGCCTTGCTCTCTCTCTCTCTCTCTCTCTCTATATATATATATATATATATATATATATATATATAAACTACTTCAGTTACTCACATAAATTAATATACGATAGTATGAATTTATGCGTAAACATTAAGTATTTACTTCAACAGTGCTGAATAGGTAGACGGAGCTAATTAATATGTTATAACATATATATCGCGGTTAAGCTACACTGGATATTCCGCGTTTCATCCACTCTAGGATTTTTTCAGGCTTACCTGAAGGGAAAGCCTGTAGAATCCTTGGAATAGTCAGTGTAGCTTAATCACGATATATATTTTATAATTTACTAATATATATATATATATATATATATATATATATATATATTTCTGCATATAACGCAACCGTTATATAAGACGAGGAATAAAATTGGACCCCATTTTATTAAATTGAGCATACATCGTTTGTAGAACACAACTGTTTAATCACAAAACCAGCTTTGTTTAGGTTAGACGTGAGATTGCAACACACGCTATCTTATGAAATATTTCTTTTTAAAGATAATTTTTAAATTTAAGGATCATCTTATACGCCGATATATATATATATATATATATATATATATATATATATATATTTATATGCGGACATCGAAAAATGAAGGAAATATACCGAAATATATAATTATAAAGTGACAAGAATTACAGTATAGAATAAACCGGATCGGAAATTGTTTGTCGCCTCTATAAACAAAATGTTTATGTGACGTGTAGGAGATATAGGATGGAACGACAAATGTGCCGCTCTAAACAAACAAAATAAAAAAAAACACAACACGACAGCTTAATTTTAAAATTTGTATTGTAAGTATCATTTCCTCTAACTTTATTATGTATTAGACTTGACATCTATTCAATGTTGCCGCTTCGACACGGCCCCAGAACTGGGGGCATGCCTTTTCCACAAGCGCCGGCGGGAGATTAGATAATACTCGACGGATGGCGGCGAACGGGCTGACTTTGGTTTAGTGGAAAGTTATGTTGGCGATATTCTCGACGTATGACCAAGCGAAGTAGGGCATCGGGTTATGGTCAGGGGAAGAGGGAGGGCAGTGAGAGAAAGGTGCACGTTATATCATTCTTTCGGAAATCAGTCCTGGGTTTCTTTTGACTTGTTGGCTGGCGTTGAATCTTGCTGTCACACCCAGCATCTGCTAGCAGCTACTGATTCCACCAGCAGATCGCCGCATTGAATGACCACATCAATGTACACTTTGGTGTTGATTTTCAGGCAGACTTCGAAGAAGTAAAGTACAAGATTTGGCGCTCACTTGAAACCGCACCGAAATCCATAACCGTGGCCGGAAGATTCGTTGAGCTCGGCCCTAAAGTTTGAACAGTCCGAATTTGCATTTTGAGGGTGCTGGCTATAGTCCTGTTGCTATAAGTTGAATTGGGTGAGAGCATGAGTTCTACAGAGGTCCATCCTCGACATCGTTGGTTGAGCATTATGCCATTTTCATGCATGATAGAAAGCTCCTATAGCTCTTGGGATTGCGCACGATACCCCAATATGCAGGTATCTGTAACAAAAAAAAGCAGTTTTATCAAACGGAAATGGAATCATGTAGAAACTGTGTACATAATAGATGGTCTGCAACAAAAATAGAAAACTAGTTTTCATCAAACTGGTATTTTATGATCGTATGCGTTTTGTACCTATGTCCATCTTAAAGTAAGGGTATTGTGATTCATGCGTAACAATGCACTTATTGAGATCTTGTTTAGTAGATGAATAAACGGGCGTGAGGGAAAGGAAAATCTGTTAAAATTACATTTAACCTTGTGTAGATTTGTACAGCAGAAGCAGAAACAAGGAGGAAATTCCAGCAGAATCAGGGAAAATATAAGATTTTGCTAAAGGAGGAAGCAAACCAGTAAAATAGTGAACTATAGCTCTGTCAGGTTTGTTTTCAATATACACGTAAGATGTGAACACAAGTGCACTAATTTCAGCAGATTCCACTCAACTAAAGTACATTAAAACAGGCACAGGGTACGATATTGCGTCAATGATACATATGACTGAGTCTTAGGCGATAGTGCTGGATTTTTTAGATTTGTGGCTTTTTGTCGACATTGTATAGGAGTGAACGACTCGTAGTAGATTCGCAAGCCTATATGTTGCTACAATACCCAATGTCTTGGCGAATTATGGCTTTGTAGATATATATTATCATCTCTGCTGTGAGTACTTTTCTTTCATAGTAGGGCTGTGAGCCTTCTATTCAGTAGTAGGCAGAGTCATATATTGATGTTGTGTGCAAATGTAAGCCCGAGTATTTTGAAAGAGGTGGTATCGGATACAGATTTATGGGTCATAGCAACCAATCTGTTAGAAAGTTTATTGAATTTGTTAAAGAGAATGATCCTAAACTTAGTAGAATTTAATGGCACAATCAATTTACTACACCAATATGCTATCGACTATGTGGTCATTTTCTTGTTTTTCTGCTACTGCCTTGAGGGCGTTTCTCTTCTAATATTATCTTATGTATATTATGGGCGTAGTCTCATCATCAAATATATCCATCTGAAACAATTTTATCGAGAAGTCTTATACCAAGAACAATTATAGTAAAACAATCGACCCCTACGGCAAACCTGCGATAATGCCATTTTGTCTAGGCGTACGGGTATCGATGGCAACATGTATATTCCTCTTGTCTAAGGAAGATTCTGGTTTTTGTAAGTATGCATGAAGAAATAGCTTAAAGGATAAATATTGGTGAGAACGTTTTCCTACCAGACTTTGTCAAACGCGTTTATATATATTTTCGGCTACAGATTTAGCGTTTTCTTTTTTAGGAAATCCCTGGCCTATACACACTAACAGGACGCTATTATTGGGAAATTCACAGAGGAGTTGTCTGAGGGATGTAAACTAAAGTTCGAGGAACCACCGTGCAAGCACGTCTTTGTTGACTATTGCCGTTCATGTGACATTTTCGTTGTTAGTATCGAAATTGCTATTTGCACATTAATTATCATAATAAGAACATCACGAGTTCTTTGGTATTTTTTTATGACAACTAGGTACGTTTCGCGGTTTATTTTGTAACTCTTAAACTTATTTCTAGTTTCTACAATGTTTCGCTTATTGTACGTAATTTTGTCGAAAAACATGTTACCCTCCTGCAATCTTTGTGCAATAGCTATTTACTAAATTGTAGCAAAACATTAAAGAGAGTATGTGCCCGTGAAATAATCCAATGCCGACTTTGCATCATTCATTTATGTCATTGGAACGTTTTTCAGTCAGATTCCTCTGATATCTTCTTTTATAACCCTCTATTAAGAAGCAATTTTCCGGGGAGAACGGAGTCTTGAAATAAACTAAATACGTTTTTAATAATAAAAATGAAAACAATATTTAAAGAAAATAAGCAGTCAACATTGTTATTCGTGTTAAGCTGTGAATTGCTACATAGAAATCGTTTAGTTATTTTGCTATTATAAATCGCGGAATTCAGATAACTCTCTCGCTTTCATTCTTTCTCCCTCCCTCTCTCTCTTTCTCTCTCTTTATATATATATATATATATATATATATATATATATATATATATATATATATATATATTATTTATTTGAGTTTGCTATTTTTCAAAGGTAACGTAACCAATTAAATATAACGAGGTTGATACAAAAGTGCGCAATATAGGTGTAGAACAAGTTACACTTTCACTTTGTCTTTACATGAGCTTTAATGTATTGCTACACAGTCATGAGTATGTTTCGGTCTTCTAGTATTCAGTAACTAGAGACCTAAGAGGTGTCTAGTTACTAAATATTGAGGGAGGAAGAAATAGATAGATAGTGACGTGTGTACGCACAACCATAAATTCCAAAAAAATCATAGTCGTACAAAATGATATTTAAAATTAACTCTGGCAGCTCGGGAATTATCTTTATTTTTGATGTTGGCGAGTTTTATAAGGGTTAACTAATGAAGACGTACGAAAAGGAATTTATATAATTAACTTTATTGCAATTATTTTTTCGTGCTCCAAGGCAATTAAATATAATTTCGCATGGCTTCTAGTAATGTCCGGAAACAAGTCTTCGGAAATGAGATCAGACTAAGATCTGGCAAATTTCACAAACCGGAAATAGATAGCTGGAACTTCCCGTTTGTTCAAAACGTACGATTTTTTAGTGGAAGGAAATAAATGGTTTATTAGGATACAGTATCGTCAAAAGGAAAGCTATCGATTCAGTTGCCGATAACATATATATAATTCATAAAATGTACATTTTCAAGAATATTAAAGGGGCATATAAAAAGTATACATAGGGCTGAAAAATGTATGTGTTTATAATTTAATTTTTACAGGCCTATCACAGTCGTGTGCTTAATATTGATATATTTATATGTATGTATAATATTAATAAAATTCTAAATGTATTTTTTATTTACTGATGTGTGTGTTATAGATACCAATAAAACTTTCGAACAGAGGCACCGAATTGAAAAAGTATTTTTTTCCTGAAAGATGTCAGTCCCTAGATTGTCTATATATAGTTCGTAACAAACAACGCCGAGTCGCACAAAAAGCCCGAAATATTTTGTTTTTGTCGAAAAAGTTACTTGCCCATGTCAACGGAAGTTAGCAGCCTGTATACAGTCGAGCTAACAGCTTTCGGCATACGGTCAGGACTGTGGCGCAATGGATAATGCCTCTGACTACGCACCAGTCGATTCCAGGTTCGAATCCTGGCAAGTTCGTAATAATTATATCCATCATTTTATCCAAAGTTTACACATTATCCTTGATTAGGATATTTTTGTTTTTTCACAGATTTTGTTTTGAGCATATGGGAATTTCCCATACTCCGAGTCCACATGGTAAGTGTTGATGGTAAGACAATGTTGGGTGTACTTGATGTTGAGTGTACTCGATTTTGTGCTTGACTCATCGTTGTGTGTGTTGACGCGGCGCAACCGCTAGTAATCAATAAACAATATTCAATTACATTAACAATAGTAACGTTTATGGACAATTAAATGTTAAAAAACACGTTGGGTATTATTTGTATTACTTCGTAGACTCAATGACTTTCATGTTGGGGACATTCTTTGGCAATCACTCTCGAAATATAAAGTTCTTTATAGTGATAACAAAAAGGGTTGATTAACAGATACACTAGTTTAATAATATCCATTTCATTCAGCTCGACTTATAAAGATAGCTTTGGTGTACAGAGCGGTAAATTTATGCACACTTCCGAATTGTAGATTAATTTTGCGTGATACGTGTTTACATCATATTGGAAAATATTACAGTCAGGGAAAATGGATGAAGAAGAGGGATCTAAAACTCCAAGCATTCGAAGAAAGATATGCATTGTGCAGATAGTCTGATAGCATCTTCCCAGCAAATTCATGAATTTAACAGTCTTATGTTGATACTCATTCGGTAATCCTGAAGAACTTACTTCCAGGAAATACAGTAAACGGGAGTCCATTTTCATTGTATCACGTGAAAATCTAAGAGAGGTACGCAGAATTCTGGAACTGCAACAAACACTGGAGGTTGGTAGACAGTGTGTTGTAAACTTGATTTAATACTATTTGTAATTTTGTAAAAGAAGGTAGAAACTAGTCTACTGGGACCACTCGTGTGTTGGAGCAATACAACTTGCGTAGTCGACTGGTTTCATTGTAATGGAATAAAATATATTTTGTTAATTTTTTTGTAACCAGTAAATTATTCTCAGTTTCTATGCATTATATGTAGCTTTTCAATATGTGTATTTAGTCCAACTGTTGTTATTGAAACCGTTAGTTCAAGATTATATTGTTTAGCATGTATATATGCATTGCAATAATTGGTTCGTACGGATTATAATAACTGTTAAAAGATATCATAATATTTAACATACCAAGCAAGTTATGTTTCTATTACAGGCAATTTATTTGCCAACTATCAGGAAGTTATCTATTCAAAAGTTCAGTAGTAATTCATTGTCAAATTTCAGAAGCGCATGATATCAATAATGGCTTACCCGCTGAAACCCGCTACTAGATTTTCATTAATCCTCTTTCAAGTCTTAATCTGGAATTGTTTCTTGATATCCTACTTTTATATTAAAGCAGGAAAGAGTGGTGTTAAAGTATGTGCGTTGGATTCAGCTCCTCTTTTATAAAGTATTTCGTTGCAATAAAATATTTATTTTGGATTTACCTCAAATCAAGATTATTTCTTTTTTATACCAAAATGCAGCTCCTTCTTTTTATCGAAATAATTCTCCTATTTTCCATTAACTGTAAGGATGTAAAGTCGCTAAAAATATAAAAGTAAAAAAAAATAACGTCCAATCAGTTTCCAAATGTTCTGGGAAAATACATTATTCTAAAACACTTTAATGGGGCGAAATTAATATAATTAACTAAGTGTATAACAGTCACATTCGACCTGATGTGGGGAACAGCTAGCATATCTTGGCAGATATAAAGAGAACCGCATTGATACTTCAATTTGTTGTGAAAATAACATATTCTGTTCTCTACAAGCATTTCATCACAAAGAGAATATTATTGTCCCAAAACTCAATCACCATTTCACTTGAATCTTCAATACAAACGTTCAATAACTGTGTGAATGTCAGGAGAAAATGTTTATGTTTACAGTAATGTCGAATCGCTAAAACTCCTATTCTTACTTTATATGCTGAAAATCAAATGAGGTTTGATACAAAGTTTATTTCTGAAAACGTTATATTAGTTTAACACATTATCAGCCGAATACTGCCTTCAAATATTGCTAGTTATATCTCAATTATAAAATAAATCTGGTATTGATTATTCTTGCTGTGTTTGTTTACTTCTTACTCAACCTGTCTTAAGTCATCATTTTAAAATCCTTATAATATTGTGAAAGCTTCCGCTAACATTTAAACACATAAACCAATGCATATTCATTTATTTATTTTTATTAGTCATATAAAATATTTAGTTTTAATGCTTTTAAATTCATTATCATAATGTAACATTTTAATATATGAGAGGATATTCCAAAAGTAATGCGCCCTATCTTAAATCCCGCTCTAATGGATCAGAGTCGATGGCAAATTGACTAGGAATACTGACTGAAATCATGCCTTAATGACCAGAACGTCCTATTTCCTTAGTAATACAAAAATATTGGAACTATGAGATTCTGAGAATCCAATATTTGCCATGGATGTGCGTAAAAAGTATTATGCGACGTAGAGATTTTGGCAAAATACATTGTAAATAGTGGTAAAAATTCTAAAAGATTAATTCAGGAGAATTAACAGTTCATAGTTTTATTGCTACCACGCCCGTCTTTGTAGCTCTTAACTTTTGAGTTAAGATACAATTCGTGTTTTTACTTTAAGAATGATCATCATATATGGATAATATGTTGAAGTACTGTCCTATGCTTTCGTAATCTGATTGACATTGAACATTGCGAGTTTCTCTTTCCATCATAATATACGCAAACTGTCCAAACATCGGAATGTATCTGCTTGTGTTTGCATTTTGTGGTAATGTTTGAATGTAAAAATACATCCGATTCTGTAGAACATCGCTGCATATATATTTAGTTTCAAACAGCAAGTGTTTTATATTTTGTTCTCCTGGACAGTGCCAAATAATTCTGCTTAAATTATAAGTCGTTTTCGTATTATTAGCTTAATTTTCTCATTCCACAAGTATTTGATTGCTACACAGCGAAGCCACTTTTAATGCCGCAGACACTGCACTTAATTTCTGTGCTACCGTGGTTTTCTCTTTCGTATGATTTGCAGGGGAAGTAGTAAGTTTTACCATTTTCATACCCTTATTTCTTTGTTTTTTTTATTTGATATCTACTCTTGGCGTTTTCTTTTTTTCTGAAATGCAACGAGGCACTTCTATATTTTAATTATTTTCGTCTATTTCTCATAATTTTGTAACCGCTGTTATAACAAAAAATATATATTCCCTAAAATATACATTTTCTTATTTTGGTAAAATCGTAATCATACAATCAGGTTTTCAATGCATAATTCATTTAGTTGCGCAACTTTTGAATATTTAACTTTTTTATTCCAGGCTACAATTGTATTTTCAAGTAAATGTACGGAAATTAGAAGATTACATGAAGACACATCCAAAATTCAAGACATTCGAAAAAGAAAATTAAACACATTATTTTGAACGTTCAAGATAGAGCGAAAGATTTTTTCTTATCGCAGTGAGCCACAAAGTAATAATACAAATATTAAAAAGTAAACGACGTATATAAATAGAATATTATAAAACACAAGATAAGGTATGAAGAACGAGTGGAAAAACGAATTAAAAAAGACATGATGAGGAAAACTATTGGACGGTTTAACGAAATCGGCAGTGCGAAGTTGAAGTCAAAATGGAAGTGATTCTGTATAATCACGCCAGAAAGGCATACTTCATGTATTTCATATTGTGAATGGTAAATGATGGTCTGCGGGTGTATAATACAATAACCTCACAAGTTACACCATAACGAGAACTATAAAACATGAACGCCAATATATATTCGAAAAACAATCTGTTTTCAAGTCACAATAAGAAATACCTCTAGTATATGAAGTAACTCCAATATTCCATTAGGTATGAGTAGTATAATGACTCAGAGACGGATAATTCTTTCTGTCATGAGATCTAACTTGTTATGGTAAATCATCATGTTATCTGGATTCTCTTAACGACTCTATGAAAGAACATTGGAACATACAAGCCATAAAAATACAATATTTACTAATTACTGGTTACGGTTTTTGTGAGCCAACAACATGTAGTGGTCGGAAATTGCTTCAATCGCGGGTAAATTAGAGCTAAATTAGAGGGTTTTTTTTATTATGGAAGCAATCCCGTGTCACGCAAGGCGTTCACTACCGGTCCAATAAATAGTGAAGAGACAGTCATTTGTTGACAAAAAGATCTCATTCAAATACTGTCGAACAAACACCCCATTTAAAAGAGACAGACATTACACATATTTTTACTTTGTTTTCGTAACTGTTAAATAACATTTTCCTTGCATTCAGAATTTATTAAATAAGTTTTACGGTGAACACATACATTGGACTTATTTTTTTATTGACACGGCATTCATGACCACTTCACTAATGAATGACACCAATTGAAAATATTTCCTTCAGGAGACAGCAAGAAATGGGGGAAGGTGTCCAACCTAACGCCACTGATTTCGGTCCCTGAAGCGTGCCTTCCGTGGAGGATTTGAGCTGTGTACTTAGGACATTTTTAATTTTGAAAATATGTTTTTTTATTTCTTTATTTATAACTTTCTAATACTATCATATTGGACCAGGTTTTATAAGAAAAATTATTAGTTTCGTGGATATTAGCTATAGTATGTAACGCGCCATACTTAGAATATGTATAATTTTATTGAGAGATTTCCGCCTCAGCAGAAACATATTCAACAAAATGTTTACCCGGAAAATTTTTACCGAAAACTAATGATATTAAACTGTAAAAAGGAAGATACTAGAATTTAAAGAAAACTATATTATTTATACTCAATCAAATATGCCTCATGCAGTAATAAACATGAAAGTTGTATTTTCTTGCACTTTTTAAGATTTTAAACATTTATAAATTTTCTCATTATATGAAAATATTATTATATTGATTATAATACTTTGACAGAAGGGATGAAATTAATTGCATATAAAACATACAACGAAAAAAATGCAAAATTATCCAATTATATCAATATATTTTGGCAAATTATGTAAATATATTTTGTAGAAAATGATTATTTAGTAAATAGATCTTAAGTTTATTTAATTTTAAAAGAATAAAACGAATTGAAAAATTTTAAATTTCAAATTATCAATACATTTTGCCATTATAAAAAAGATTATTGAATTCATTTTAATTGGGAAAAGAAAAAAAAACTATATAAAAAAAAAATTAGCTAATCATCAACAATTTTTTTCATTATCAAAATTTATTCATATACATTCGGCATAATTTAGTTATACTATTTGATTTTAATGTAATAAAACATTTTTCTCATTATACTTCTTAATATGGACCAATACTCGTTTTTACGAAAAAATATTTAAAAGTCGCTGATATCGTTTTTAGCAATGCTGTTTTTTTTTCTTTTGCAAATAAAAATTAATCTACTGATCATATTTTTATGACGACAAAATTTATTGATAATATAGTGCTAATTTTGATTTTCGCCAATTTGTATCTTCACCTCCGACGTAAAAGGAAATATCCATAAAATAGATAAAACCATTAAAAAAATAATGGGCAAATGTCATAACACAATAAATAAAAAAATAAGTCACACACGCAAAAATAATTTCCTTATAAAAAGAATAACGGCTCCCTCAGTCGAACAACGTACAGCATCGGAGCCGATGCCTAATTCGTTAGTGGGATAGCACTCGTGTACATCAACCGATCACATTTCCTAACTTCCTCCTGTTTTAATTTTTATTTGTTAAATACGGGGTTAATTAAAATTAAATTATAATCACATGCTTACATTTGAAATAATAGTGTTATTTAAGTTACCTATTGTTGATTTCAAAATGAAAGCAAACTACTGGTTTAAGTAATCGATACCGGTGTTGAACGTAAAAGTCCCGTTTTAAGGATTATATTGTTCGACTAGTATTTTAAAGTTTTACGATACCTTTTTGTTCGTTAAATTGTTAGGTGGAAGTGCATAGTAGTTATTTGCGAACAGCCGGGCACACACGCGGCTTTGATTAAAACTATAAGATGGCATCAATAGTCCTAACAAGCGAACAGTTAGTATATGCGTTGTTGCAGCCGGCAGTTATTGTTTAAAGGTAGTATTAATAATCGCTTAGCGTGGTTTGACAGAAATGTTAGTATAAATAGTTAATTGAAAATCCGTAATATCAAAATCTGTAAAGTATGTTTGTTTTTTTCTTTTTAATCGATATTATATCAAAATATATGTAGGAAATATCTCAAATAAATCAGAATAACATGAGCATTATGATTATCACTAATCCAAAGGAATTCAATAAATATTTTGCGAGGAAATTTAAAATTTGTTTTTTTAATGCTATGCCTACAGCTTCATCGCTTATTATCGCTTACTCCACTCGCTCGCTCTCTCAATATATCCGTCTTTCTCTCTTTCGATCTGTAAAAATCAATGTGCTAGCGATAAGAAAATATTAAGCGCGTGAAGTCAACAATTCTAGTAAGCAGTCAGTCTGATGCTGTTTGAAATAAAGAGCAGTAGTAACAGTAATAATTCCAACGGACCGTTATTAAATGCTATGTTATGGTAATATCAATATTCCTAAAAAGCGGCCAGTGTCGGTATGCGTACTTGGCGCCGGCAGCTATTGTGTAAAGGTAGTATTAATAGTCGATTAGCGTTAGTATAATAGTAACAGTGGAAACCCGTAATATCCAAATCTGTAAAGTATATTGCACTTAAGTCGATAGTATATCAAATATATTAATAAATATCCAAAATAAAGCAAAATAACATGAACATTAATATTATTACTATTCCAAAGGAATTCATTAAATATTTGGTGGAGAAATTAATAATTTGTTTTTTTATGCTATACCTACGACTGTAGTCCTTATTTTCGCTCACACCGTTTCTCTCTCCATATATATATTTCTCTCTCTTTCTCTTCATATCTCTACGTAAAAATAAATGTGCAAGCGTTAAGAAAATATAAACCGTTTAAACCCAACAATTCTTGTAAGCCGTCAATCTGATGCTATTTGGAAAAAACGTAGTAGTAACATTAATAGTTCCAAAGGACTGGTATTAAATGTTATGTGCTAGTAGTATCAATAGTTGCCCAGTTGGAAAACTCTTAAGGAATGATTTTGTAAAAAAATATTTTTAAATCAATATTATATCAAATTATATAAAATAATATCTGAAATGAAACAGAAAATCACGTAGATTATTATCACTATTCCAAAGAAATTCATTAAAAATGTGGTGAGTAAATTAAAAATGTGTTTTTTCAAGCGGTACACACGACTTTATTACTTAATAGTAGTCTGCAAGTTACATTTTGTTTGCCAAGGAGTTATTTCCTCGACTAATAAAATCGGCAAACATCCGATACTATTCAAATCACTTTTAATCTAAGATTGGTTTCACTGAACTGAGTAGATTATCCATGTTTTTTTTCTAATTCTGAAAGCAACAATGTGTAAATAAATTGTGACATGTAAAACGCTTATGTAAACATGGTAAAAAAAAAATCAGAACAGGTATATCATGATTTCACCAAAGTGGAGGTTATCTATTTGATTTAAATTTCTCTCATGTAATTAGAGTAAAAATAAAATTTAATTAAACATATATAAGTTTAGTATGGACCTCTGTGTTTCAATAACAATATAATTTTCAAGGACACGTACATCAAGGTTTAGAGAAGAAATAACCGATAACCGTTTAAGTCATTGCATCAAGGTACCTACGCATAACTTTTCGAACTCGGACAAATTATTATTTTTTTTTAATTTCAAACAAAATCCCTCATATTTTCTCAGGAAACCGACGGATTTTTTAACGTAATTACCTGCCTTAAATATAAAGTAAATTGCTTATTATAGTTAAATGTCTTTAGTAGAAATGTATTTGCAATGTAAGATATGCTACACATGATTAAGTACGCTTAAAATCACGAAAATGAAAACAGTAATCAATTTTGTCGATGTTAAAATTTTAAGTATATCCGAAAAATTCCGAGCGTGTTAAGATAAAAACTAAGATAGAACTACGATTTCTCATTTGTTTATAATATTTATGCAATGAATACGAAATGAATGAACGTACAAACGTACATATTGAAATACAGTAATTTTTAATGATAGTCTTCTGCTAAACAAAGATATAATCCATTAGTTTCCGTTTTTTTATTTCTTATTAACTTTATATTTCTATAATATCAGACGAGTTGGATTAGCGTCGAAACTGTCATGAAGTGCAATTGATAAGACAATATCCGGTGCATGTAAACCGTTTGAATTTGCAATTAGAAAATAGGCTCAATGACATCAAAGTACAAGAGAAATGCTCCTTTTTAATGTTCGTTTATATTCCGCTTTTAACTGAGAGCTAACTACTTCTTGAATATACATAGTTAAATTTTCGTAGAAAGCGATTTCTATTTATTAATTTAGATGATTTAGATAGCGTTCAACAAAATATAGCATAATGTATTTTATAAAATATATCAGTGGAACAGATTTTACAGAAAATTGCAAAACAATAAATTGAAATTAGCGATGATATATATATAAAGGCGCTACCTTCAATATGATTCACCAAAGAATGCATAGCAATTTGCTTTTGAGGGTTTCCGGCTGAATAGAATTTATATCTGTCTGATTACAAATTTGTTACCATAACGATATTTCTATTAAGTCCATATACAGCCATTTTATAAGTCTATGCTTAATTGTTTTTTTTTCATTAGCGAGCATTACTGTAAATAACAATTACATATATTGTAAGACGAAGTGACATTATTAATGTTAGCAGTTTTTCGACAGTGACAAAAATATGCATTATTTAATTTCGCAGTAAATAGTATATAAACACAAGTATAAACCAATACATTGACAATATACCGTACACATATTACAATTACAGTGAAATATATGAAAACTGTCATGAGCATTATTTCCTTAATATTTTAAATGTGTTAGCATATTAAATAATTTAAAAATTGAGATTTATTAGGTTATTAAAGAATTTAAAAATTGAGATTCATTAGGTAATTAAAGAATTTAAAAATTGAGATTTATTAGGTTATTAAATGCAACTGATATTAAGTGTTGTTCTGCATTTGTTTGTTTTCAATTCGCTTATTTCCAGACTAATTCATACATTATTTTCTGTATAATAAATCCATATATTAAACAGGCTAGTGCATTTTTATGATGTGGTGTTTTCTGCAACATTTAAGAAACCACATACTCATAAATTTCACTTTTAGTAGAAAGTGTAAAATTTACACTGTAACACTAGAAGACAACGCGAGCATGAAAAGTAATATAGTTAATATTAAACAGGAAAAATGCAAGATATTCTAGTAAACATATAATTAATTTATAATTAAAAATATTGCAGCATAAGGGTTGATTATATAATATAAAATTGAAATAAAAAATATTTTCGGATACAGGCTGATGTCTACTAAATTATTGATTCTGTCATAAAACAACGATTAATTAAGAAATTTTGAATCTTACCTTACGTGGGGTTATTTAATTATATACGTGAATCATCATTTCCAATACTTCCCTCGCTTACGATGTTTTTCATTTATTTTTATTATTGACACATACAGCAATATATATATTTATTTTAATCGTTGTATACTGAACGATGAGGCAATCGCCCCTCTTCGCCCTAACCATGACTTCATGGCTGTAAATGTGTCGATGTACAAGAAAACAACTTCTGCGAATCTAACTAATCGAATAAATGAATGAATTACGTTGCGCATAATTATTATATTATCGGCAGGTACTTATCCCGCCTTGTAATTAATTCTAATGACATATTCTCATATTTGATGAGTAAACTATTTTTTTTCGATCGATCATCGACTGATTATCAGATATGCTTACTAATAAGTTGTTTATCGATCTATGGAAATGATTTACTATAAAACTATGAAGGTGCGTCAACAATTTTGAACTTACCGCATTATCACATCAGATAAAAAAAAATCACGTTTAATTAGTGAAACTAAAAAAATGAATTATATACGTACAGAATAAAGTTTTGTTGACTGCGACACATATGTATATTAATTAGAATTGTATATAGTTAGAACACAATAAAAGCGTGCTAGTAGGTTGGTGAAAAAATAATATCGTTTTTATATATATATATATATATATATATATATATATATATATATATATATATATAAATACGACAAGGGTATGAAATGAAATCACACAACTATATATTGGTATGTATAGAATGGAGCATTTACTGATTAATGAAATACAAGAAATATTTTGGGGATAGAAGGAATTATTTATGCCAGGGCATTTCGAAGCCTAATGCTTCTCATCAGAAGAGTAGATTAGGGCTAGATAGCATGGGGAACATGCGGCGTCTAGCGTAGGGTTCATAAGGGACGAAAAAGATTAAGAGGAATTATAAAACGGTGGGGATAGCTTTATTGAATTCTAAATAAATAAAGGAGAACAGTGTTACGTATAGTACGATATAAAAGATTGAATATGGTCATTTACATAGTGTTGAGTTAAAGGGGTATATGGGTTACATTGGGGTGCATTGTTGCGGCATTGTACACTTTTAACGGTTTATGGGGGTTCTATTATCTATGGAGTGGAATTTTTGACAGGTGCAACCCAAACGGCAAATGCGGATATGAAAACGCTTATAATTGTGGGATGGGTAATGCAAGGTTGTGATATTGATTAAGTAATATTCGGCAATATTTTAAAGTTTCCTCTGTTATGATATAGGGAATATGATTATAAGGGAGCGTTCGGAGGATAGGATGACAATGTCTATGAGTGCGTTTAACTTGATGCAACACGTTTAATGATACATATAGTTAGTAAGGTGGAAGAGTAAGGGGATATTTACTACTTTTAAAACTGGTAGTAATACCACTAATAGTATGGTAATTATAATAATGAGAAAGAGAAAAATAATGATTATTATAATAATACTAATAGTAAAAATAAAACAAAAGTAAAACTAAAGGACTAAAAATAACAAATAAAGGTAAAAACATAGTTGTGATAAAATAAATTCCAATGTTGAAGGTAATAACAATTAAAATGAAGATAATGGTAACGAATATGGTCGCAAGGACGGGGGTAATAACGGGGATTATAATAATAATAATAATAATAATAATAATAATAATAATAATAATAATAGCGTTAACAACAAGACAGTAATAATAATGGTGGTAATAATAGCGATAACAATATTACTACCACTACATCCGCAATCACCACCACTACTACTAATATTAATAATGATAAGAATGTTAGTAATTACACGGGAATGCGTAAAAGAAAGGGATAAAGACCAGTGGGGGGTCAGAATAACAGAAAATACGTGGTTAGGAGTGAGGGGCGACTGGTCCCGTGAAAAAATAAAATGTAGTAAAATAAAAGAATATATATATATATATATATATATATATATATATATATATACACACACACACATATATATATGCATCCATATATACAACCCCACATATATATACATATATATATACATACATGTATATATACATTTATAAACATATATATATATTCATATATATACATGTATATATATATACATATACATATATATATATGTATATATACATGTATATATATATACATTTATATACACATATATACATACATTTATATACATATATATATACATACATGTATATATACATATATTTACATATATATACATGTATATATATATATATATATATATATATATATATAGTTGAACGTAAAAAAAGAAATTATTTTTGCATCAACATCATACTTCAGTTTTGTTTTAAATTAACATTTAGAATTAATTCTTAGTTAAAATGGTAATTTCTCTCTGTACAGGAATTTATGTCATTTTTTCTCTCTAAAATCGCAATACTAGGACATACAATATCCATGGGCTCATAGTGTTCATGAAATGCATTTTCTGACTGGTTCACTGGAGAAAGATTTCTATTTCCGTACAAGGAACATGAAATATGGTTGATAGATACAAAACTTATTTGAGATGGTTTATTGACGAGAATAAGTAATAATTGATCATGCTTACGCTTTATGTACACCACCATGGGTAGGATCTCGTACACGCGTGCAAGAAAATGTGTACTAACCATCTGTCTCGGTGGCTACACTTTTAACTATGTCTAATAGTTGATCCTTCAAGGGAGACCAGACCGTCAATGGTCACTAGAAATTACCGCTCGGATGCTCGGAACACACAATGCGTGCATGACGTTAAGTCTGTGACGCAACACTCTTAACTTTGGTCGGCTGTATGTAAGTTTGAATTTATGGTGTAGATCACATCTCACAATGGGTTGTTTGTGTTTTCACACTCTAGCCTCAATGAAGATCTGAAATTAACTGCGCTTTGAATTCGTCAGGCAATCAACAAATAAATTAAAACCAGTTGCCATTTTTCTTATAAACAAAAACAATTATATTATTCACTGAAATTTACAAGACTCTAATCGTTCATAACTAGTGAAAAATTAAATGCTTTTGGGACTGGCGTATCCACTAGAAAATGTATGCGCTTTTTTCACAGTGTACATTCATAGATTAGGAGAAACTTAAACTTGCCAAGGGTATCTCTTAGACTGATTTGAAATTCACAGGCAGCTAGCAGAGTGTGACTTAAATCCGGGATTTTTTTCTAACTGGGCTGAATGCCCCAGGCAGGTGGTAGAGTGTTTATTAGATCAGATACATTTCTCTGACGGTTGTGAAGTTACACGCATGTTGTAGAGTGTATCTTAAGTCAGTGGATTCTCTTTCCCTTGTGACAAAGCCCCAGACAACTAGCAGAGTGTGTCCTAGAGGTTATTATTTCGTTTCATTATATTGAGAATCAGGTGGGCTTAATCCCTTCCCAATTCTTAGAATTCCATTTCACAATTATCATAAACCCAACAGCAGGAAGTTTTTCAAATTCTTAGGCTCTTAAAAAAGTGTTATTTTTCTTCTTCCGTAATGTGCATCTCAAACTGTCACTTCCGAGAGGAGCGTTCATTGTATTTCACTCCATTCGTCTCTAATTTCAACATCACTCAT
Source organism: Euprymna scolopes (assembly GCF_053919585.1). Classification (NCBI taxonomy): domain Eukaryota; kingdom Metazoa; phylum Mollusca; class Cephalopoda; order Sepiida; family Sepiolidae; genus Euprymna; species Euprymna scolopes. Next base: position 102,914,200 of record NC_136484.1, read on the forward strand.
TGGTATTATCAAGGGTTTTCAAACGACATTTCGTATGATTATATAAATGTAAATCATTTGATTAGTGTTGCTTAATGTTGTTGTTTATATCAATATAAATTATCATGCGAGAAAACGTATGTTCTTTTTCCTCAATATCCACAAATAAGTATATGCGTGTATTAAGTTGAAACAAAAATATTTTCCTTACAATACTTTTCTTTTCCGTCATCATCATAAGCATCATCAACATCATCACCGCCATTATCACTAACATTATCACCGCCATAAAAATAAACATCAGCAATGCAATCATCACAACCAACATCATCATATGCATCATCATCACCGCCGTCATCATCAGGACCATCGTTACATGCAGCGACACTGTCACATGATATTTTACTAGGGAATACCATTGCCATTATGTATTAAATTTTGATTAAATCTTTTTAGGTTATATTACATTTTTAACATTAAGTTTAATATTTATTCCAACGTGTATCAGGAGAACATTTACATATTTTCGCAGTTTCTCATAGTAAATACTTTATTGTCATTCGGTTTTTTTTTTAGAAGGTACATTTGTCAAAACTTATTCAGATCAATTTGTCGTTGCAAAATGACGTCACATGAATACAACTTCCTCCACATTGAAAGATATCCTTGTATCATCGATATTATTTTTTTAATGACATTTGAAAGTAAGTAGTTCTGGATTAATTATTCGTTAACCCTGTAAATTACTCAAATTGAAAACGCGACTTCTGTTATTACACAAAATCCTGATTGTCTCAATGGCAATACATAATTATATAATGTTCACAGGAGGGAAACATTCACATTATATTTTAACTCCGATATCCTATTCTTAGTGCATCTTTAATAGTATGGAGTGTTTTCAAAGAAGTTTCACAATAATGTGCAACACTTCAGAAGATACTGAACTTAAACTATACGCAGCATTAGCAGATTATCATGGAATATTCCTATTTGACACCACAGTAACTAGTACTTGATATATAAAAATAACATGTATTAAAATAATTAATATCTTTTTCAAGCACTTGTCTACATGTTTAAATGTATTCAACAATGTGCTTTCACCGGGTGTTTTAATTTGCATGTGCATTTAACATGAAATAATACAAACACCTATTTGCTGGACATTCATTTTGGATCAATTCCGTGCATTTACATCGTGACCCTAAAATGAATAGTTATTGCATAAGTTATGGTTAGATTATTTAAGTGTATCAAGCAGGACATCGTGATCAGAGTGCATGTTCACTATAGTTATATAACTGCAATATAATATTTGTTATTTTACAAGGATTGCCATTGTTAGTGTAATATTATAATCAAATCCCGACCCGAAAATTTTTGCACAAACGTAAAATAATGTGAATCCTCTTTGTCAGATGACGTAGCGACATAACACATGTGATTGTGTTCTGTAAACAGATATAATGCGAAAATCACTTTCATTTTGTATTGTATAATTCTCTTGAACATATGAATATATTATTATAATAGACAATAATATAATTTCGGGTTACAAGAGAATCTTTATTATTTTTTTTTTGTAATTGGAACACTTCTCGATTGGCAGAATTGTGTTATGTTTCCCTTAATGGAAATCAATTCAGACAATCCAGGGATATCAAGCTTATTATATGGCGAATGATATCAACATATATACCAGACAACAACTGCAATCACACATAAGGCACGTCATTATATATTTTGGCGCAAAAACCCACACATATACGCATTTTAATATTCATCAAATGTGAAACGAGATTATTCTTTTCCTACAATTACTTGGTGAATTAAAACGAAATGGATATAAAATGTAATCTATTTGCGTGTTTCGATATCCACTTTTTTAAGAACTTAATTGTTGAATTTTTGTGAGAGCAGAAATGATTTCATAAGAAACAGTTATTACTTATTTCTTTTCTAATTGGTTTGGGAATATAGTTTCTGATAGGTTTGTAATTTGTCAGAAAGTGTATGGTCGTAGATGCGATTTTTGTTATTTTTCCATACGGCGTTATACGCTTTGTATACCTTTATCTGTAAGATCAGGTAACTTCCAAAAAGTGAACTTGTATTAATCTGTAAATTCATCCATACTTTCAGCTTAATTGTTCTAAAGTTTTTAATCGTAACCTTCATTTTCTCCTATTTTTGGTCGCTGTGGTATTTTTATGAATATACCGCCCTTTAATCTCTCACTCACTCCCCCTCTCTTTCTATCTTTCTCTCTCTCTCTCTCTCTCTCTCTCTCTCTATATATATATATATATATATATATATATATATATATGAACGTATTTCCTCTTCTACACTGGCCTTAATCAGACACTATACAATTTAAACACCTACTATTAGGTTGGTACAAAAATAATGTGGTTTTTTGACATGAAGTTGGAAAATTACATTATTTTTGCACCACCCTAATTAATCTTCCATCTACTATGAAACACACCGACACATCAAACAAGTTGGGCTGGTCTCTATTGTCCAGTTTTCGTTGTAATTGCTTAATACTATATTCATCTATCTTTTCGGTTTGATCGTCAGAAATATTAGAATAAGTGAGGTTAACAGTATTACTTCATTGAACGGGTATTTCCTTATTGATGATTAGAAACATTGAATATAGAACTCTACCCTAGGACATTTTTAAACAAATAACAATATTGGAAAACTACTTATCCATCAATTAAGTTTATAATAGACTTAATGGAAGTGTTGATCTTTTATAATAATTTTTTGTAAGTTTTCCCTATTGAAGGCTAATAATTTAATAAGTCTAGTAAAAGAGTTTATAATAAAACCGGGTTTCGCTTCTTTTAGAAGGATGTATTCTTCTATATAATGTAATTTATTCTCCCATTATTAATGTACAATTGATCCTAATATTACCTTATAAAAAGTTTAGGAACGGTCGATCACTTTTTTAATGGCTGCTGAATATATATATATGTAAAAGGAGAAACATATTTGGTGAATTTTCATATTAATTACAAAATACATTCTTTTTCATTTTTCATAGTTAGAAGTAATTAAAAAATGATCGACTGTCCCTACACTATTACACCCTACTTTATATGTATATATATATATGTGTGTGTGTTTAACAGAAACTTGTCAATAATTAGTGCTTTCTCTCTCTCTCTCTCTCTCTCTCTCTCTCTCTCTCTATATATATATATATATATATATATATATATATATATAATGTTTTACTATAATAATTACATACCTACAGACACTAGTGTTTCATTCTTTCGGGAATCTTCAGTGCAGGGTGTCACGATTAATACCAGTCGAACGATTCGAACTCGGCACCACGAGACATCTCTGGCTCGATTAACAAAGACCGTATTCCATTCGGCTACCATTAACCGCGTGAAATAACGTTGACTTTAAACATTATAATTTTATATGTTCTTTACGTCATTCAGAGAGTGATCTAATATATATACATATGTGTGTATGTATAATATTGACTCTCCCATCGATTTCAACGTATAGGCTTCCGCAACAGCAACTAAGTGTCTTGGAAACCCTTTAATATTGTTTGTTTGTAGTGATGAACGTTTATGTTTACCATCCAAAAGTTTTGTATTACTGCTTACCTTTGTCGATGCAGACAACTGCCACTGGACAGAGTATACAGTAAACCGCAGGTTTTTGCATCAGAGTTGTATTCTGCTATACTCTTAAGGAAGACCAGTTGTATAACTCTCAGTCAATGTTCTAGAGATCAAGCTGCAAATTTCTCTGACTCGTCGCGGTACATAAAACGCCTATACTTTCCAAATGGTCACCTATCTGGTACTTGACAGGCTCAAAGTTGCTTAACTTCGGTGATCTGGGGAAACCGTGATTGTGCGGTATATATTTATAATTTAGCTGATAATAAGTGCCATAAAAAACACCCAACATCCCTTGATGAAAACTTAGTCATTCGAAATAAGAAATTTATTAACTAAAAAATTAAAATTTGATACCTTACCAAGTACACACAACAACTAAAATTACAAGAAGCCATACTAATAAAAAAAAAAAAAACTACAGCCCTTTTTTAATCGGATCTGTTTAATACCGGGACAAATATACTAAACGTATTTTGTAACTAACAGCAAACTAAATAAATAAAGTATAAAATAAAAAATCGAAATTAACAATAAAAAAATTCGCCCCTAACAATCCTGCACAAATCTTTTATAACCAATAAAAAATATAATAAATAAAACTATAAATACACGAAGCCTAAAAAAAAAAATAAACACGACAACAACAGCAATCGCTCCTGACGACGATCGGATGCAATGATAGAAAGGGCTTGAGAACGGTATGGCTGCACACCAATATTTGGTCGCCATAATATACAGTATGCGAGATGAACTAAAAAATACTGATCGCCGAATTGGAAACATAACAATATCTGAAAAAGAAAAATGTTAGCATTCAATTAAATATGTTTGAATACATTCCATGTTTATAAATGATGTGCCCTCTATAGTATCAGACCTGACCGAATGGTTAATTGTAGGCATAGACTGATTCATACTATCTAAAAAATTCCAACAAAAACCTAACAGCCAGCCATGGTTCTCCCCAGAATGTGCTATTGCCATCGCGCACAGAAATCACTTTTTCCATAGCCACCAACGTAATAGATGCACTAAAACTAAAGCTGCTTTCAGGAACTCCAGCAACCACTGTAAAGAGTAATAAAAATAAGCAAGAGAGCTATATGCCCAGTCTATTAAATCCAAAGTAGCTGATCAGCGGCTTAGTTCCCACAAGTTTTTGCAAATAACAAATAGAATCCTGAACAGAAGTGTGTGTTCTATCCCAACCATTATCAACGGACCATAGGTCATCTCGTCAGCATCCGACAAGGCCAAACTATTTGCCAAAAACTTTGCAGCTAATTCTACCCTATGCGACGAAGACCATCAATTCCGCATATTTCCTCCTATAACACAGAACACGCTAGGTAACATACAAATACGTGTGCTTGACGTCACCAAGCTAATCAAGAACCTTGATTCCAGTAAAGCTACTGGCCCTGACGGCATCCCGATTATAGTGTTAAAAAAGCTTCAACCAGAACTTGCTTCCATACTTACGAAACTGTTTAAACGTTGCCTTAAGGAGAAGTGCTTTCCAACACCTTGGAAAACCTCATCAGTATGCCCTGTATTTAGGAACTCAGGTGATAAGTCATCTCCATTGCAGTACAGACCAATAAGTCTCCTTTGTGTCATGAGTAAGTTGCTACAATCCATATTAAATAGAGAAATAGTCAACCACCTCAGCAGAAATAACAATAGTGCCACGCAATATGGTTTCCGTTCTGCAACATTTACCGTAGATGTGCAAAAGGTTATATATCTCATGGGATTAGTGATTCTCTTGAAAAAGGCTTCCTTTCCAGGGCAATTGCTCTTGAGATATCAAATGTCTTCGACAAAGTATGGCATAAAGGCCTACTGCACAAGATGTCCAGCTACGGTATAACTGGAACTATTCTGTATATCATTAAACACTTTCTCTCTGATATGCTCATAAGAGTAGTGGTTGATGAACAAAAATCAGAGGCCTGTAGTATTAATATTGGAGTCCCTCAAGGGTCCATCCTGGGCCCAACACTCTTTCTGATCTACATCAATGATCCCCTTAAACACATACTCAATCATTCGTTGACATCTATGCAGATTACACAACCATCTACAGCAACACATCACAGGCCGTAAATGACAAAGCTCTCTCTGATTCTCTCTCATCTGATCTTGAACGAGTGGTTCCGTGGGGGAAGAGGTGGCTGGTTACCTTTTAATGCATCTAAAACCAAACTCCTATCTTTACATTCAGCGCTCTGATCCCCATCTGGCGTCAATTGAAATGGATGGCTCTCGTATAGGAGAAGCCCCTATGTTTTGACAAGCTTCTGGGCTTGACCTTCACTCCTGATCTAAAATGGAACACGTACATCAAGTCTGTAGCCAAGGTCGCTGGAAAAATGGTGGGATCCTTCTACCGCTCCAGAAGATATCTCACTACTGATGCAATTCTTTATCTATATAAAAGCCAAGTACGTCCAAGTATGGAATACTGCTGCCATATCTGGGCAGGAGTTGCAAAAAATAACCTATCCTGCTTTGAGAGAGTACAAAATAGACTTCGTGGCTTAGTGGGGGATGCCCTTCTCGCTTCCTTGCAACATCTCTCCCACAGAAGAGACGTTGCAAGCCTATCTTTGTTTTATCGTTATTTCCATGGCAGGTGCTAGTCTGAACTCAAATCTCTGATCCCCCTCGCCAATATTTTACAAAACAACACCCGTATAGCTGAATCCACTGTCAAAATCTTCCCCCACTCTTTATCTATGCCTAAATCAGAACGTAGATTCCATGAACAAAGCTTCTTTCTTAGAATTGCACCCCTGTGGAACTCTGTTCCGTCTGCCTACTTCCCTCCTAATCACAACTTGGTTGTCTTATAGTTCAACGCAAACAAATACCTGATGAACCGCCCCTTAAGTAGACACTTTAAATATCCACACTAACGTACTGTACTTACAATACCCCTTATCTCTGAGTGGCTTCCGGGCCTTGATAAGTGGTGACCACCTTGTAATATATATAATATATATATATATATATATATATATATATATATATATATATATATAAACTCCTTTTTCTTTTGTGTGTATTGATATTCATAATTAAACCCGACTTTTCTATTTATTTAAAAAGAAAATACAATTTTCTTATACATGGTTTGTGGAATTGCATTCATTAGTGAAAGATCTAGCTAATTTGCATATTCTTTTAAACATTCATTTTTATTAATTCCCTATTAGTTTTTTTCGGGTTTCTAATAGGATGATCATCTTTATTTACCTTTACTTGTAATCATATTCATGCATATATTCTACATGATTAATACTTGCATAATATTTTCGTAAAAAGCTATAGTAAGCAAGAAATTGTTTCCATATATATTTATGTATGCGTATATATTTTTGTTATAAATCTCTGCCAACCAAACTCCTCCTAGAGTTTTGGGTCTACATATTTGCCAGGTGAAGGTCGATCGGCAGCGTTACGAATGCATAAGGTAGTAACTATTGGTTAATGTTTTCATTTTTATCTTTGCAGTAAACATGTTTAATAGCCCAGTCATTGATGACAGAGGCAATATATATCGTGAGCTGAGCGTTTTGGTTTCGATTCTCAGTGATGGCGCGTGAGGTTTTTTAAAATACTTTCTAATCATTACTGTATATAGCATCCAATCTATCTATCTATTTATCTATCTATCTATCTATAATATATATATATATATATATATATATATATATATATATATATATATATATATATATATATGTGTATATATATAAGTGAAAATCTATGTCTGTCCTTTCTCTATGGTAGTTAAGGATGACTATTATACAGAAAGACATTACTTTACATATTCACGCTTTTTAATATATACATATGCACATAACCTTATGAACAGTACATAGGGTCCGAGCAATCTATATGAGAGATAGATAGATAGATGGGGTATGTATGCAACAGAAAATAAAAATGGATGCGTTACATATGCATATGAAAAGTGAGAAAAGTGTGGGGTATTTTGAAACAAAGAAAAGTGACAAAAAAGCTGTTGTTCTCATTTATTCTTATAAATTATAACTCTAGTTGAAACGAACAGGTTCTTTAAATCAGCGTTATAATAGCAGCATTCTTTCATCATGAAGAAAATATGATATGTTATATTCTGTTTAACTCTTCTCGTTGAATTATTAGATTTTTCTCAGTCGGAACAAGATGGAGCTGGTATGAGATGGCTCTGGTATGAAATGGCATGTGACAAGGAATAAACATTACATTATTGTCAGAAGGAGCATATAATATTTTCATATATGAGTAACGAAACGACAGACATCATGAATAGCTTAATGAAAGACGCTATGTTATTAATTACCGCTATTTATTACTCAACACGATGCCGCTTTCTGATATATTTATTTACTACGCCACATTTCCATATTTATACTGACACTTTGGGTTGATTAAATAAATATTATATCTGTAGGCACATATATGTTACACACAAATGCTATTATAGGTGATAAATATACACTTCTGGTTATAATAAACCAATGGGATAAAAATGGCTGGTGTATTGCTAAATCGGAGTAAATATACTTTAAGCCCACATAAAGACTGATTCATTACAATTAGCCTCCGAAATCTGTTTTCGAACACAAATAGAATTAATACATACTAATATAACAATAAAAGAAATCGAATAAACATGAACTTATGTATATATATATATATATATATATATATATATATATATATAATGTGTGCGTGTATATATATATATATATATATATATATATATATATATACGTAGATATATTTATATACATATCTAAGGGATTGTCTTAAGCACCGATATATATATATATATATATATATATATATATATATATATATATATATATACATGTGTGTGTGTCATAGCAAACACCTCTTTAAGATAATAACTATATATATACAGCATTATATATATACATATATTTATATATATATATATAACTAAATATATATATATATATATATATATATATATATATATATATATAGCATTGTCTTTAGCGCTGATATATTAAAGTGAACGTGTCTGTGTGGCAGTGTGTATGTGTGTGTACATTTCCCTACGCAATAACTTTTTTAGACTACAGACTCCAAATTTGATATAGAGGGTACTGGGATTTGGGAAAATCTCTGTGATCAGTTTCGGCCAGAAATTTGGCTGTTAAGGGGGCAAATTTAAAAGATTTGACCTTTGAGAACTCTACCAAACTCCTCCGATAATTTTGGGTCTAAACAATTGAAAATTTGGATATAGAATATTGGGCATTGATCTAACTAAATAACTTCATATGAGCCCAAAACAATACATTTAAACTGGTCACATTAGGGGTCAGATTAACAAAAATCGAACCTTTTTTCCCCTACATACACCTCCAAATATCCTGGTCACGCCAGGCTGAAATGCTAGTGTATCTATCTATATATTTATAAATTGAGAGGGTATGTGTCTTTGTGTACATTTCCCTACGGAATAACTCTGTCTATTTTTAGCCAACATATTCGAAATTTGATATACAGGTTACTGAGAGTTGGGCAATTCTATGTGATTGGATTTTGGCCAGAAATTTGGCGATTAATGGGTCAAAGTTGAGCGGTTTGCCCTTTGAGAACTCTACCAAACTCCTCCGTCAATTTTGGGGCTACACACTTGTCATTTAAGATATAGGTTCCTTGGGCATGGATCTACTTAAATAACTTGATTTGAGTTCACAACAATAAATGTGAAGGGGTCATAATAGGAGTGCAATTTAAAAAAAAACTGACCCCTGCGTTCTCTTTCAAATTACTCAGACAATTTCTGGTCTAAATATATGTAATTTTGCAAAAAGGGTATTCAGAGATAGCGCAAGCTTTTTTTATCGGTTTGGGTCGAAAATTTTTAGTTACATGCATACATACATTTGTATATTGGTATGTTTGCATGTCTGCCTTAAACTTGCAACAGAGGCCACGGATTTTACCAATATCAGTATGGTTTTAAAGTAGGACCTTGGATACGACAAATATCGAAGAATTGGCTACAAACATATATATCTTCCCCGTCAACTAGGTACTTTTTTAACGGGGGGGGGCTAACTTTTTTTCGCCGATATTTTTTAAAGTTATCCCTTCCTTTAGGTTATCTAGCGTTAATTTTCAAAAATGTCGCTTACAGTTTGGCGGTGGTCGTAACAGCATAGGCATTATGTTTTTACCCCGTTCTTTTCCTCCTTCGCGGTACGGGTTCGAGCCTGCCTTCCTACTTCCACATTTTCTTTTGTTCAACGTACAAATCCAAACACAAAGGCAACACCGGGCTACAATGCTAGTATATCTATAAAAGTGACCGTCTCTGTGTATCTGCCTGTCAGTGTATATGTGTGTGTGTGTGGACAATTCCCTACGCAATAACTCTGTCACTTTTTAGACTACAGCCTCGAAATTTGATATACAGTGTACTGAGGTTTGAAAAAATCAATGTGATCGGTTTTCGGCCAGAAATTTCGCTGTTAAGGGGTCAAAGTACACAGATTTTACCTTTGAGAAGTCTACCAAACTCCTCCGCCAATTTTGGCTCTAAACACTTGAAATTTAAGATATAGGTTCCTTTGACATGGATCTAACTTAATAACTTTATATGAGTCCCAAACAGTAAAGCTTAAGGGGTTATACTAGGGGTCAAAGTGTAAAAAAATTACCACTACAATCTCTACCAAATTACTCAGACAATTTATGGTCTAAATATTTTAAATTTGACATAAAGGGTAATCAGAGATAAGGCAAGCTTTTTAATCGGTTTGGGTCGAAAATTTTATGTTACAAATATATGAGTGTATGTTTCCATGTTTACCTAAAACTTTCCAAAGAGGCTAGGGATTTTTATTAGATCAGTATCATTTTGAAATTCGACCTTTCAGACGACAAATATCGAAAGAAGTGCTAAAATCATTAAGAGCTTCACCTTCAAGTGGACTCTGTTCTACAGGGGAGTGTTTTTTGTTCGTCGATATCTTTGAAAGTTATCCTCTCCTTTGGATTTTCTAGCCTTAATTTAAACCTACACCACTACCGGTTTGGATGTGCTCCTTACAGCAAAGACGCCATGTTTCCTCCCGTTCTTTTCCTCCTTTGCGGTACGGGTTCGAGCCTGCCTTCCTAATACCACGTTTTTGTTTGCTCATACACATACCTTCAAACACCCGGGGAACACCTGACTGAAATGCTATTGTATATATATATATATATATATATATATATATATATATATATATATATATATATATATATATATATATATATATATATATCACGAATCTATATTATCTCCTCATATAAATTTTAATTTTATAATCTATAACGATACAAGTGGCTATATATATATCTGAATATATATATATATATATATATATATATATATATATACATAATGTGTGTATATGTGTGTACAGATAGATATATAGATATAGATATTGCATTGTTTGTCCGTGTGCTGAACACTCTCAACTAAAATACTCTGTAAATACTTGGTTACAGAGAATTAAGTTTTACTCTGTAAATATTCGGTTCTACGATCAACTTCGATTAGTAATTAAGCTAGAACTATAGCTTGTGACGGTGACAAAACTAAAAATATATTGCACTTGGCAAGCGTTTAACAACATAACATGTGTATTATATGCATGTCTAAATATACGTTAATGAGGTTACCTTCTATTTATTCAAAAAAGGTTTTGTATGAATATAAAATCATCCCAGAGGGTAAACCAAGACATTAAAAGGCTACATATTTGTTATTATAATTTTCGTAATGATACAAATTATATGTTTTAAACTTTTCATATATACTAATCTAGGTACACTATAATAATCATTTGTAAGAGTCTTTATAAAAATATATACAAAATTTTCATCAATTAAATTATCATAATCAGTTTTTTTTTCTTTTTATGACTAGGATATCCCTGGTAATCATGAGGTATCTCTCCCTTATATATATATATATATATATATATATATATATATATATATATATATATATATATATATATATATATATATAAGGAAAAACACGGAGTTATGTGTTCACCAACGTTTTGTCTTTATTTCAAGATTCATCTGTCTATATATTCACACATATACAAACAATATAGTCAACATACTCAGCGCACCAAGTTCAAAAGAAACAAGCAATTATACTCTAAGGGATATTTAGAATAGTAAAAAAAAAAAAAACTTCCTTGTTTTCGAATGACTAAAATAGTTACTGAATGTCTGGCACCCGGAAGAACGCCCCATACCTTGCAAAATAGATAAAAATAAAACAAATAGGAAAGTCTATTACATGTATATGTTCATATCATACTGTTAGCTTTTATAATATAGTATTTATATCAGTTCACGATTTATTTTATGGTTCGTTTTAAACAAGTTATGTTACAAGGTGAGTTACTGCGGAGATAATACATTCTCGCTATCTTTGTGTTTTTATTCCATAAATATCGTTCCCATACATGTATGTGTGTGTAAGGTGCGAGAGTAGAAAAATGAGTTTTTTTTTATGATTCTTTCACATGAGACACCTATTTAGTTCACACTCTTGTTAGAGTAATCGTTAAGTTATTAAATAACCCATCATTATTTTATAGATTACGAACATATACATATTTATAATGAAATCAAACATATATTTTTCAGATGTATAATAATGGAGGATGGTCAACAGTTTAACATCGAGTGACATATGGCCAAGTTTTTTAATAGATTGATTAAACTCTGCTTCATATCTAAATATAGTAAGTGCAATACAGATTTAGTATATAAAATACGAGGATTTCACAAATCTAAACGGAGATATTTTAAAGTACTTGTGCATAAAATGTTAACAGTTTTATGAAAGAGTATTGTACATTATTGGCTAACCCCGGTATAGAAGATACTGTAACTACAGTGAGATAAAAACACACCCAATAGATATCTTGTAGTGGAACAACCACAGAAATATTGGAACTAGTACAAAATTATGAATAATGACATCGGGGCATAAAAAGGGCACATGTCTTTATCTATAAAAATCGTCCCCACAATAATTTCTCACTGTATAATCTATTATCTATGATGGGTGTTATAGTGTAGATGAGCTCAACGTCTCGATTGTAAGATTATATGTAAGGTTTGTCATCAATGACACTAGGCAGGTGTTTATATAAATGAATCATTTCTCCTGACACATAATACAGCATTGTCTTTAGCACCGAGATGTCAATAAGAAGAATAGAAGAATCGCTCAGCAAAACTCATTTGCAAAGTAATTAGACCTTTTTTTTCTATTCAGAATAAACTACTTCAGGCAACGTCTGGTGAAAGAGACGACAGGACTGAAAATGAAAAACAGGTGTAAAAGACTGGATCGCTCAGCGTCAGACACTGCTGGTCAGAATCGTGTATTTTTTAGTCAAAGCAGTGCTTTTGTGCAGTTAATAATCATGCATGATAGTACGACTTTTGTTTTGAGGGTCACATCTATTTAACATAATGAGGCAGAAATAGATGACACGAAATCAGCCAATTTCATTAAAAGAATTGACTGATTAAAGAAAATAATGAGGGTTGTTATCGTAGATTAAGGGGGATGAATGTATATATAGTCTATTAATACACAACAAAGAAAATAATGATTCACTTTCTTTAAAATTGGAAGAATCCTATTCTGTTTTCACTAAGGAATGTAAGCACTACTAATGTGAGTAATGTAAAAATTCCACAGCGAAACAACTGATGTCAACAAGAAAAATATTAAATCTATATAATGGAGAAAAATAAACTCGTAACTTCTATTACGAAATTACTAAAAACTAGTTTTTGTAGTTATATAAAAAGTGATAATATTCTAAAGTATAAACTTCTTTAAGATAATGAATGTTGAGTCTTGTATAGGAAATAAAACGAAAGGCAGTCAAATAGCGAACATGCAATCCCCCCGATTATTGCTCGTTTGAAAACCCACTGATTGGTTTTCTGTTCTGCACGAATATATGTGTTTTAATCCCCCTAATTACCCTGTTAATTGATGTAGATCTATTAGCACAGACTTTAAATATCGAGTTAAAGTAAAATTTGTTTCTGTTCTAATAGCTGAATAAGCATTAAATAAAAATTCCTTTATTGATTATTGCGAAAACATTAAATGCTAGTGTGTTTAGATATTAAAAATATTAGTATGCATTAATATATATATATATATATATGTATGTATATATAAGGTGTGTACAGATATATATAGTAGCAGACAGCAAAGCGTTGCCCGTTAGTAAGATACGATTAAACTATTGATTTTAAGTCATACAGACTTCGTATTTATAAAAGTAGAGACAATTCTTTATCGATTATTCTATTGGACACTATATGAAGTAGTGAGAATATAACAAACAAATAAATATATAATTCGTTGTCATCTAGAACAATAGAAATGAAAACACACAACAATTTAACTTCGTTTATTAACTTCTGAAACACGCTTTACGCATATATATATATATATATATATATATATATATATATATATATATATATATATATATATATATATATATAAGTAGCCTGGCAAAGCCAGAGTGGTGACAAACCAGAAAAAAACCTAAGAAAAATTCAATAGCAGCAAAATTAAAGCTCGCCTGCTATGACATTATATATCTAAATATAAACTCATTTTGGAATATTTTATTGGTTGTAAAATAGTTTATTTTTTTACTAATTGTCATAAATTTAAACCATGGCATAGTATTATAATCTTCCAAAGGCCTGTAATTCCCCATGTAGTTTCCTACTTTAGAACCAAAGATATGAGCGTTTCAATATACAAATTGGCTACCAGTATAAATATATCCCTATCTCTCTTTCTTTTTTGCTCATATATTTATTGGCATCAAAATCGGAGCCAACTTTGGATCAACTCGATAATTATCCGCGGTAAATGTGATCCAATCACTGTGCACATGGAGACAGCTTCACCTACCTCTCATAGTGACTTGGTTCACACTATATTGTAGTACACGTTGAACTGTAGAGAATTTAATATTAATTTTATAAAAATAATGTTTCTGTACATTGCATTATAAAAATCAAGTGTCATGCTTCAATTTCTCTAAATAGAAATATTCATTTCGAAAAAGGGTGCCTACTATATACAAAAATTGAGTGATTTTATATTCCTGGGATCCCTACTTGTGCAGTGCTTATGGCTGGAATTTAAGTTTAAGAGAAAACGTCAAGTATCATGGCTCAATTTTGTTTTAAACAGAAACGGTCATTTTGAATGTCTCCATGTCATATCAATGTCCCTGTCGGCGAGGCATTAGAATACGCCGGCTGCCCCCTGCAGAGTGTAAAAGTCCCTCAATGAGGGTCCTGGATATGACCTTAAACTATATCCAGTGGTGAGGCCACAGCTTGTGGGCTTTGGGGAGTGTTGAGCCACCCTTTAATTACCTTTTCTCCCGGGTCCACTCTGGCCTGGATTGGTAGTACCTGTTAGGGTCCCAACTATGGGTTAAATAGAAACCGACGTGAAAACAACAAATGTATTCTATTAATTTTTTTTCTTCAAAATCTTTGGATTCGGCATTAAATAACCCGAAAAGGGTTGATATGTCGTAAAACAAAAACAACCAAACAACCAACCCAGTCATATCAAAGAGTGTTTTGTTCGTTTTATATAGTTCAGACTTTTGGCCTGTGGTTTAATAGACCTTCTCAAATACACTGGTTATGTTAGGTTGTGTAAGATGTTACATTTGGACAAAGATTACCCCCTCCTTCTTTTATCGGATTATTTAGAGTATAGATACTAACTGAAGACATTCAAATACAAAACCTATCTGAGAAAAATATCAGTTCACAAAGTTCCTTCGTGTTAAATTTCATGAAAGTTGACCCAGCCGTTTTCAAATCCGGAAGGACATCTCTCTCTCTCTCTCTATCTATCTCTCTATCTATCTCTCTATCTATCTATCTATCTATCTCTCACTCACACACACACGCACACTCAGACACACGACTTCCTTTTATATAATAGTATATAGTTCGTTAAACCTGACGTACGCACATGAAACATCGAAGCACATTGTTACAAAAATTAATACCAAACATGCCCAAGCGTTATTTGATCTATTACTTGCATCTTTATGCATGCTTTTTGCCGACTTTTCTGATTCCGAAAACATTCAACCTCTTTTAAAAGAAGTATATTACATTTGAAATGCTATTAAACAACTCCGAATTTAATTGCGGCTTCTGTATTTGTAGGCAGCTTATTGGAATGATTGTAATTACATTAAAAATATCAGAGATATTAAAGGCTATTCGTTAAATGCAGATAACATATGAAAATGCATATAATTAATTTTTATATAATTAATTCCTTCGCTATTCTCCAAAAAATAGTTTGTAGACACTCAATATGCCGAAGATAAAAGCAAAGTAATTCATTATTGTTTTTCATTGAATATTAATAATTCTTTTGAAACAGAAATTACATGACACAAATTGTAGCCCTAGAAATCTTTACGCGTGTGTTAATATTTATTAGAAAGGATGGACGCGGATTATATTGCCTTCTCTAATCTTTTGTAAATTAACCCGATTTTAATATCATGCATCAATAATGTTCTTATTTATTTTGTTATTTACGTTTCATTATGGCTTATGGCACTTGTTATTTACGTTTCATTATGTCTTATGGCACTGGGATGATGCGTAGTAAATTTCACATTCTCAGGAGTATGGTTGAGATTTAAGAACATACACGCTATCGTATCAATATATAGATTTTACTAAATATGTTAATGGATTTGTTGAGTGTTTAACTAGATCTCGGGCATAATCTCCTCCCACTTTTCGAGTAGGGGTGGTAATAGTGTGACGTGTTTACTCCCGCGGATGACGTCATTACTTTCTGTTAAAAAAGATGCATATAATATATGCATAAATTAATAAAATAAGAGTTAATATTCCAAAAATCGCATGGATTTTCTGCTGATTCCAAAAATTAGGTCAATGAATCAGTGCACGCTAGAGGCTTATTTGTAACATTCTGAGAATCACTGTCCTTAATGCACCCATGCCAGTAATTGCAAACGTTCTTCTTAAAGAGGTAGGGGAGTAAAGTCACTGGAATGCTGAAACTGCTACGACACTCAGAAATGCATGCTGATGTAATGGTTGCCTAAAACCTAACAGTGTCAATTTCTTTATGTATTAATTTCGAAAACCTGCTGAAACAGTTTATGAATTACACATTACGTTATTTAAAATATATTTTTAACAGTGTGGTGGGAGATATGAAGTCAGTCCCAAAAATTACGGAAACCGTCCCTGCATTAAACATTACTTTATTTCATCTATATTTTTAACAGTGGGGTGGGAGATATGAAATCAGTCCCGAAAATTGCTGAAACCATTTACGTTTTAAACATTACTTTATTTATTGTATATGTTTAAACGAGGGGAGAGGGATAAGAAGTCAGTCCTGGGTTTAGCTGAAACAGTTCACAATTTAGATATTACATTATTTAATGTCTATTTTTAACATGGGGTTGGGGATATAAAGTCAGTCTCAGAAATGGTTGAAACAGTTTACGATTTAACCATTATTTATTTAACATTGATTTTATACAGTGGGGTGACGGGCAGGAAGTCAGCCCCGGGATTGGATTAGATAAGTGAAAATATATACTAGGAGAATACCTACCGTCGCCCAGACTTGAATTGGACAGGTGTAAAACACATAGTAGCAGAACCCAACGTCGCCACGTATTGAATGAGATAGGTGGAAGACATATACCTGCAGAATACGCGGTGTTACCCGGGAGAGGATAAGATAATTGAAACATATATGCTATGAGAATACCCAGAATTGATTGATGTGTCTGTAATGAAATAATCAAATCGGGCAATATATCAAGGTTATTATTTTAGTAGAGGGGGCATTAGTAACAAATCCTAGAATTATGAAAAATGATATGTGAGTTAATTGATTTCTGTGTTTGTAACGAAATAATCAGCCAAGGCAATATATTTAAGTGATTATTTTATTAAGGGGATATACAGTTTAAACAAAAGAGCTTGAATAATATGATGGTGGCTTGATTCACGCTGAACGCCCAGCAGCAATATAATACATATGAAGATGCCGCTGTGAAATTTCAACAGGCCCCGCTAGTTAAATATTGGTACAGTACGGTACGATTGTAATTTTAAAAATAATTACGTTGAATGTTCTATATTCAAGTGAGTTTCTGTATTATTAGTAGGCACGAAATCTGACGAATTGTGGGTGCTTGTATTTTAAACCGCTAGTTTTGTGGCATACCAGATATGGGGTTCTTTAAAATAATACTATATTAATGTCTTGATTCTGAGGATATTAATTTCGATGTCTCTCGTTTTAATGTCGGTTTCGCATGTTATAAACACATTAAATGTACTGATACTTTATTTGTTTCTATAATTTCTGAAATTAGTTATATATTCATATTTACGATTATTGTTCCATGGGTTTATCTTTTTTTTATTTTGAACACAAACAATTGATTAGATATAAATATAAAAGTGGGATACTTACAACCAGTGGGTTTATTTTCTCTAGATTTTCTTCTTCAACATACACCGCATTATTATAGATGCAAATTTGCCAAGCATTAACTATAACTGTGCATGGGTATCAGGCGCGTATCATGTCAAAGAGGCTGGGCTTGTTTATTTAACGCACACCGTTGAATACTACGAAAACTAGAGTGCTACTATAAAGACACATATTATGCTCTTGAATTGGTTTTCTATACAGTTACCGTTACATAAATTGTATTTATACCCGTAATTCACTGACACCTCTCTCTTTATGCCGCACGTCCATGACAAGATTCCTAATAACCTCACACCCTAGATTAAGTATGTAAAACTCAGTCACCTCAGGGGCATAGGGGGTCATTCGTCTTGTCATGACGATCGCGATGGTTTGACAAGATAAATAAAAAACATTTCTTCATTTTCAATTAAGAAACATACAAGAAAGTTCAAGTAATAACGTGCATGTATTTCAACAAGAGAATATAACGGACATTTTTACGCATTACAGATGAATTTAAAATTGACACGAGTAAAGAAAAATACAAATACGTTCACTGTTTAAAGCTGAGCATTGCCATCTCTTTTCGTTGACAATTTCTTGTATGTTTGGGTTCATGTCTTGTGTAGTGCCGAGTTTGATGAGGTATGACAAATGTTGATCAATCAACCTCTTTGTTTGAGTGGTTTCTTTGATTTCATTAAAAATTAATGGCGCAGACAAATATGTGCAATACAAATATTCAAACATCTAAAAAAAAATGTTTCAAATTATTAACTGATAAAAGTTAATGACCAATAAGTAGTGCACTGCTTATTTTTTAAAAGGTCTCATTATATGAATATAATTTTGTATGAATTATTTGTTTTTCTTTTATAGAGACCTAACAATGTTTCTCCTACTTTTAAAATGGAGATAATCCTCTAAATTCAATACGACTGTCTAACTTTTTATTTAATTAAGAAACGGTAGTATCCACTAAATACAAATATTATTTTAATTACCTATGACTACACATTAGACTAGGGATAATTTAGTTTATTCTAGTAGTAAGGCACGTCTATACAAAATGTATTTAGGCTAAATTATCGATTATACATATATATAATTATTATAAGACTTGACTGAAAATTATCTTCTCCTAATTTAACTGCGTACCAAACAACTGATAACAAGTTATGGGAGAAAGGGAGATACTTTCTGTGGGCCGCAAGCGTGTCTACAATGGGCAGTGTACGGGCGCTGGCCGCATGTTTGACATGCATGCCCTAGATGGCGAAAATCCTTTTTATCTAGTAGTTGGTGTCTCATTAACTGCGGGACCCTGGAATTCCCTCACGTTCCCCTTCCTGATTGACTGGACTGACATGTAAATATTCTGGTGTAAGGTGAAAAGCTAGACTCTCTAAATAGTGCAATATGGTCCTAGTTCGTTTCAGCGACGCAGTGGATGGGTTGTGGTTAATAAGAGTAAATAAAAAGAATAAAAGTGTATATTGTGAAACTCATGTTGCTTTTTTTCCGTATTAGCATATAATAGATCACCGGTAAAAAATATCAATACGCGCATTCCGTCTTGGCTTTTAATAAATATATTTTCCTTTTTACTGTTTCGCACTAATTGTTGTTCCTTATAAAGCCCATATGTTCAGCGTTCATTCTTAATCTCATTGTAAATAAAAACGCGAACTTATTGAATTATTTTATGCAGACATAATGATTTTGATTATCGTAAACACATTTCAAAGTAGAACTAATTTATGAAATGGACAACATACACTGTATGAGATGAGGGGGAGATATCGTATAACGGGTATATAGCAACATCTAAGCAATTCAAGTTCTGAAATTACGTAGTCAAAAACAAAGGATATTTTATCATATTTGTTGTTGCTCCATATTCTTCAGCAAAATTATTGGATACTGTTCTTGAACATAAAACACAATGAATAATGAGTGTGTGTTATTTTCTCATTTCATATGCGACAAATTTAATTTTGCTATTGTAACCCTTAAGCTAAAGTATGGCCCAGATGCGGAAACGTTTAAATTTGACAAAGCCGAGCGTGACCGGAAAGGACGCGGGAATGTCGCGGAGCTTGAAATAACAGATAATTAAAATCATATTAGACCGTGGGAAGAATTGGATCCTATTCTCGGAAAGCAAACATATTAACCATTATCCGCCAGCAGCAAGACGAAGAACAAAGTAAAGAAGGAGCCGACTAAAATAAATTTAAGAGAGAAGGAAGAGATCAAAATAGAGAAAGCATACGCATTAACAAACCACGAACAAAGAAAAAAAAGGAAAAGATAGGCACCGTAACGTGAGAAAGTAGAAACAATTGAAGCGGATATAGTACTAAATGTAGAAGTAACAGCATCAATACTGGTTGTAGTAGGAGTAGTAGAACTTTTAATTGTGAAGAGTATCAGAGAAAAAGAAAAAACACAACTAGATAATCAGACATGAATTAAAATTTGGGCAAAAAGGTCAAATCTATATATTTATAAAAGTGAAAATGTCTGCGCACGCGTGTGTGTGTGTGTGTGTGCCTTGTCTGTGTACGTTTTAATACACATTATATCTGTCAATTTTCAGTCTACAGACTCGAAATTTGATATACAGGTTATTGAGATTTGGGAAAATCTATGTAATCCATTTTCGGCCAGAAATGTCGTTGTTGAGGGGTCAAAGTTCAACGATTTTTTTCTTTGATAACTCTAGCAAACTCCGCGCCAATTTTTGGGATAAAAAATTGAACTTTTAGATATAAGTTCCTTGGACATGGATCTAACGTTATAACTTGATTAGAGTCCAAAAAAATACATATTAAGGGGTCAAAGTTTTTTTTTTTTTTTTTTTTTAAATTGACATCTGCGATCACTACACAAATTACTCAGACGATTTCTGAAATTTCACATAAAAGGTATTCAGAGATAAGGCAAGCTTTTTAATCGCTTTGGGTCGAACATCTGAACTACTAATATATAAATGTCTGTATGTATGTATGTGTGCATGTCTGCCTAAAACTTTCGACGGATTTTCACAACATCAGTATCGTTTTGAAGCTCGACCTTTCAGACGACAAATGTCGAGAAATCAACTAAAAACATTAATTACCTCACTCTCAACTGACCACTTTTCTACAGGGAGGGGTACCATTTTTTACTGATATTTTCGAAAGCCATCCGCTCTTTTCGATTGTCTAGCCTTGATTTAAACCTACGTAACTTCCGGTTTGGCGATAGTCTTAACAGCTAAGACATCATGTTTTTTACCCGTTTCTCCTTCGCGGTACGAGTTTGAGCCTGCCTTCCTACTACGACTTTTTTTATTTTTTTTTGCTCAACATACACCTCCAGACATCCGGGCAACGCCGTGCTGACATGCTAGTTACGACTAAACGAAGATCATAACAAAAAACAAACAAACACATACGCGGATTAATGGAGATAGATAGGGTGATAAGTTAATTATTATTATTACTATTATTATTATTATTATTATTACTACTACTACTACTACTACTGCTATTACTAGCACGACCCATAAACCACCGTTGCTAGGTGGAAGCATAGCCAACTCTCGTAAAATGTTTGAGTACGACCTTTTTTTTTTTTTTGGTATTGCCCAACAGCCAACACCCAAACCCCAACATCCTCATGTTTTGAAAGGCTTTTGGAATGGACACTCCCAACATATTCATGCTAAGAATGGCTTTCGGAATAGACACCCCCAATCTACTCCTGTTTAGAATGGATGTCGAAAGAGACACCCCATTTTGTAAGGGGAGGTGTGTCAAAGTATCTGCCTCAAATTTAACCTTGATAATCGTTGCCATGATTCCAACGCGCAAATACTATGCACCAATCTTAACATTTGGGATTTGCAGTGTTGGTCGGAAAAAAATGTAAATGTTTTGGGTGTTCAGTGACGGTCCGTACAAATGTAAATGTCGAATATTTATGTATTTTTTCTTATCGTGCTGAAAAAAATCTTATTATTAAGCAAGCTATTCTGAACATTTAGGGGAGAGGGTTCTGTAAGTAATCCATGTTTGCATGATATCTGTGTTGACCTTTAAGATCCCCTTTTAGTTATAGGGTGTGCGTCGATAAAGAAAAACAGACTGTAAAAAAAAAAGAAAAGAGAACGTTGGTGACTACATTGCCCGAAAATTACTACTAAATGTTAATCTTTTTATAACGCAAATAGGTAACAAATAGGTATGCAAGCCAATTTTTTTTTTTAGTTCTTTAATAATTTCGCTACTGTGGTTTATATAAAAAAAATTATTCTCATAGTTAAAATTAAAGTTATATTGATTAATATTATAAAAAACTATCTGTTCGCATACAACGACGTGTTTTTTTATGTAAACGCAAATACTTCACAAGAAAGGTAGGTTATCGATAATGAGTTTTTTAAATCGAAAAACTTATTTGCGGACAATTTTCGTGACTCTTTTGCCTCCCAATTATTCGTTTGGTAAAATTTTAATCACGTGAATACGATGTAGCGACAATAAAAGAAACCATTTAATCAAGTGCCTCTTGTTAAGGATTTAGCTGAATACGGTATTCAAAACCACTTTTTTGGTAATTATGCTATTATGCATTTATGTTACGGACTGGCGGATGCTATGTAACTATTCTGTACTTTCATCTAAAAATTTAATAAACAAAAAAGTTATTGTAAAACTTGAATTCATATAATCATTTTATGATATATATATATATATATATATATATATATATATATATATATATATATATATATATTAGGGGGAGATTGACTTAGCGTGCGTGCACTTATGTTACCGAACAAGCGTGTATATTGGAACTACTTTGTACTTTCACCTAACAATTAAATAAAAAAGCAAAACTTGAATTTAACTTGAAAATACTGTTTACAGAAAAATAAGTGCATAAACATCACATTATGTGACATATTTCATGCCCAAAGGGCCGTTTGAATAAATCGACAATGATTGAAATTTGAAGTGTTGTGTAATGATTTATATAAAAAAAATAAGTATTAAAAAATAATGGACTTTAGCATTGGGAATATCTATTTATTTCGAGAAAAAACTACAATAATTTTTTCACACAGAAATCACCGCTTATCAAAGCCCGAAATCAACACGAGGGTAAAGGATAATAGGTATACAATAGTCAATATGATTATAGCGTTTTTATCATAGGTAGTGGAATTTTTGTGCGTTGGATTACATAGGGGGACGGTTCATCAAAAACTTGTTTACATTGGACTAGAAGAAAATCAAATTGTAGTCAACTGGAAGAACGCCAACGGAAGAGAATTACACAGGCGTGCAGTTCTAAGAAAGAAGCGCTGCTCATGGAATCTACATTTAGGTTTAGGCACAGATAAAGGGTGTGGAAAACTATTGGTAATGTTTCTGGCTAGACGAGTGTTTTTCGTCAAAGTTTGACGAGGGAGGGGGCATAGATTGAAGCTCAGACGAGCACCTGCCATGGAAATAAAGGTAAAGCAGAGACAGGCTCGCAAAGTCTCTTTCCTGGGAAAGAGGTTGAGGGAAGAGAAAAGGGCATCCCTACTCAACTATTAATCTGTTTAAAACTCTGTCACGGGATGATAAGCGGATTCTAGCAGCTCCAGCTCAGATGTAGCAACAGTACTCAATCATTGACCGTACCTGTCTTGTATATAGGTAAAGAATTGCATCACGAGTGACATATCTATTGGAGCGATAGAGGCATCCTAACATCTTCCCAGCGACCTTGGAAACAACTTTGATATATGTGTTTCATTTCTGATCGGGAGTGAAGGTCACACCCAGAAGCTTAACAAAACATGAAGCCTCCTAAGATGAGAGCCGTTCATTTCAATTGATGCCATATGGGCATCAGAGCATTGATGATGTGAAGATAGCATCTCGGATTTAGATGCGTTAAACTAACACCCACAGTTTCCCCCATTGTACCACGCACTCAAAATCAAAGGAGAGACAATCAGGCAGAACTTAGTCGCTTTTGGTCTCTCATCCACTACCATAGATTGTGGTGTCCTTAGCATAAATGTCTACCAATGATGTAAGGATGTGATTTGAAAGATCATCGATGTAGATTAGGGAGGCTAGCGTTAATACTTAGAGCTTCAGATTTCTGCCCGTCAACAACTACTCTTTGAACCTATCAGAGGTAAATAAATGTATAATTGAGAAGACATTTCTAGCTATAGCATAGCTGGAGAACTTGTGAACTAAACCTTTGTGGCATACCTTATCAAACGCCTTTGATACATCAAGAGCAATTGCCCTGAAGAGAAAGCCTCCATCGAGAGATTCGCTAATCCTATGAGATAGAACTGTAAGCACGTCGGCGGTAAATCTAGCAGAACGAAAACAACATGGCATGTCACTAAGAAGGTTATTTTAGCTGAGATGGTTGACTACTTCTCTATTTAACACATATTTCAACAACTTACTGGATTTAATAAACAAAAAAGATATTGTACAACTCGATTATTATGGTGGAACGCACAGGAAACGTATTGGTCTGTACTTGGAGGAAGATGAGCGATCACCTGAATTCTTAAATATAGGGCATACTGATGAGATTTTCCATGGAGGTGGGAAGCATTTCTGCTTAGGACAACGCTTAAATAAGTTTGTAAGTATAGGCGCTAGTTCTGGTCGAAGTTTTTTATCACTATAAGTGGAATGCTGTCAGGGCTAGTTGCTTTACTGGAATCAAAGTTTTTAATTAGCTTGGCAACATCACGTACAGATATTTGTATGTCGCATAGCGTGTTTTCAGTTACACGAGGAAATGCTAGAGGTTGACAACCTTGGGCTTTAAGGGTAGCATTAGCTTCAAAGTTCTTGGCAAATCTTTTTCTGATGCTGACGAGCTTACCTCAGGTCCATTGATAATTGTTTTAATAGAGCACACGCTCCTGTCCCGGACTCTGTTTCTATTTTCCAAAACTGATGGAAACCAAACCGCTGGTCACCTACTTTGGACTTGACAGACTGAGAGTACACCTCTTTCGCGTTCTTTATCACTTTTTTTACAGTGGTTACTGGGTGTCCTGAAAACAGCTTTAGTTTCAATACAGCCATTACGTTGGAAGCAATGGAAAAGGTGATTTCTGTGCGCAGCAATAGAAAAGGTGATTCCTGTGCAGCAGCAGACTCTGAAGAGAACCACAGCTGTAATGCTTCTGCTGGAAAATATTCGAGGGTATTAATCGTTCTATACCTACACTTAACAATTACATCAGGTTTGATATTATAGAGGATACATCCTTTCTTAAGATAGAACGCAGTGGTAGATCTGATATAAATACACAGAAGCTCTCCTACTCAGCATTATATACGATGGACACGTAGGTCTGCGGATTTATTCCAATTTGTTTTTATCTTACTGATACAACAGGGTGGTCGAAAGATCCCTGTGGAGACAGAAGGGAAGATAAACATAGCTCAGGGCAATTTCTAAGGAAAAGGTCTAGGAGACTTGCGTACTAGTCGTCAGTATCGGGTACACGGGTGGGTTCGTGGACAATCTCAATGAGGTCATAGACAATGGAAACATCGTGACAGAACCTCCTCTCGTCATTGGTTTTGTTTGAGTGCGTTAACTACTCAACATTGTGAACATTGAAGTCTCATCAGACGTTAATGTTAGCTGAAGGATATGCAGACAAGTCGTCGTAAATTTTCTCAGATATGCTTTTAAAGATAGTAACTCCACTGTTATTGCGGCGATAAAGTGCAAATATAAACTCAGTAGTGTGGGCTAGTGCAACGCGAAAGCACATATAGTGTAAATAAGGATATTCTTTGGAGATATTCCTGCCATATGGAAAGCCGTCTTTAATGTTTGCACACACTCCATGCTCATGCCGATCTTGGGAGTTGAATTTACAGGGTAAGTTAGAGTTTTCTTTAATAACCAACTCATCGAGGGAAGTAATAGGTCCAATGTCAGTTTTGCTTCGGAATAATAGATCTGGTTTTGTCTCCTATAATAGAGTTTGGACCTCTGGAAGGTTAGATCGTAGATCCCTGATGTTGGAGAAATAGAGATGGTAGTTGGAAGTTAGAGATCTGGGTTTAATCGAGTATTTTTCTGGAAACCTTTAATGATTAAGATTTGGGATTTGTGGAATAGGTCGGCAGATTGCTTTGGCCAGGGCAGAGATGGAATGTAAGATAAAAAGAAACGAAAAGTTTTTTTTTTGTAGCGCATGACAAGTTAAATATGTGATAATTATACACTGATATGGAATCGAGACCCCCCATCAGAAGCTACTGCATGGTCCAGAATCCATTAAACAACTGTTAATACAGAAGTCTCAGTACTTTGCACCTGCTGATAGGACAGCCTGCTTAGTGGTTAGTTTAAAGTTCGGACCCTTAACTATCAGGTGGATAACGTCAGTCCAGTTGAAACGTTTACCTACAGCACCCTTACTAGTGAGATGACGAAAGGATAGACAAAAGAAACAGAATTTCCAGCATCTGTGGTGACTGTTCACACAAAGTACTCCCAACCTAGAATACAGTTTTTTTCTTTTCTCTTTGTCAGAAATATCACTCATTGAATTGAATTAGGGCTGAAGAATAAATAAGGAAAAACGAGTCACGATAACGCATGCATAATGCATTGTCTACTTTCCATTTTACGCAACACTTTAAATTTCAAACATTGTGAATATATGCAAACAGTCCTTGAAAATGACATATGTAAAATATAGTTGTGCTTATGCACGTATGCTACGTTGGTATTTTCGAAAATGCTATTGTCTAGCTATATTCCAGTTTTAGGTGTATCTAAAGTAAATAAAAAGTGTTTCGAATGAAAACACAAACAAATATAAGTGTGAGTCTCTCTTTCTCTCTTTTTCTCTCTCTCTCTCTCTCTCTCTCTCTCTCTGTCGTAACTGTGCTCGAAAACTCGTTAATGAATTCTCAATCAAGCCAAAGATAAATGAAACTTAGGTATTAGGAAAAAGATATAGTTTATTTTAGAGTGTAAACGCATGTTTTTTTTAGAAATAATGACACATCACATCAATTATCAATCTTTGAGAATTTGTTAATTGTGCATAATTTCAACTAGACGTAACGCAACGCCCTATCGGCTTTGCTCGGAACATGACGTCATATGATCGAGTTTGATTATAATGAGACGTAAGCCATCGATCAGCCAATCAATGCAGTGCAAAGTAGCCGACGAAATTTAGAAACAAAAATTGAAAGCAAATAAAAAGTAATAAATTCCTTAAGCATCACACATCTGAAGCAGCCCTTTTCTTAAAACTATAAACATAAAAAAGAAATATTTCTACTTTGGATAAATATTTGATGCCGGCGGTACAAAAAGTCTCATATTGTCTATGAAAAACACATTTTAATAGCTAGAAGAAAAAACAAACAACAAAGTGCATTATCGTCAAAAGAAGAATTTGATGTGGGTGGAGATGTACGCGCAAGCAATGAACACTCAATCCCTCAATGTTAAGAACTGTTTTCGAAATAAAACCTATTACTCCATCCATGGTTAAAACTGTTTTCGGAACCCCCACGTTAAGTACGGTTTTCGGAATAGACACCCCTCCGCAATCTCCTCATAGTAAGAACAACTATCGCCCCCCCCCCAAAAAAAACATGATTTATTAATCTGTTTGGTTGCAAAAGATGTGTCTTTAATTGTAAACACACAAACTTACAAATAAAAACTGTGCTAATATGTTTTGTTTAGAAATTTTCGTTGCACAGGAAAACAAACAAGTATCATTGAAAAATGTATATAAAAAACAAATAAAATCAAAAAAAAAACTTGTAAATGTAGGTCGTTGTTTCTTAATGTATTGTTTAAAAATTATCATGTGAAAATGTTGCCATTATTTGTATTTTTATTTTCAGCTACGCTTGTTAGGCTTTCATAAGCGGGGGAACTCGGCAGACCTCGGCGATTACCGGCATGTTCCGAGAAATGCTGATCTGACGTAGTTTCTTTAGTATTTTCAAGTTAAATTTATGTTTTAAAATGTCTTTGATATTTTATCAAATTGTCCTGCACATAATAAACAGTGTGTTCGAAGAAAAACAAAAAAAGTCTAACGATAAATGTGGCTTACGTGTTATGAAAAAGATAATATTTAGGGATTGTTATTGTACTTGTTAACCATAATTACACAAAACTTCATATTTCCGTCATTGTGAATGTAATAAAACTGTCCATAGGGAATGGATATATAATTAAAGCGGTGCGTATCGCGACAGTGTTTTTAAATAGTATTTTAAAGTAAAATTTAAGTTTTATAATATCTCTCTTTTTTCATGTAATTATTAAGTGTATGTAAAGCTAATAAAAAGTGTCTTTGAATGAAAAGAAACGCAGATATAAATCTGTCTCTCCTCTCTCACTCCCTGTCCCTCTCTCGCACTCTGTACCGAAGTCGAAAACGCGTTAATTGATGAACAGCTAAACCACCAGTAAATGTAACTTACGTGTTAAGAGAAAGATAATTTACTTTTTTATTTGTTTATAAAGTGGAATAATTTCACAAATAAACATTATAATGTAAGAGTGTTTCAGCAGGATAACGTCGTGAATTATATAAAAATAAACTTAGGAATATTGTGTACATACAGCAATAGCGTCGCGATTTAGTTTTGAAGTGCTCGTTTAATGGCTGAATAAACGAATAAATAAAGGAATTACAGAATGTATAGTTCTCAGCCAATACGATTTGCCGAATTTTGGGAAGGGGACGTCACTAGTTGTATTGGTAAAGGTGTTAAGGATATGCATGTGTGGATTAGTAATTAGAGATGACCCAAAAAGGAGGAAAAATAAATGGATGCGGTGGAGAACCTAGTATAGAGAGAGTGAAATTTTAGCAACATCCTTTTGTTTCGCTGGAATAAAAGTAATGGTTTAATATTACGAAGTAATGTCCCATAGGATTTTGTGGTTCTTGTTTTCGAGTGCTGTTGCGAGTTTATGCTTGTACCATTTGTCTGTACGTTCAAAATGCAGTCGTTTCCACAATTCCTAGTGTACCGCCCTCCCCACTTGGTCATGCCTGTTTTTGTATTCCTTTTGGGCCAGTTTGCTGCATTCACTTACTATATGGTTTATTGTTTCTTCTTTTTGTCCACAGAGTCTGCATTTGCTGTTTTCGTGCGTTTTATTATTATTATTATTGTTATTATTATCAATTTTTTTATCGACTCACACGGAGCTTTCACACAGGTCATCAAAGATCTCTTCTTGAAAACAGCCTGTGGTGTTCCATGGAATTGGGTAACAACAGGTCTTCCAAAATTTCCGGTACTCCCTCATCTTTCGATAGTATGGCAAATAAATTTTCATTATCGCAACAGCTGCTTGCCATTGATTTCTCCTTGAACGCGGCTATTGGTCTTCACCGAAATTTGAGTGGCAATAAGCCGCCCCAAGGTTCCAGTTCCTTTCGCACTTATCCAACGAAGGTCTAGTCAGTGCTCTCTCTCCTCTGTATTTTTTCCTCCTGTACTCTATTTGGCTGTTTTGTTTTCAGTTTTTTTTTCGGGGGGCAGTGATATGGTAATGTAGGGTAGGGTGGGTTATAGAATTTAAAGATGAGCGGTTCCAATGTTTTTGGTTGCATGTAGCGCTTATTTACCTCTGCAGACGTTTTTATGGTCCGGGCTTGTTGTTCATGTGTGTTAGCCCCCATCATCAACGGTTTTCGTTGATATTTCAGCTTTCTCTATTGTTGTTCGTTGCATTTATTCAGTCATTTCTTGGATTCGAATTTCTCCCTTTCTTTTTTCAAAGTTTTTCGGGATTTTTCTTTTTCGGAGAAGATGGAGAGAGGGATAATAAATAAGGAGAGAGACAAGCAGGTTATAATGTATCGGTAAATTGTGGACTGCAGGTAGATATGAGGGTTAGTCGTTGAATACATGTCATCTGGAGATATCTATATATAAAATACGTATTTTTAATTTTTTTTATATTTTAATCATACCAATTCGCATGAAGTATTTTTTACTTTATGTTCACAGCTTATGTATTTCTTAAATTTTATACATTCTTAGAATAATTTTGTCACATGAAATAGTAATAAGATTTTTCTGTAGAAAAACGCTGTTCCAGTGACACACTCTGAAAGAAATATGCCTATTTAGTTTTGATGTTTTTTTATGCATTGCAACATTTATTGATGCATTTTTAAATGGGGATGTGCAAGAGAATATAACAGCTGTCCACTTATATTTTATATGAATTTGTCTTACGATTTCCCATCCAACTAGGATTTCTAGCATATAACTATCAGGAAATCCTATAGTCTGTGGAAAGCAACAAATTCAGTTTTAAATGTAATTTGCTTAATATTTTAATGGTATCGAATATAGGTGTTTTAATTCATTAGCTCTAGAAATGATTTGTGTTCAGATAATAATTATTTCAATTCATCACATTAGGCACAGAAAAACGGTATGAAGAAATAATAAATGAGAATGGAAAGATTTATTGGAACTTGAATGTAAAGAAGATGTTTATTTCTTCCTTTGTTTGTTTTTTAAGCAGTTTGACACGGAGCAACGTTTCGCTGATACGCGTCTGGCGATTCTTTTCTACGTGTTCCCTGATCCTCGCTTTACAACATTGGAAAGTCACCAATACGCGCATGTGATTTTAATCTGAGTCAACTTCTGAAGATACTCACATCGATTATATAAACCGGACAGGTAATCAAGGTAATAGAAAACAGTATCACATATGTTAAGGCTTTTAATCTGAAGCGCATCGTGCTATTGCAAATCAAACGCTTCATATATTCCTGCGATTTGCAATTGCCATTTCTGTTTGTCAGATCTTGCGATCCAATACAACTCAGAAATATTTATGCGCTGTAGTTTACCCTTTATGATTACGGTTTAAAAGAAAAAAGATTTTAATAAATTAATCAGATTTGTATTAAACAACTTGCTTAAATCTAAAAATATGTACATATGTTTGGCTCGAAATCTTTATTAGAGGCACAAAGAAATATATTTTCACAATGCAAATTGTTGTATAATCTGCATATTTTCAGAAGGCATATTTTGCAAATAAATTCTATTTTTTAAATAAATTCCTAGAATTTCATATAATTATGATTATAAAGAGAAAAATCCATTGAATACACATTATTAGACATAACTTCTCATATTAAGACAATACGTTTGTTCACCGGGCATATCTTTCTCGCTGAGAGGTATTTAGGAAAGTAATTAAATTTGATAATTAGCATATAAGATGAGAAAACATCCGTAATAATGTAATAGAGAGGAAAACCGAACTCAGTGGAAAATATTGCGAAAACATCTGTGAGATAAAGGGAGATAATTAACATTTCCTGGGTTAGTCGTTGCAGTTTTCTTAATTTGTAAATGCAAAATATTATTTCATTCGTCACAACTATACTAAAATCAAAATTACTACTAACGTATCAATGCCACAAATAGAGCGTTTATATACCTTATTTACATAATTACATTTAATCAATTCATAATCATATATTGTTTGTTTATATTGTAGTTGCATTCGATTTTCATTGCATACGAAATGTTCTCCAACATTAATAAGAGTACATAACGCGATGTAATCAGACAAGTATAACTTATTAAAGCGCATATTCTGATGGTCGAAAATCACTCATCTATAACTCACTTTGTAAAGTAATAATTTAACAACGATTTACTGTTTAATAATTACGAGCTAAATTATTTTTTTTTAATTCACAAGTGCACCAACATATTCAATAGTTCATCACGCTTCTTTATATTTGATTTCAAATATATTTTAAGCATTTTATTTGTGTATGGTATACAGTTTAACTGAAAAATAAATAAGTAAATTACCCGGGATACATTTAATGTTTTACAACAACCAGTGTTTACTGCTTACAACCCTCGATTTTATTTTGTTTTATTTTTTTACTAACCGTTCAGCACGGCTTTTCTGGGACTCTTGTACTGTTCACAATTTATGTGCATATGTTTATATTAAAAAGTGTGTATATGTACGGTAATGGCTTTTTTATATAATAAGTTTCCTTAACTACAATAGAGAAAAGTGGTAGAGACCGCAGAGTTCATATTTTTTTTTTAATTTGACCCCAGTTGTTCCTCTTAGCATATATTGTTTTGGGCTCAACTCAAATACACAAGTTTGACCTCTATCAAAGAAACCAGCCTCTAAAATGTCAAGTGTTTAGACTACAAAATTGTCAGAGGAGATTTGTAGATCCGGTAGTTGTCGACCCCTTAAACTTTAACCTTTGGGCAGCCAATTTTTCGCCTTAAAACTGATTAAAAACTTGCCGCATCTCTGGATACCCTTTGTCAAAATTTAAAAGGGTACACAAAAAAGTGACGGAGTAACTACTAGAGGTTTCAAAAGCACACATTTCTTTAAGGATGTCCTCTTATCAACAAAATATTCGGCGAAAATCCGATAAAAAGATATTTCCCCGTCTGAATACCCTTTTTGTAAACCTTCTAATATTTAAACAACAAAATTGCTGAGTAATTTCGTAGCGACGGCATAGGTCAGTTTTTTTTTTCATTTGATCAAAATTTTAACCCTTTCAAATCTATTGTTGTAGGCTCAAATCAAATTAATATTTTTGATCCATGTCCAAGTAACCTACATATAAATTTCAATTATTAAGATCAAAAACTGGCGGCCGATTTTGGTAGAGTTTTCAAAGGTCAAACCGTTTAACTTTAACCCCTTATCAGCCAGATTATGGCCGAAAACTGGTTTAAATGATTTTCCCAAATCTAAAACACCATTATCCCAAGTCTCGTGTTTCTAGACTCAAAATTAACAGAGTAGTTTGATCGGAAGTGTACACACAGAAGCAGACACACACACACAGACAATTTCACTCCTATAGATATATAGATTCGATCTGAAATGATCAGATAGAATTGTATACCATATAACATGCATGGTCTCATCTTCATATTTAGTATATTGACGGTGCAATACTCTAATATATGAACCATGTCATAGATGCGCGTTATTAGCAGAGATAGGGCGTTTAATTCGTGGCAAAAGTTAAATGACAACAGTGAGGGCTATGTTGAACTATAAATTAACGAGTAAAAATGTCGTTCGTTTGCATAATCCACTGTCAGTATATCTACCAATTTTTTTGTTATAAAAAATAAGAAATTTTACTTTTAGAATGACGACCATGAAAAAGTGTTACTTTTAGAATGAGGCTCATATTTAAAAAAATATATAAAAACGATGGTAAAGTGTGTCTTTGTTGAACTATACAAATATTAAGCTGCAGAAGGCGGGAAAAATTGCCCTTGCAGAGAATTATAGTGGTTGCTGGAGAGTAGCCTACAAATTATATGGAGAATAATGCCATTTTAAGCTGTAGTTTACGGATACTATTATTTTCGGAAATATCAGTCTAATTTGTTATGATCCAAGATATCTCAAAATGCATGTTCAATCACGCAAAGTGTATTATACAGACTTTGAACAATTAAAATATTACATACTAACCGCCCATATATAGAACATGGAAAATGATCCCCACGTACGATTAGTTGAAAGATATGCAAACAGAACAAGCCTAAGATTATTTACGAGGTATCTTCAATAATTTTCCAGATTTTTTTGTGTAACAACTATTATTGAGAGTACACACATGGGCTGTAGTCCTGTTCGCATTATCTTCTCCAGATGCAATGCAGTGTTTGTATTGCTCAAACAACTACAAGGTCGTACGCAGCTCCTCTTCCAAAGGCCAACATAGCATCCTCTTTCATCTCCTTAATTGTCTCATATAAATCTCCTGTAAGGTTTTCCCTGGGCTTAGGGAATACCCAAAAGTTACTAACTATGGTACTGTTGCAATATACGTCTATCGGTTTGCAAACAAAAATAGTTTCAGCTAATTCAGGATATGAATTTATAATTGACAGAAAAATGCTTTAAAAAGTCTCAAAATAAAATTAACCATTCTGTAAAGTTTCTCCTAATTTATGATCGACTTTATTTGAATAAATCTCAACGATAAGAATAAAACAAAATATTTTGAAAAAATACTGCTCACGATCTAATCTGAAGAAAGCTAAACCTGTCTATTGTACACTGATATCTAAAAGAAATATTATTGTTTCCATTTTAAGAGTTTTGTTTGAAAAAAAAAAAACAGAGTAACGGTTTGCTGATCAAGCTTCTTCAGGACAAGACAGCACTGTCATGAGTGGGGTAATTTTCTTTATCTTGAAATGCGCAATACATTGTCGAACAGAAGAAGATCCGTGACAACAACGGAAATTGAAGTTCAAGATAACAAAACAATCGGAACTTCAACAGGGAAACCTCTCTCATAAAAAATCCGATAACCTGCGTGTCACTTAATAAAGAAAAATAACAGCAAAAATATATACTATGAAATGCATCCAAACCATAGTGTAGTTCGCAATACAAATGCAATTTATAAAAGTCTGTTAGAAGATCTTCAATCTAAATACTTTGATTAAATTCTTATCGTATTCCCTTATCATTGTTCATTCTTTTCTAGGTGCATGTGTGTATAAGTACTGTAACATAAACGATAGACAAACATCCAAAAAAATGTCGAACGCCGACATGTAGATGACGACAATAACATATTATTTTCATCAGGTACTAGGAATATATATATATATATATATATATATATATATATAGATATATTACTTTTTAAGATATAATATATATATGCGTATATATATGTATATATATATATGTATATATATGTATATACATATATATAATTATATATATACATATACATAATTATATATACATATATACATACTTTTATATATATACGTATACATATAATAATATATATATATATCTATATATACGTTTATACATACATATACATACATATATATACACATATATATATGCATATATACATATATATGCATATATAGACACACACACACACACACATATATATATATATATATATATATATATATATATATATATGGAGATTTTTTACATATTCAAAACACATATTTAGGTATCCATAACACTCACATGTTTCAACCGACGATTTACATACAACTCAATATATCGCCAAACGACGTTGCTTTTCTTAAAAGTTCAGTCCTGATTAGATCTTGGAACAAGTTGAAAGAGGTTCTTGTCCAGGGATTGATCACATGATATTAAAAAAACAACTTAATTTAATAAAATAAAATAAAAATAAAAACTTAATTAGTGAAAATGAAAACCAATTGAGAAAACTACAAAGGAAAAAACAAACAAACAAAAAACAAAAGCAAAACGGAGAAAACAAAAAAAAATAAACATACGGTAAGTAGCGGAGATACAATAGACGGTAATAGAGTGAAGACCAAAATGAAGGAAACAAGACGGGAGACCGAGTGGGGAAGTAGGAGAAAATGAGAGATGCTTTAGCATTGGAATGTAAAAGTGACATATTGTGATGTGCATCCCAATAGATTTATCGAATATACAGAGGACGCATCTGACCTTGAAGAAGAAACCCATTTATGTATACAAATAGAATTAACACATTCGTTTTCTTATCTTACATATGCACATTTAAGCAATATATGTAGATAATAGTTTCTGTTATATCGAAATGTTCTCAAGCATGTATGAAAATATATAAATATATATATATATATATATATATATATTATATATATATATATATAATATGTGTGGGTATGTGCATGAGCCTCTTCAAGAAACTCTTTTATTATTGTTGAGCACTTTCCGTTGCAAGAAACTCGGTCAATTTAGCTCCAATGCCCATATAATCATTTAATTATTATATCACCCACAGAGATCTTAAAAAAACATTTAATCCAAAATGTTTTAATTTCAAGGGTATTTGTCGCAGTAAACTGTGGCCGAATTGATTTGCTAAGGGAGTCAGAAATGTTTGAGCCTTGCAAATTGAGTCCGAAACAAGTTCGTTGCCAGAAAAAAATCGGTCGAGCGGTGTTACTCGTGACACAACGAACTGATCATTCCAGAAAGGAGGAAACATTAGTGTATGTAGGTATGTAAATATAATAGTGCATAATTGTATAAAAAAATAACAATATTTGTATGTATGTATATATATATATATATATATATATATATATATATATATAAAATATATTTTAGTCATCGACATACAGACCTGTTTCGTTGTATCACAACTCATCAGTGCCGCTAGACTAACACCTCTCCCAAGCCGAGGATCGAACCTAGAACCCTCATGATGACAGTCGGCAGTTCTACCCCTTGACTACGGAATCGGTGGCCGAAATTAACCTGTCCGAACGATTATTTAAATAAACATCCGTCCGCTACTCGTAGAGGGCTCAAACGTTTGTTTGTAAACAAATCGCGAGCTTCGCATTGTTTCAGCTAAATTAAGTAGCGAGTAAGATAATTTACGAGAGTGCTCTACCAAAGAGGGGAGCTTTATAAAATATATTTTAGTCATCGACATACAGACCTGTTTCGTTGTATCACAACTCATCAGTGCCGCTAGACTAACACCTCTCCCAAGCCGAGGATCGAACCTAGAACCGTCATGATGACAGTCGGCAGTTCTACCCCTTGACTACGGAATATATATATATATATATATATATATATATATATATATATATATATATATATATACTTTAAAGGAGATTGGAATAATAGTCTAAAGAGCTAAGTGTATTTTAATGTAATAGTGAAATTACGAGTTTAATTAAAATACAGGAAATGCTCGTTGTAATTTAGATATATAATAAGCTCGATAGTTAAATGCCCTAGAGCTAATTCAATATTAAGTAATGTGATTTATAATTTAAAAATTTTAAAAAAATTTTAAATTTAAAAATCAAAATTACATTAAATTAAAAATCAGTTTCATAAGAAGGAACAACAACAAAGTCAATTATCTGTACGATCGTTTCGGAAATCCGTGCTTTTTATTTGTGGTATACATGAAGTCACGTAGAACAATTATACATAGTTTTTTTGGTAAGCACGGTCTCCTCATCAGCAAATTTAGGAGGATTTCTATTGAAT
This sequence comes from Euprymna scolopes, assembly GCF_053919585.1. Classification (NCBI taxonomy): domain Eukaryota; kingdom Metazoa; phylum Mollusca; class Cephalopoda; order Sepiida; family Sepiolidae; genus Euprymna; species Euprymna scolopes. The sequence goes on from NC_136484.1 coordinate 102,951,595, forward strand.
TGAAAAGACACCAAAAATAAACATAGCATTAAAAGTAAGGCATATGAATCTGAAAAATTGAAGTAAAAGGTTTGGATTTAAAATTTATAAGAAAATTAATAAGAAAATTGGTATAGGTTAGAGATAGAAATGAGTGGAAAAATTTTTTTTTTTTTTTAATTTACATAATAAATTTGATTTAAAAATATATAGATATATAATTACCTTTTAGTTTTTCTTTTTTGGAAATCAGGAACTGTATTTAAAGTAGTCATTTAGATGTTTGTTATAGCTTTTTATTTTATTGAATGATGAATTTTAAAAGGGCGACGCTCGTGCAGTAAATTGTTTCCGTTAGCGTATTTTGATTTAAAGACGCTACAGTTAATATCTGTGGAGAGAGAGTATTTATTTTGCAAGTTTTTAAGGGGACATAATTGTCATGGCTTTATTTATTATTTGATTTACGAGTCTAAGGGCGGTAATTGGTTTAACTTAATTTATTAAAAAAAAGAAAAGGTAATTATATATCTATATATTTTTAAATCAAATTTATTATGTAAATTCAAAAAAAATATATATTTTTTCTACTCATTTCTATTTCTAACCTATACCAATTTTCTTATTAATTTTCTTATGAATTTTAAATCCAAACCTTTTACTTCAATTTTTCAGATTCATCTGCCTTACTTTTAATGCAAGGTTTATTATTGGTGTCTTTTCAATTCGATAGAAATCCTCCTAAATTTGCTGATGAGGAGACCGTGCTTACCAAAAAAACTATGTATAATTGTTCTACGTGACTTCATGTATACCACAAATAAAAAGCACGGATTTCCGAAACGATCGTACAGATAATTGACTTTGTTGTTGTTCCTTCTTATGAAACTGATTTTAAATTTAATTAAATTTTGATTTTTAATTTAAAATTTTTTTAAAATTTTTAAATTATAAATCACATTACTTAATATATAAATATATATATATATATATATATATATATATATATATATGGCGATTATGCTACACTGACTATTCTGCGTTTCATCACCTGTAGGATTCGTCAGCCTTATGCGCATAAGCCTGACGAATCCTACAGTGGATGAAACGCAGAATATTCAGTGTAGCTTAATTGCTGTATATATTTTATATATTACTAACAAGCTCTACCTACGTAATGAGCACTTTTGCAGTAAATACTTAAAGTTTACAAATAAATATCTACTTTCGTATATTAAATTTGTGTGAGTAAATGAAGTAGTTATATATAGATATACGTATATATTTGTATATATATACATCTATTTGTATATATATACATAACTATAAATGTATTTATATATATTTGTATATATATGCATATATATATTTGCATATTTGTATATATCTATTTGTATATATATATACATATATATTTGTATATATCTATATTTGTATATACATATATATATTTGTATATATATATTTGTATATATATATATATTTATATATATATTTATATATATTGTCCTAAATATATATGTATTTATATATTTTGCATATATATATATTTATACATATTTGTACATATATATATTTGTATATATATACACATTAGATACATATATAATATATATAACACATATATAATATATATATAATATATACCTTAGATACATATATAATATAAATAACATATATAATATATATATAATATACATATATAATATACAAAATAGATATATATATATATATATACAATATATATAAAAGATACATATATAATATATATAATATATATACTATAGATAAGATTTATAATATAAACATAATATATATTTACAATGTATCTAATATAGACAATGTATATAAAATATATATACAAAGTATATAATACATATAATTTATATAATACATATATATACAATATAAAATATATTTATTAAATATATATAGAACATATACATATATTATACAAATAATATATATAAAATACAATGTGCATATAATGTATACTTTACATATATATTTTGCACATATATTATACAACATATATATTATATATAGAATATGTAACTATATATAATATATATAACATATATAATATATATATATATATATACAATATATATACAATATATATATACAATATATATCGTATATATATTGTATATATATATATTTATAACCTATATATAATATACATATATAATATACATATACAATATATATTATACATATATACAGAATATATATATATACAATATATATAATAAATATATGCAATATATATAAGAAATATACATAATATATATATATATATACTATATATATACGTAATATATATATACAATAAAATATATATAATGTATATATCATATCCATACTATATTCCTAATATATATACAATGAACATAATATGTATAATGTATATGATTTTTATATATATACCATGTATATAATATGTATATATTATATATAAAATGTATATAATATATATATACACTATATACATAATATATATATATATTTATATAATATATAAATAAAATGTATATTATATAATATAATATATACATATATATATACTATATAATATATATACATATAATATATATATTCTATATATATATATAATTAGATAATATATATAATATATATATTAAATACAAAATATATATAACACAAATATATATTATATATAATATATGTAATATACAATATATACACCATGTGTAATATAGATATTATACAATTTATAATACACTTAATATATATATATATTATACAATATATAATACATATAGAATATAAATATATTATATATAATATATATTTATTCATAACTTATATATAATATATAATATATATATAATATATCTAATATGTGTAATATATATATTATATATATTATATATCTAATATGTTTTATATATATATTATATATTTTATATAATGTGTAAAAATATATATTACATACATTATACATATAAATATATATTTTATATAATATGTGTAATATGTATAATATATTTAATATATATAACATATATACTATATATAATACATATGATATATATATAATATATCTGTGATATAAATAAAAAAAATTTAATATATATGTATAAATAAAAAATAAATATTGTATATAATATGTATGTATACTAGATATAATATATTTATATAATATATATATATTGACTATATACAATATATATAATATATATATGTTATATATATTGTATATAATATATAATATATGTATAATATATAGAATATATTTATATAATATATACATTATATAAAATATATATATAATATATATTATATATGTTATATATAATACATAGAAAAGATATATATTATACAATATATGAATACATATATATGTATTATATATATAATAGACATATAAAATATATCTTGTATTTAATATATATATATATATATATATTCTATATAGATTATATATATGCTATATATAAAATATATACTAAAATTATATAATATATATAATATTTGCAATATATATGTATAATTTATATACTATATATATAATTTATATAATATATAAAATTAAAATAATGTATATATAATATATACATATATAATTTTATTATATATATATATACATATATAATATATAATAATTATAATATATATTATAAATATAATTTATCAACTATATATAATATGTATATAAATCTTTTTATAATTGATATAATATATACAAATATATATTATATAAATTATATATATATATTATTTGTATAAATTATATAATATATACATTATATATATATAATTTATATAATATATATAACATTTTTATGATATATATAATATCTATATTATACATAAAATATTATATATATAACATATATATTGCATATATAATATATAACATATATATAACATATAATATATAGAAAATATGTGTATAGTATATGTATATAATCAGTGCATAATATACATATATAAGTAATATGCATACAGTGTGTATATAATATATAGATATAATATATGTATATAATATACATACTATATATATAATATATATAATACATATACTATACATATTATATGAATTCAATATAATATATTTTAATATATACATATAGTATATATATAATATGTATATATAATATGTATATATAATAGATGCATGTAATATATATTTTGTATATGTGTATAATATATATATATTATATACAATATATATTATATAATATGTATAATATTTGTATATAATATATATTATATGATATGTATAATGTGTATATATAATATATACATATAATATATATAATATATACATATAATATATATAATATACACTTTATATAATAGTCATATAATATATATAATAACTATAATATATATAATATGTATATGATATATATAATTTATATAATATATAAATAATATATATATATATATATATATATATATATATTTATATATATACATAATATATAACATATGATACATATTTCTATAATATATAATATATAATGTAGGTATTATATATAATATATACTGTATATATCATATATATATAGATCGTTTGTGTGTAATATATACATACATGTTGATATATAATATATATTATGTATATTTATAATATATATATATATGTATAATATGTATATAATATATAATATATCTATATATTATATACATATATGTTTATATATAATATAATATATATATATATATTATATATAATATATACATATATATTTATATATAATATATATGATATATATAAATTATATATATAATATATATATAATATATATGCATATATAATATACACATATAATATATATATTTTATATATATTTGTATAATACATATATAATAAATATACATATGTAATATACATATAAATATAATATATACATATATATAGTATGCACACATATATATAATATACATATATAATATAATATTTATTGATATATATAATATATATATATATATATATTATACATGTATATATTATATATATAGATATATATTATATATATAATATACATGTATATGTATATACTATATATATATATATTATATATATAATATACATGCATATATAATATATCTATGTTTATATATATATTATATATATAATATATTTGTATATGTATTATTTATAGATATATATTTTATATATAATATACACATATGTAATATATATATATATATATATATATATATATATATATATACGTATATATTTAGTTAACGTTTTCTCTGTGTAAGTGTGTTTACGTCCACCTACGCAATAACTTGGTCAAATTTAAATCGGCAGACTCTTAATGTGATCTACAATTGTTTTTGAAAATCTTTGTGATCGGTTTTCGGTCCAAAATTGCACTAGTGGTGGATCAAAATTTTACGATGTGACAGTTTTTTTTTTTCTTAACACTTGAAATTGTAGATAAAGGTTCTTGGGGCATTGGTCTTACTTAATAACTTGATTTGAGCCGAAACAATTAATATTTATAGAGTTCATAATAGAGTTTGAAAAAAATGACTTCGGAAGTCTCTGCAAAATTACTTAGACAAGTTCTAATCTAATCATTTGAAATGTAACAAAGAGTATTCAGAGATAGGACAAGCTTTTTCATCGGTGTGAATCGAAAATTTTTGTTACTAATATATAAATGTATGCATGTATGTATGTCTAAATCTTTCGACAGAGGCGACGGATTTTTCCAAGTTCAGTATCGGTTTATCTTTTGACCTTTCATACGATAAATACCGAACAATTGGCTAAAAACATTAATATCTTCACGTTCTTATCGGCAGTCTTCTACAGGGGAGGGTCGCTTGTTTCTCCGTAATTTTTTTATGTTATCCTCTCCTTTAGATTATCGAGCCTTAATTTTAACATAACTCACTTCAGGTGTGGCGGTGGTCGTAACCGCACAGACATCAGTTGTTTCACCCGTTTCTCTCCTCTTTCGCGATAAGTCTTCTAGCATGCATTCCTACGACCACTTTTTTTTTGCTCAACATACACCTCCAAACACGCGGGCAACGCCGGCCTGAAATATATATGTATATTTATTTATATATATATATATATATATATATATATATATATATATATATATATATATATATATATATATGCACTCTGGACGTGAGGTAATTTTGAGGAACGATACAAATGAAATTATGTTTTAAACATGAAAAAATGTCACAGAAACATATGAAATATTTACGACTGCTTTTGGCCCTGTCCTCTGGAATTCTACAAAAAAAAATGTATGTAACTGGAACACCAAAAAATATGTTTGTATTTTATATCGCTTATTTCAGTCAGAAGTTGTACACTCGGGCAATTAAGTCAAGTGTATTCTCGCGTGTCTCTTTTTATATAAATTAATTATGATTTCATGACATTAAACGTTACATCTCTATGTTACGGAGATGTCAGATTTGCCATAGTTTACCAATATTGACAATGCATCATGAAAAGTTTGATGCATATTCTACGGGTTACCAAAAGATGTGAAAGGTAGTATCACTGTCATTTTTGGTTAGATATTCTGATCTATGTTCCTGCTAATATAGTCCCTCGGTAAATTATAATTATCCACGCGTCATTGGGATTGGTTATTCCGGGGATATTGCAACTTATAATCCTCACCTTTCACATAAGCATCCACTATGTCTTGTTGAAATAATTTTTTCAGTCTGGAGAATTACGCTAAAATCCCTCTAAAATAAAGGCGAAAGATAAAAAAATGTTTTATTCTACGATGATTTCGTACTCTTGTTTAAATTCCGCTGCATGCTGGATTTACCAGCGCTATCCAAATTCTCCAAGTGAAAAATGAATCGGACGGCTCATTGGGTCTAAAGTACATGAGGTGTAGGATATTTTTCGGACGGCTTATTCCTTGGAAGAAGTAAGGTGATCTTATTTTCTGATGGAGAATTATTCTCCCCATTGGAAGTGAAAAAAAAAAAAATCGTTTGAAAATGGCGTAATATGTATTGCAAACACCGTTTGTAAATGATGTAATATATATTGCAGAGCTCCAATTTTAGTCTACGATGTACAGTTTTCTTACTGAGAGTGCCAATGATCAGGGTGCAGCTTTTAGTTTTATTATATATTTACCTTTTAATGCGGAAAGAATATAGCCATCTTCCTCAGAAAAGAGATAAGTTTACACCGAATGAAAATGCACAGTTGTAATTTCCTTCATTTTTAAAAAAAATAAATCAGATTTATGGTCAGTCACTTCAAATTATTTTAATTACTCTGGATATGGAAGCAATGCCGAGAAATGTGCCTATCATTATGGAAACAAGTTATATTATTTCTAAATATTAATGTTCTACCATAGACATATAATACATTCATTTGACGGATATCACGTGGTTCTATCACAGTGTCATAATAACTATTAAGCTTAGGTATACGTCGTATTTGGCGTATTCGTTGCATGTTGATGTCTTCTAATATATTTTTCCTTGCACTAATGCTTTCCATTCTGTTTTGAAATGTCTATTGTGCCGAAAATGTATCACGTTGCTGTTTATGTATGTCACTTCTCATTTGACTGCGCTGTCTCTCACTTTCTTCTGTCATGTTGTATCTGTTCTTCCCTGATTATTTGTTAATGAGTTTGCATATTTGACGGATGTTTATCATTCTTCGATCTATAATAAACTCTTTGAAAAAGTGAGACTATTTACAGACTAAGCTTTATGAATTCCTGAAATAAATGCAATATAACAATGTTCTTTCATGCAATATGTTTTTAGATATTCAACACTAATTCTCGGTTACTAAATACAATATAGAAATATAATGCAAGAAATACACTACATTTTCACTTCGATAGCATATACTGTAATATCAACTGCACTACACACACACACGCATATATATATATATATATATATATATATATATATATATATATATATATATATATAAAAGTGAACGTGTCTGTGTGTCTGTGTGTCTGTCTGTCTGTGTACATTTCCCTACGCAATAACTCTGTCAATTTTTAGTCTATAGACTCGAAATTTGAAATACCGGGTACTGAGATTTGGAAAAATCGATGTGACGGGTGTCAACCAGAAATTTGGCTGTAAAGGGGTCAAATTTCAACGATTTGACCTTTAAGAACTCTACCAAACTCCTCCGACAATTTTGGGTCTAGACACTTGACATTTTAGATATAGGTTCCTTGAACCTGGGTCTAACTTAATAAAGTGATTTGAGCCCGAAACTGTAAATTTTAAGGGGTCATAATAGGGGTCAAATTTAAAAAAATTAACCATTTTTTGTTTTTTTTTGTTTTTTATTTTGCACAGCATACACCTCCAAACACCCGAGCAACGCCGGACACCCCTGCTAGTATATATATATATATATATATATATATATATATATATATATATATAAAAGTGAACGTGTTTAAATGTGTCTGTGTACATTTCCCTATGCAATAACTCTGTCAATTTTTAGTTTACAGACTCGAAATTTGATATACAGGGTAAAGAGATTTGGGATAATCGATGTGATTGGTTTTTGACCAGAAATTTAGCGATTAAGCGGTACAAAGTTCGACGATTTGACCTTTAGGAACTCTACCAAACTCCTCCGACAATTTTGGGTCTACGCATTTGATATTTTAGATATAGGTTCCTTGGACATGGATCTAACTTAATAACTTGATTTGAGCCCTAAACAATTAATTTGAAGGGGTCATAATAGGGGTTAAAGAGTTTAAAAAATTAACCTCTGTGCTCTCTTCCAAATTACTCAGACAATTTCTGGTTAAAATATTTGAAATTTTACATAAGGGGTATTCAGAGATAGGGCATGCTTTATCATCAGTTTGGGTCGAAATTTTTTAATTACCAATATATACATATATTTATGTATGTCTGTTTGCATGTCTGCTTTAAACTTTCAATAGAGGCGACGGATTTTACCAAGATCAATAGCGTTTTGAAGTTCGACCTTTCATACGACAAATATCGAAAAATTGGCTAAAAACATTAATATCTTCCCCTTCAACTAGGCACTTTTCTACAGGAAGGGTGTCACTTTTTTCGCCTATATTTTTTAAAGATATCCTCTCCTGTAGATTATCTAGCCTTAATTTAAAAAAATGTCGCTTCCGGTTTGCGGTGGTCGTACAGCATAAATGTTAAGTTTTACCCCGTTCTTTTCGGTACGGGTTCGAGACTGCCTTCCTACTATAACTTTTTTTTTCTGAACATACACATCCAAACACCCGGGCAACGCCGGGCTGAAATGCTAGTATATATATATAATCAATTTAGCACAGTAATTTCTTGATTAAATTTTGAACAATAATATCATGAAGTAACAGATGTCAATTCACATATTTTCCATTATCGATTTAAGATAAATTCAATGATTTTCGAGCCAACGTCAACAAAGCTAGATTTAATTATGTTCTTAGATATAATAAATATTTAGTGATAGTCCAAAATTGAAAATTAAAACAAATATTTGAAAGCCAATGTTTAGAAATCCTGTTTTTGAATAAAAATTACTTAAATGTAAAAATCTAAGTCAACATAACCTATGTCTAATTGAATATTTATATAGTACCAATTGTTCACTTCTCCAGTTAAATATAATTTTCAGATAACATCCCATAATCTCACAAAGTAAATAAGCATTCCTAAATGCACACAAATTCTGTAAAATGTTGAAGATTTTTTATTTAAAACAACATTCTTATTCGAAATGAGATAAAAATAATCAGAAAAATCAGAATGCAAAAATATATTAAAAACAAGGGTGTCCTACTCAAAATACAATGTTGTTTAATCACAGACATTCACATCACAACATAGTGAACATACTCTTTAGTGCATACACACACACACACACACACACATATATATATATATATATAGGAGTGTGTTTTTATCAAGTTTGTATTCGATCAGAGTATTTATTTGATCGCTTTAAAATGAGGTGTAAAACTTACTTCTTATTTAGTGTGGTCTGCTTTAATGAATTTGAATTTTGCAATTTGGCACCTATCTACCCTTTCCACGTTATCTATCTGGTGGCAGAAAATATTTATTAACTTAAATACACATTATAAACAAAGTATAATGTTTATTTGTAATTTTCATGTATCATATACATGTTTATGGATTATTATTATGAGGTAAAATTGTAATAAACGAAAGGAACACAATCTTTTAGGAGCGGAAAATGTATTCACATAAATTACAGGCAAAGTGAGTTGAGTAATACCATTACTCAACGGTGAGTCGTTGGCACATGACCGCTTGGCTGAGAGCCAATCTCTGACTCCGGGCACCGGTACTCGATACCGAGAGTGACGTCAACAGAGGAAGTTATGTCATAAGATAGTCCATTAATCCCATTGAGGGGCGTCTCAAGCCTTTTGTTCATAAAAGCTGTCAGTACCTCTTCTATCAATGAACCGGGAAGCATTCTCTTACGGAACGACCGCCGTAGTTCAGGTGTTGGTTGAAGAGGTTCAAGATCAAATGTTTCGAAGACAGTGTCTATCGGCTCAGCTTCCAATGGTGGATTGTCGCTGGTTTGACCCGATCGACATCTTAGTTGGTTCTGGTGACGTTTGGGAGTATATGTTGGTCCTTGGTTGCATATGCCATTTCACCGATTCTCTTAGAAATTGTACCAACCTCTCAGAATGATCTGTTGTTTTTATAAGTTTTGCAAACACTCTTTCATCTTGTATGAAACTTTTACAAGGTGCGTAAGTTTTAACTAGTTGTCTTGACTGTTTCGCTAAGAGCTTGTCAAAAACGGATCTCACTTTCCGCGCAAACATCGTTTCTGCAAATGAGACTGCTGTTGGTTTGTTCTGATTGGGTATACTCCTATACACGCGCAGAAAGTGTAGACGTGCTTCATCTTTTGTTTTTTTTAGCCTTTTCAGTGTTATTTTAAGAGTGTCCACGAAACTTTCCGCTTGCTCATTCGGCTAAGAAGGTATTGGGGAGTGGTGATAAGATTAATTTTGAACGTATTACAAAAATGTTTGAACTGAGCATACGTAAACTGGGTTCCATTATCACTTACGATGCAATCGACTACACCGAAACGTGCGAAGTGTTCGTAAGAAATTTATAGTCGTTTCAGTTGCCTTCTGCAACTCAATACGTCAGGCCACTTGGTGAAACTATCGACTACGATTAAGTAATAATTGTACTCGAGCGGACCCGCAAAACAATGTGCACCCCAGACCATGGCCGGCCAATATTCGGCCAAGGCTTAAACGTAATCGGGGGTGATTTAGCCGCAAGAGCACAGTCTGTGCACGAGTCTATCCTCTCATTGATGTCCTTGCCCATAGTAGGCCAGTAGACATAGCTCGTCATATATATATATATATATATATATATATATATATATATATATATATAAATATATATCTGTGTGTATATATATCTGTGTATATATATATATATATATATCTGTGTATATATATATATATATATATATATAAATATATATATGTGTATATATATATCTGTGTATATATATATATCTGTATATATATATATATATATATATATATATAAATATATATCTGTGTATATATATATATCTGTGTATATATATATCTGTGTATATATATATCTGTGTATATATATCTGTATATATATATCTGTATATATATATATATATCTGTATATATATATATGTATCTGTGTATATATATATCTGTATATCTATATATATATATATATGTATATCTATATATATATATATATGTATATATATATATATATATCTGTATATATATATATATCTGTATATCTATATATATATATCTGTATATATATATCTGTATATATATATGTATATATATATATATATATATCTGTATATATATATATATATATATCTGTATATATATGTATATCTGTATATATATATATATATATCTGTATATATATATATATATATGTATATCTGTATATATATATATATATCTGTATATATATATATATCTGTATATATATATATATATATATATATATATCTGTATATATATATATCTGTATATATATATCTGTATATATATATATATATATCTGTATATATATATATATATATATACAAATATATATATATACAAATATGCATATATATATATATATATATATATATATATATATATATATATGCATATATATGTGGGTGTCTGTATGTGAGTGTTTGAAATTATATATCTTCTTAGCAGTATTTCACAAACGAAAATTCTCTAGAGAGGACTTTCCCTTGGCTACCGAGAAAGAAGGCCGATGCATATGACAGAGTAACGTCACTCTCGAGTATGCTGGATAGCCATTTGCAGAGTATATTCACTGTATGTATATATGACGCGTTCTAACCGCATGTATAAACGAACGCCTTTTTACTGTGTATGTGTCGTCTATTTGTATGTTGTGTAATTCTAAAATCTATTTCGTCATCACTGGCGTAACCAAAGAATGAAAACATCGCCTATTGTTCTCCCAAAAAATTGATTGGTTATTTTTTTTTTTTTTTTTTTTTCGTTTTTACAATTGTCTAGCCATTTATCAAGCAGCAGAGCCTACTCCAGGATAAGATTTAATTGGGCAATATTTAAGCAATCCTTAGTAGTTTCAATTTTATAAATCGGATCACTTAATAAAGAACTTATTTACGTTGATTTAAAATAGACAGAACATATTCTTGTCAGCTGGAAAGCAATCAACCCAAATAGGGTTCCACAAGCGTGAAGTTCCAAAAAAAGAATCTATGATTACAGAATTTGTGTTTACGTTTAGGTATAGATTAAATGTCGAGGAAATAAGTTATAGCGGTTCCAGATCGACGTGTGTTTTTTTCTTTGCCTACTATATTCTCTTTGCTGGCTGCTAAAAATTTTAGTGAAAACATAACTATCAGAATGGCATTTCATTCATCAAGTAACAATCGTTGGAATCAGTAAATGTAAATAATTTTATTTTTCTAAAACATAACTTTTACCGTCAATAACATTGCCCTATTTAAACAAGAATAATCATCATAAGAAGTTATTAGAAAAAGCTGACCGGTAATGCCCGGGAAGCTAATAACATGGAAATATATTATATGCTAACTCATACGCTTTCCCTAGCCTTACACGTTTGGGTTTAGCTTTTATTAATATTGTTTACATTCGAAATCATTTATTATCACTCGTAAGTACTTTGATTTGACAACATGCTTCCTACGTAGACAATAAAACGCACTACAATTTTGTGTACATATCATTCAGAACAGAGTGCATAAATTCTCAAGGCAATCGAGATAAAACTAATTAATGCCATTAGTAATTACTATCATGGCGAATATATTCAACAAGTTTGAATTAGTTCGTGATCTGATAAGGCGGGAAAAACATCATTTTATTTTGATTACAACATTATCACGATTTTCAGATAGGATGAGCTGTTTTAACTTTTTTTTGTTTTCAATGTTAACACGTATGCGTCTTTACCTGCCGTTTATAGCAACAACGAGACAGGTGTAAAGATGGCGAGTTAAAATGTATGTTTACACTATATTTTTCTTGTTATTTTCCTCATATTGTCCGGATTATTTTAAGACATTAGTTTTTAAAGTATTCCCTCATTTAAAGATACGGCATTATAACGTTTTAAGGACATTATCCATATCGGAGACAACAGAAGTAATTGATTTTGTATCTAATTTAAATACAGCATGACCCACCATGACAACCGAATTTTTTAACGTCTATATCGAGTTACTAGTTGTTGTTGATAGTTCGAATTTTAGAAGGAATATCGTGTAAAGTAATATGATTTCGGATTACACTTCATCCCACATTTTAAAGGATTAATAAAATTGAATTTGTCTGGATTCCTGACATTATCATAATCTAATACTCTCTTATTCATGCTAAATCGATTGAGTGTTCGAGTCTATTCATTTAATCCTCTTCGTGATTCTTTCATATGATTACTTTTTTATTCTTTTATATGACTATATACGTACGTGTGTCTGCGTATATATATATATATATATATATATATATATATATGAGTGTGCATGTGCCTGCAGCGTGTCTCCGTGTTTATATATATATATATATATATATATATATATATATATATATATATATATATATATATATATATATGTATATATATATATATATAGACGAGGGTGCTGAACATATAATTGCGTCTATCGGCTTAAGTATGAGCAGTTGAAAAATCAATCTTTTATATTTTATTATCTCGTTTGACCTACGCATATTTTCCTATTAATAATTAATTTTGTAAATTCTTGAAGAAAACTGTGATTTTGTGCATTATTTTTTAAAATCGAGTATTTTTATACATTTGTATATATTCTAGTTTAGATATCTGTGAACCATTTGCGTTATTAGTTTAATATTTGTAGTAATATTATCAATAATAACAATAATAATAAAGAAAGTGCTAGACTGAAAAGACATAAAGGAGAGGATTTCGACATTCCTGTTTACAATTTGAGAAAACAACTGAAGTTAATACTTAAGTTTCAAAGGATAGGACCTAATGGGATTCATGGATACTGGCTGCAATCTTTCACGAGAATTAATAAAAAGGTTTATTGTTCTCTTGATTATTGTGTTGTATTGTGCCAGATAGCATGATGGTTTGGAGTGGAAGATACTATTTTTGAAGAGTCCACTACAGAACTAGATATTAGAAATTTCATACCAAATATTTGCACTTTCTTTTGGAGAAAATTTCCAAGGATTCTCAGCTCAAAAATATACAACTATATTGAAATAATTTTTTCACTACCAAAAAGACGGAATGAATACGAATTTAGAAATAAAAATACACGGATTGATTTGTAAGTTCTTTTAAATCACTACAAAACGAGAAACACAAACTTGAATGTAGCTTGGAGGAATTATTTTGAAAAACTCGTGATACGATGCTGCATTCGTGGGTACTCAGGACCTTAATACGGAAGAGGTTACTAGGGATATAATTGAGTGTATAGGCAAAAGATGGAGCACTTGAAAAATCAACCTTTTATTAAGAGTAAAATCTATAAGAGACATTTCACATCAGACGCGTTATCTTCAAAGGAAATTCTCTTTTCTGTCACATCACTTACAGATAGCACCCATCTTATCGACAAATGTATAAACAGAGACAACAATGTGTTACTAGCTGTCGAAAATAATTCTGAAGATCAGATACGTTATTTATTGACAATGTAAACCTATTAAGCATAACGGAAGAAATTGAATATTTGCTTCAAACTTTACACTAGTGTAATGGAGACACACATACGGAGTTTGAACCTTCCAAATATTAAGTATTAACTCTTAAACGAGGGAAAAGCGCAACCATGAAAGGCACCATGTTGTCAAGTGTTGGCAAATTATGGGATTCTAATTAAGGCAGCTAGGGGTCTGAAGGTGATATGATACTCTGCAATGGAATAAAAGAGAGGAAAAATGTATATATAAAAACCTTCTAACTGATAGTGAACTTTTGTCTGAATCGTAGGAAATTGGTCACAAACACCAAATCAATCGATTTTTTATATGCGCAAGCTGTATATCACAAAGCAGAAAACAAAAATAGATGTGATTGAGATTGAAGAATGTGTTGAGGTAGAGTGTAGGAGTGTGCAGCACTATTTGGCTAATGGTAATGGAGTGTTAATAGCAGCAGTGTGGCACTATTTTCTAATACCATTGTTCATCGTTATTCCGCTGCTCCAGCGCCTTAATTTTGTCGCGCCGAGAGAGATTCAGAAGAAAAGGGGTCTACAATGCATTGTTGACAGAACTAGCTCTTTAAACTCTAACAACCATATTTTGTGGATCTCTGAAAATAAGAGGAGGGGGTCACAATATCCCTCAGCACTAGGTAGCTAGTCTACTAATTTAAAAAGTTTAGGTATAAGTGTTTTTTGATTGTCTTCTGAAACATTGTAAGGTATTGTGATATATTTATGCATAGGAGAAAACTCGTTAAGATTTCTCATATATATCACAGTTGTGTTTTCCATCGACTTTAATGTCCGAACGAGATCTGAGGGTAATTCCGAGCAAAAAAACTCCAACCTCTAGAAGATTCCAGATGGAGGATAACCAAAATGAGACGTTATCCTGAGATTAGGAAGGAGCTAGCAATAGCAAAATCCTAAGGTGACCTTTACTCATCAAGTCTGAAAAAAGACGTCTTACCAACTGACCCTCATACTCATATCCTATTGACCAAGTATCGTTTTACAGTCTTGTACCGTGTCTACGGCATTTACGTAACACGCAGGTCGGTAACGCCATTGACCGGCTAATGGTGATACAATTCGTGGACGTCTAAAAAAGAATTCCGTACCTAGCAGAGGTAAAAAAGCTGTACATTATAAAAAAAAGAAAAGAAAAAAGAAATCAACGCCATAAAACACAACGACTTTCTTTTGCTGCCCTAAAAATATATTTCAATCGAAAAGAGACAAAAATCTCGACAATATGAGAACATTTCAAAGGATTTTGTGATTTTCGGTTTGCAGTACTGCTGCTGGAGTATTATTATTATTATTATTATTATTATTATTATTATTATTATTATTAGTATTAGTAGTAGTAGTAGTATTACGTATTGTGTTTGGTTGTTGATATTTTCAGATATATACCGATCAACGCATCGAGACAAATGGTAATATGTAAGCACCATCTTTTTACAGGGATTCAGTACATGCCGCATTGTTGTTGCAATTACCAGCAAGATACACTTTCTAAAACACTCTCATATTGCAATGCATGCTGAAATTCTAATTATACTCTATTATATATTATGTCAACTTGCGCAAGGATTCTAATACTACAAACAAATATTAACACCCACATATTTTTGCTATCTTTCAAAGTATTTGTGATTTCACCTCCTTGCTTTCACTTATATATCAGCTAATACTGCAGTATCACTGATTATTTCCTAGCTATTTTAATAACAAAGCTGAATCCTTGCTTAATTCATATTGTCTTATATAGATATCAATGCCTCACTTATATTGTCATATCTAAACTACATGCCTCACTGATATCGGCATATATAGACATCCATGTCTCACTCATGTTTCTTATATAGATATCCATGACTAACTCAGGTTGTCATGTATAGACATCAATGCCTCACTCAATTTGTCTCATATAGACAACAATGTCTCACTCATGTTGTCATATATAGTTATCCATGCCTCACTCATGTTGTCATATACAGACATAAATGCCTAACTCATGTTGTCACATATTGGCATCCATGCCTCACTCATGTTTTCATATATATACACCATGGCTCACACATGTTGTCATATAAATACTCCATGCCTCACTCATGTTCTCATATATAGATATAAATTCTTCACTGATGTTGTCAAATATAGACATCTATGCCTCACTCATGTTTTCATATATAGACACCATGGATCACTCATGTTGTCATAGATAGACATCCATGCCTCACTTATGTTGTTATATACAGAAATGCATGCCTCACTCATGTTGTCATATACAAACATCCATGCCTCACTCAAGGATGATTATGTAGACATCAATGCCTCACTCATGTTTTCATATATAGAGACCCATGCCTCACTAATGTTGTCATATATAGACATGCATGCCTCACACATGTTGTCAAATATAGATATCAATGCCTCACTCATGTTGGCTTATATAGACACCCATGCCTCACTCATGTTGTCCTATATAGATTTACATGCCTAACTCATGTGGTCATATATTGCCATCTATGCCTCACACATGTTGTCATCTAAATACTCCATGCATCACTCAAGTTGTCATATATAGACATCAATACCTCACTCATGTTGTCTAATAAAGACAAAAATGTATCACTCATGTTGTAATATATAGTTATCGATGGCTCACTAATGTTGTCATATATTGACATCCATGCCTCACTCATGTTGTCATATATAGATATCAATTCTTCACTCATGTTGTCTTCTATAGACATCAATGCGTCACTCATGTTTTCATATATAGACACCAATGGTTAACTCATGTTGTCATAGATAGACATCCATGTCTCACTCATGTTGTCATATACAGAAATGCATGCCTTACTCATGTTTTCATATACATACACCACTCATGGATTATTATATAGACATCCTGCCTCACTCATGCTGTAATATATAGACACGCATACCTCACCCATGTTGTCACATATATACACCCATGTCTCATTCATGTTGTAACAGATAGTTATCCATCCCTCACTCATGTTGTCATATATAGACATTCATGCCTCCCTCATGTTGTCATATATAGACATCAATGCCTCACTCATGTTGTGGCATATATAGGCATCCATGCCTCACTCATGTTGTCATGTATAGAAATTCCTGCCTCACCCATTGTGTCATATAGAGACATGCATGCCTCACACGTTGTCATATACAAGTGTCAATGTATCACTCATGTTGTCAAAGATAGGCATCCATGCCTCACTCATGTTGTGATATATAGATATCCATGCCTAACTAATGTTGTGTTATATAGACATCCATGCCTTACTCATGTTTCCATATAAAGACATCCATGCCTCACTGATGGTGCCTTATATAGACATGCGTGCATCACTCATGTTGTCATATATATATATATATATATATATATATTCATGTCTCACTTATGTTGTCTCATATAGAAATCAATGCCTCACTCATATTGTCATATATATATATATACATCCATGCTTCACTCATTTTGCCATGTATAGACTCGGTGCCTCACTAATGTTTCCATATATAGAAATCCATGCCTGACTTATGTTTTCTAATATAGACATCAATACTTCACTTATGTTGTCTAATAAAAGCGTCCATGCCCACTCATATTTCCATATATAGACTCAATGCCCAACTCATCTTGTCTTATATGAACTTCCATGCCTCACTCATGTTGGAATATTTTGACATCCATGCCTCACTCATGTTGTCATATATAGACATCATGCCTCACTCATGTTTTCTGATATAGACAAGCATGCTTCAATCATGTTGGAATATATAGACATCCATGCCTCACTCATGTTGTCTCATATAGAGATCCATGCCTCACTCATGCTGTCATATAAAGCCGTCTATTCCCCACTCATGTTGTCATATGTAGACTCCATTCCTCATTCATGGTGTCTCATATAGACACCCATGCCTCACTGATGTTGTCATATATAGGCATCAATGCCTCACGCATGTTGTCATATATAGAGATCGATGCCTCACTCATGTTGTAATATATAGACAGGCATGCCTCACAGATGTTGTCATATATAGACGTCAATGTATCACTTATGTTGTCACGGATATACATCCAGGCATCACTCATGTTGTAATATATAGATACCCATACCTAACTCATCTTGTGTTATATAGTCATCCATGGCACACATGTTGCCATATATAGACAGTCATGTCTCAGTAATGTTTTCTCCTAAAGACATCAATGCCACACTCATATTGTCGATATATATATATACACCATGCTTCACTCATGTTGTCATGTATAGACCCCGTGCCTCACTAATGTGTTCATATATAGAAATCCATGCCTCACTCATATTGTCTGATAAAGACATCCATGCCACACTTATGTTGCCTAATATAGACATCCATGTCTCACTCATGTTTCCATATATAGATTCCATGCATAAATCATGTTGTCTGATATAGACTTCCATGCCTCACTCATGTTGGCATATATAGACACCCATGCCTCACTGATGTTGTCTGATATAGACATCCATGTCTCACTCATGTTGGAATATATAGACATCAATGTCCCATTCATGTTGTCTCATATAGACATCCATGCCTCACTGATGTTGGCGTCATTAGACATCCATGCCTCACTCATGTTGTCTTATATTGATATCCATGCCTCCCTCATGTTGTCTTATATAGAAACCCATGCCTCACTCATGTTGTCATATATAGACATACCTTCCTCAATCATGTTGTCTTATATAAACATCCATGCCTCACTGATGTTGTCTTCTATAGAGATCCATGCCTTTCTCATGTTTTCTTATATAGACATCCATGCCTAGCTCATGTTTTCATATATAGACATCCATGCCTAACTCATGCTGTCTTATACAGACATCAATGCATCACTCATGTTGTCTTATACAGACATCGATGCCTCATTCATATTGTCTTATATAGACATCCATGCCTAACCCATGTTTTCATATATAGGCAGCCATGCCTCACTCATGTTGTCGTATAGAGACATGCATGCCTTACACATGTTGTCATATATAGACGGCAATGTATCACTTATGTTGTCACAGATATACATCCATGCCTAACTCATGTTGTGTTATATAGACATCCATGCCTCACTCATGTTGTCATATATAGACATCGATGCCTCACTTATGTTGTCTTATATAGATATCAATGCACCACTTATGTCATATATAGACATCCATGCCTTCTCATGGTGCCTTATATAGACACCAATGGCTCACGCATTTGTCATATATATATATATATATATATATATATATATATATATACATCCATGCTTCACTCATGTTGTCATATATAGACTCAATGCCTCACTAATGTTTTATATATAGAAATCCATGCATCGCTCATGTTGTCTTATATAGACATCCATGCCTCACTCATGTTGCCTCATGTAGACATCCATACCTCACTCATGTTATCGTTTATAGCTGTCCATTCCCCACTCATGTTGTAATATGTAGACCCATGCCTCACTCATGTAATTCAATATAAACATCCATGCCTCACTGATGTTGGCATATATATATCCATTCCTAGCTCATGTTGTCATATAAACACATCTATGCCTCACTCATTTTGTCTTATACAGACATCCATGCCTCACTCATGTTGTCTTATACTGACACCCATGCCTCATTCATGCTGTCTCATATAGACATCCATGCCTCACTCATGTAGTTATATATATATATATATATATATATATACACACCCATGCCTCACTCATGTTGTCTCACATAAAAAACCATGCCTCACTCATGGTTTCATATATAGGCATCCATGCCACACTCGTGTTGTCATATATAGACATCCATGCCTCACTCATGTTGTTATAGATAGACATCTATGCCTCACTAATGTCGTCATATATAGATATCAATGCCTCACTCATGCTGTCATATATTGACATCCATGCCTCACTTATGTCATAGATAAACACCCATGCTTCACTCATGCTGTCATATATAGACAGCCATGCCTCACTCATGTTGTCATAGATAGTTATCCATGCCTCACTCATGTTGTCAAAGATAGACATCCTTGCATCAGTCATGTACTCATATATAGATATCCATGCCTCACTCATGCTGTCATATATAGATATCCATGCCTCACTCATGCTGTCATTTATAGATATCCATGCCTCACTCATGTTTTCATATATAGATATCTATATCCGATTATGATATATCATTATCACGTTCTATCAAAAGCTCTGGAACATGCTCCTACCATTTTTCTTTGAATTCTTATTCTCTTTTCTCGCAATATTACTCTGAGAATATGTTCCACAACTATTGATCCTGTACGTGTTTATCTTCATCGGCACACAATGGAGATTGATGAATCTCAGTCGTTTCATCAATGTGATTAATCATATAATTTGTCTTGAACTTTTTCTCATATGCGGCATATACTGAGGCTTCTGGTCCGAACATCACGATGGAATTTTAAAACCGTAGCCAGGGTAATTCCTTATCGAGTATATACCCCTTAAATTGGCCATGCGTTTCTTCTCAGACCACTTCTTATTCAATCTTAAATTTTAGTTCCATATCTTTTCAGTTCACATACATTATAACGACATCACTTCTTACGTGTACAACTTCATTTATTGCCATTTTTTCCCTCATCAAGATGTTTAACTTCTTTTTTGTAGCTGTATTATCGTTTTTAGTCCCATTCAATACTTATCTGAAAAACTATATGATATTTTTATTATATTTACTATTACTTATTTAATTTCAGCTTCTTTTTAATCAACTTTTTTTTCTTCACTTTCTCCAATTTTCCCGTTTTCAATTCCAGACACGACATATTTGCTTGGAAAAACTCCACACGTATTCTATTTCTGAGCTGGCCTTCTAATTTTTAGCATACAGCTTTAAGTCACCCAAAACTAATACATTGTGTATCCGTTATTCTTTTTTCTCAACTTACCCCACGCATGTATCTGTCTGAATATGAAAGACAAAGACTCCATACCGAATACAACCAAAAAAATTGGTGACACACTCTCTCCTCGAAAAATGTCTTTTACATGAACTTTGCAAGGAGCTACACAATTTGGTGTCAATGTTAGAATCTATTGTTTCATATTTTTCTTTGAAACTTCGCATATAAATCGCGGTTCCGAATATTTCCAGACATTCATTCATCCAGTAATAAGAAACCAGATCATATACTTCGCTGTTATCTATCATTGAAATGCAGAGTTTTGTGGGTCTTCTCTTACAATGCTTTCGTAGTGCTCTATCAATAAGCAATTGATAGTTGGTCATTTTATTATCTCACACACACCTTTTATTCTTAGGTAAGATATTTTGCTGTTCTGGATACTTGTAAAACTCATCTGACAAAATGACTGTCAGAAGTTTCCATATGAATGGAAAGCAGATGATTGACCGATAGTTATCTCTCGTAGTGCATTTTGATATACGATTCTGATAGTAGCCTTTGCCTTAATGTGTGCTCCATTTAATGAATTAATACTTCGTCCAGTTCTGTCAATTTTAGATGCAATTATTCATGAAATCTATTAAAGTTTTTTTTTTCTCTATCCAATGCCCTGAACACAATCTGGTCCGAAAAATAATCCGATTGTGAATTTTCTCATGTTGTTTTAAACCTTTCTACTTGCCAAGTGAAACTACTTTTTGATTACTTAAACTTCGTTTATATGCTAACCACAAAACACTTCCATTGTATTTCTTTTCAACACGCCAAGTATTACATAAAAAATTGGTGAATTCTTCTGAATTGCAAGTATTATATTAATAATCATTATTTACTCACCAAAATAAGTCACACAGCCATTCATAAAATATTTCTCTTTTCGAACAACTTGTGTTGTTGCCTGGAGTCTGAATGACAACAATCCCCCTAGGTCTTTCGCACTCTCCACCTCGTTCAATAATATTAGCAAAAGAATGTGCATTATCGCAACAGCCGCTTACTTTTGATTTCACGCTGGCAGCGACCATTGGTCTTCAATGCGATTTGGGTGTGAATAAGCCTTCCCAAAGTCCCAGACCTCTTTGCACTAATCCAGCGAATGGCTGGCTAGTACCTTCATTTCTCGCTCCTTCTATTCTCCTTGACCCCCATTATCTGGCGAGGAGTCTGCCTTTGGTGACACTCAGAAAATAAAAAATAGGGCGGCGGTATTTGTCAATTATACAGTTTACGTTTTCATGATTCTATATGATGTTTCCTGTTTTTTTTGTTTTTTTTTTGCATCTGTAGCCGTTTCTGGGTCTAGTTCCCATTTTAGCAAGTGTGGGATTAGTCTCAACATCCAAAGGTTTACCTTAATATTTCTTGCAGTTTTCATTATTGAAATTCGTCTTCTTCCTCTACTTTTTCATCTTAATTTTCTTCTTGTTATTATAATTGCTTTTTGAAAATTGTAATTTTTGTATTTACATCTGCGTATTGTCATTATAGATGCTGATGTATTAGATATATTTATTATATACATCTTGAGCTATGAATTTTATTGTCTATGCTGCTGACAATTTTGACGTTCTTATTTTGGTGTTCTGAAATTCTGTCTTGAATTACTTTGAATTTCTAAATAGCTTTTCCTCATATATCGATCACCCACCTCAATTGTCTGAATACTTTAAGCTCACATTCAGACACATTGAATCGAATCGAACATAGAAATCTGCCCTATGTTCGCCACAGGTGTAATTATTTTGTTCTTGGTATCGACGTGGTCAACATAGTTAGGTATAATCGTCACTCATTTAAGAAGCGTTGTTAGGTGACAATTGGCCGGCAAAGCCTTTATCATAATTGCTTAAAAGCCTGCTTAAATATTTACGTGAAAGTAAAGTGCGATGATTCGGAGAATTCTCTAACAGCACTATGCTTTCATTATTGTTTCAGAACTCCTCACGATGAGTTCGATGAAAATATATTATTTATTGACTGAGAACACACTAACCTGTTTTAAAGAAAAGATACACGCTATACGTAGTTTAAAAAAACGCGTTTAATATTTTTAACATACAGAATAATACACATATATATGCATGTATACACGAATATGATGTGAAAAATGAAAATAGTATTCCGACGAAGTAGAGAAATTTAAATGAGCAACCGAGTTATGTGTTCCTCTGGAAGTTTCGAAACAAGGGCAAAACGTTTAAGAACACACAACTCGGTTGTTCTTTTTATTTCTCTATACACGAATATACATATATATATATATATATATATATATATATATATATATATATATACTAGCAGACCGTCTTGCATAGCCCGTCCGTAAATTTCGCTTAAAAATGATCCTGGTTAGTGCAAATTCTATATATATTATATCACACTGAATCCAATATATATTAATGGTTTAAAAAATTAAAGAAATATGACTCGAGCGCCACAATCGAGGATCAATACCACAATCTTTTTCCTTTGACCTTAATGCCTGAGCTGTGAAGAGATGGTCGCTACAAGGCTAAAACTAGAAGCCTGCTCGAATATCTATTCCGTTACCAACGCATACTTGCAATGCTGTTGTTCGACCTTCACCTTGTAATTCTCATTTTTTCACTCTTTTGCGCCCATTTTCTCCATAAAAACAGAAATATAAAGTGTATCATTGCTCGATTACCCAGTATATAAAACAGCTTGAATACCCAGCATATTGAAACACAAATATAAAGTTTATCATCGCTCGAACACCCAATAAGTTTAATGTTTATAGACTAAAATCTGGCAGGGTGTTTTTAAACATATATACGAATATTAAATATAGAAAAAAGTGTTTGTTTACTAAAACTTATTTACACAAAAATTACTAGAGTATAAATCATGTAGAATATATGCACGTAATAGTAAACTAAAAGTGATCATCGCTTGAAAAAGCCGAGAAAATAATAAGGAATTAATTTAAATGAATGTTTAAAAGAATATGCAGATGAGCAAGATTTTTGCAGATGAATGTAATTCTATAACTAATATATTATAAATTGTATTTTCTCTTTAAATAAATGGAAAATTGGTTTTTACATGAATCTTGCATACACAAAAAATGTGTGTCTATGTGTTATTATATATATATATATATATATAATAACAATATATATATATATGTATGAATATTATAAAAATAAGAATTATTATCGATTTAGTATCTATATATATATATATATATATATATATTACTGTCAGCATATGTATGAAATGAATTTTGTACTATTTCGTAATTATTTATAAATTCATATAAAATAATTTAATTGATTTTTTTTTTACCTGCAGTGTTTGTGAACGTTTGCTCTCGGACATATAATTAAATATCATCTATTTATTTATAAACACACGCACAACTATAACTTTTTTTATTGGCGCCATTATGCACACGCATGCATATTACGTTTGTGTGGCGCTTTAGATTATAATTATTGAATAAAACTTAAGTGTAATTCTAATTTAATCGCATAGGTTTATCTGTATATTAGTATACACAAACTGTCATATCAAATTGGAATTTACCTCTTTACTCTTCTAATCACTTCCGTTTATATCGATAAAGTATACCATATTTTTCGTCTTTAATGTACTTTACAAAGGCCACGATTTGATTTATATGTCATACCTTTTTTCTTGTGTGGTAAT
>NC_136484.1:102982539-102995039 GCF_053919585.1 Euprymna scolopes
CCAAAAAACCTTCGTATTCTTACCTTAAATATTATATAAGCATGTAAATACCGAGTAGAAATCATTGTTTCAACATAATTAAATATGGGGATGCTACATGTCAAATTTTGAGACATTGTGTTGAACAAAGATGGCGGCGTAGTTCAGATCAGCAACCAAGATGGCGACCAAGAATCAAATGCGGTGCATGACGTAGTGAACCTCTGAAGGTCCGAGATATTGTGTTGAACAAATATGGCGGCGTAGTTCAGATCAGTAACCAAGATGACGGCCAAGAATTAAATGCGGTCCAGGAAGTAGTAAACGGCGAACTGATTGACTCCAAAATTTGACTATTTTTATAATAATTTTGGGACGTTTTCATTGGTTGTTTAGCACAGCCGTTGGTTATAAAAATGATTGGCGAATCCATTGGTCTACTATCCATATCACAAGTCAACAACATTTTAAACACGCCCTTTTTTGATATAATGGAAATATCCTCTCGGATTAAATTTTGGTTTCACTTGAGAAAAGGAAAGAAAACTAATAAATAAAAATAAATGAACAATAAAATAATGGTCATTTTCTTTGTTTTTTTTTTCTTTTTCTTGTTCTGGTTTTGGGGGAATTTGTCTTTATTCTCAAATGGTCAAAAGATTGATTAATATATTGGTATAATGTGTACAAAAAGAAGCCATTTTTTGAATACATATAAAAATAAAAAAAGTTTTAAATACATATATACATACAAATAGAATACTTATCAAATGCATATAAACATATGCACACAAATTTACAAATATACATTTTTTATTGGTTTAACGAATGTTTGCCAAAAACAACAAAAAAACAGATACAAAAAGAAATATTTGACCAGTAGGAAGTTTACAAAAGGGTTTTAACAAGTTGCTTTTTTTGTAACAAAAACTGGAAACATTATGTTAGGTATTTATTGGTTAATTTGGTTAGTAAGGTAGACATGGTCGCAGTTTAACGTCGTGCCCGGTACAATTTACTGTTTTTTTTGTGGTGTGATTTAACTGTTCATGCTTCTTCTTTTGGGTTTCTGAAAATATATTTATTCATAATTAGATTCCAAAAAGTTCGGTTATAAAATGTCTTAATTTTATTGTTTTTATAGGTTTAGTGAAAATGTCGGCTATATTATTCTCAGACGTCACGTAAGTATGAGTAATATGTTTTTTTCTTATTTCATCCCCTATAAAATGATATCTGATATCAATATGCTTCGACATTTGATAAATCATAGAATTATTTGCTAAAAATGCTGCTCTGATTATCAAAATGAATTACTATAGGTGTTTTACTAAGATCTGGTTTTAAAATAGATTTTAGAAGCGTGTTCAGAAAAAATGTCCCTGAGCTAAATGAGTAAGATCCACACATTCTGCTTCACAAGTAGAAAGGTCAACGATTTGCTGCTTTTTAGTTTCCAAGAGATCATAGGTCCAGTCTTTGACAGTCTAAAACAATACCTCGCTATACTCTTTCTATCCTCAGAGGTAGCCCAATCTTCTTAATTCAGAGGATATGTAGATTTTTTAAATCTAAAAGATTGTTCTTTGGTTCCTTTTAGGAAACGATGGATTTGTTTTGCACGATGAATGTATTTAATTGTCGGTTTCGATAAGTTTGGAGATGGCTTTGCTACAGTGTAACATATGCCAGGTCTTTTTGCCGTCATCAAGTAGATGAGGCTTCCTCCCATTTCCCTGTATATTCGGTTATCTATGAATTATGTTTCGGTCCCTATATTTTTATTTATGTCCATTTCGACGGGAGTTGAACGCGGCTTATAATCTTGCATTCATAACTTGAGCAGAATTTTTTCAATGTAGCGTGATTGGTTCATAGTTATAGTTTCATTTTCACAGGTAAATTTTATACCGAGGAACCATGACAGTCGTTCAAATCAGCCATTTAAAATTGTTTATTTAATTAATTTTCAACATCTCTTAAAGTGTTGTCACAGTTTGAGGCGAGTAATATATCGTCAACCCAAAAAACAAAATCAACAATTGATTACCTACATTCTTGGTATACGTGCACGCGTCTACAGGACATTGTTTGAATTCCTGTTCTATTAAATAATTATGGAGTGTTAAATTCCAATTGTGTGCTCTTTGTTTTAGTCCATATAACGATTTATTTTATTTCCAGACCCAATTTTATTTTTAATTTTAAATCCCTCTGGAGGGTAAATGTATATTTCACAGTCAATCGGGACATTTAAATAACTATTTTTAGATCCATTTGATGTATTTTTAAATTGTATTGAGTAGCAAGTTGTAATAAAATTCTAATTGTCGTTAAATTTGTCGTTGGTGAAAATGTTGCACTATATTCCACTCCAGGAATTTGTGAGAAACCTTTTGCCACAAATCTTGCTTTAAAAGTTTCACTGCCAGAAGTTGTGATCTTTTGTGAAAAAAAAAAAAAAACAGCTTAAAAAAATTATATTTTTATCTGTTGGTTTTGCCACTATTTCGTATGTGTTATTTTCAGATAAAGCTTTCAATTCGGATACCATAGCTTGTTCCCATTCTTGGTGATTTTCTGAATTAATCACCTCATTATAAGTTTCCGGTGCGCTGTTCAACGATTAACAGTAATCCACGGCGTAATCTTGTATCTTTTCAATTTGTAAGAAGGCTGCCCTTTTTCGCTCCCTTATTGGGTATCGACGTGTCTGGTTACTATTTTCGTCAGAAGTACTGTAATTATCGTCGTTATTAATATTTTCATTGTGATCGATTAAGATGATTGGCAATATATCACGCTTTTCATTCACTAGATCGTCATTTTTAAAATTTAATGTATCATTGAATTTTACACCCTTTTTATGGCATTTTGAGCTGCAAAGTAGGTTAAGTGTGCCTGACTATTTTTATAGTAACCTACGAAAGTACCTTTTTCGCTTTTAGTATTTAGTTTAGTGGTGTTTTCTATAAAGGCTAAACAATCAGAACCAAATAGATGCAGTCTGTTCATTTTAGGTTTTACACCGCAAAACGCTTCATACGTCGTTTTTCCCAGCCTTTAATTGAACGATCTATTTCTGATATATGCTGCTGCCATTAAAGCGTATGCCCATAAACTATGCGCTAATTTCGATTCGATAAGTAGGCATCTTGTCATCTCAAAAAGGGTTCGCCATGCCCTTTTACCTGCCCCATTTTGGAAGGAGGATACGGCGCCGATTTCTCGTGTTTAATACGGTGGGGTATGTCAATTTTGATGTATTTTGGCCAAATCGTATATTCGCACCTTGTTTAATTGCAGCCTGCACGGAAATTATGGCTTGCTTAAATGTAGGTATGAACAGAGCATTTTTTAGAATACTGTTACAGGTTTAGGCTTTATTATTTTTTGGGTATATTTTAGCATCGCCTCTTTTCAAGACTATATCATTTATTTGACTACCCTCGGCAAGTTCGACAACATGACTTTGAGGATTAAATTTTGAATCAAAACTGATAAAATCAAATTCTTTGGTGATAACGTGTGCTGTAGCAGTACAGTCTACAAGGAG
Source organism: Euprymna scolopes (assembly GCF_053919585.1). Taxonomy (NCBI): domain Eukaryota; kingdom Metazoa; phylum Mollusca; class Cephalopoda; order Sepiida; family Sepiolidae; genus Euprymna; species Euprymna scolopes. The sequence goes on from NC_136484.1 coordinate 102,986,075, forward strand.
ATGTTTATCGTTTGTGGTATTGTCTAAGTTACATGTGAATAGAAATGTATGTTCTTCCTCAAATTTCTCAACGATTTTACGGAGTACATTTTAGAGCTTTTATATCGACATTGGAAACTTTTGTGGTTGGGTCGTCCACAATTATAATAGATTACTTTTGGAGAATACGTTGCAGTGAGGTACGTAATTTTCTTTCGAGAAGCATTTTTGAACTTCATAACATTGCTGGAGTTATTAGTGTCCACGAGCATACGATTAGTCTCTTCGTAACTGTTCCATGCCACTTTAAATTGGCTGATCTTTATGGGTTTGTGTTTCTGAGTTATAACAGTTGTAAATGGTTTAAATTGGCTGGAAGTCCCTTGAGGGTCATTGATATCAACAAGCTATCGCTTATTATTTCACCTGAGAGTTTTAAGGCATTGGCGGTTCTTTCTGCCCTTATGACGTAGTCGGTAATCCTTTCATCCTCGTTACGTTTAAAAGAATTATTCTGTATATAGGGATATTATTTTCGGTTTCCCTTTTGATAAATAATGTTCTCGTACTATGTTCAATGCTATCCTCCCATCATCCAATGCGTCTCTTATAATCAGAGAGATAATTATATCGTCTAAACATTGAATCAGTTCTGACAAAAACAGTCGCGCTTTATTTTCGAGAAATTCAGGGTCGCTTGGATTCTCTGTTGGAGATTGTATGATTTTGTGTAGTTTTTGAATACTTAGATATCCTAGAAATTTTACCTGATACAATTCGAATTTAGATTCCGATCCGGAAAAAGTAAAGACGGTGGCTGGGCGCATAACCTGTTAAGTTTTGACACATTGTGTTGAACAAAGATGGCGGCGTAGTTCAGATCAGTAAATAAGATGGCGGCCAAGAATTAAATGCGGCCCGTGAAGTAGTAAACGGTGAACTGATTAAATCCAAAATTCGACAATTTTTATAATAATTTTGGGACGTTTTCATTGGTTGTTTAGCACAACCGTTGGTTGTAAAAATGATTGGCGAATCCATTCGTCCCATACCTCAATCACAAGTCAAAAACATGTAATATATATATATATATATATATATATATATATATATATATATATATATATATATATATATATGTATATATATTTATGATAAATTGGTAATTAGTAAAAACTTGAAGAGTGTGCTCAATAATATTGCAGAGAAAATATGTGTTTTATTTTTCTTATCATATTATGGTAAAACATCTGAAACATATGTAGCTAAACAGATAAAACGGCAATAAAAAATAAAAAATCATATATATATATATATATATATATATATATATATATATATATATACATGTGTTTGTGTTACTTCCTTATAGACATGTTTCTTCAATTATATTTTCCGTTTTACATACAGATCATCCCTCTGCCTGTTCTACAAGTATTTTAATGGTGAATCCTCTGACGAACTGCAAACACTTAAACACTTGTGCTCCCACGACGTGAACAACTTTGACAACCCCGACAGGCCGCATAATCCAAACCCCACGATAGAGCTCCCTAGATGTAAAAGATATTTCTACTCTAGTAGTTTCTTCCCCAGAACCGCTAGACTTTGGAATTCCATTCCAGATCCTTGCTTCCCTAACTGTACTGACGTGCAGAAGTTCAAGTGCACCGTGAACCGGCATATTTCTGCCCAAATCCCAAGATTGTACCCCAGTAGTTGTTGCCCTGATAGTAGCCCCCTACACCAAAGTGACAATGGGCCTTGTTTGGGGTGAAAATGTAATTACAAAAAATATGGCACGATCTCTATTCAAAATTTCAATATATTAAGTATCTTTCAAATTATTCCTTTATGTTAAAATATATAAGAATTGTGCACACCATCATACTTAATGGAATAAATTTTAAAAGGATAAACATCTTGAAATTTTAAATATACACCTCTGCCAGAATTATATGCTCATCGATATTTTTTCTAACTCCGATTCGTTTAAATGAAAATTTGTGACATTTATCACGTTATATGGCCCCACTAACGCAAGGGCAGATCTAAAATTTTAAGTTAATCTGCACAGTAATAAGCAATTGGCAGCCAGATTGGGGATTTGCCTTTTTTCACAATGCCAACTTTATATAAACAAATGCTAACATATGGCGAAGTGCTACAAAATCATCGAACCATTACAATCAATACTTTATATAATTGTCATTTTTCTTGACAGGAGCAAAAAGGCTTTTGTCGCTTGAAGATGTCAAACTTTCGATATCATCTAGTGAAATGTATTTTGCAGCAGTCAAAATAGCATTGCAGAGGTCATCCTTGGAGTTGTGCTGCCTTCCCCCGGAATAAATATTTTGTTTCAAGAACCCCCAAAGATGTTCGATGGGATTTACATCTGGAAAACAGGGTGCCCTTCGCATTAACTGGCAAAAACTCTCTCCAAATATTTTGTGGCTATCCTTGCAGCATGGGACGGTGCATCATAATGAATGAATATCATCTTCTTCCGGAATTCAAAATTCTTCTTGTTGTGCTAGCGTTCCAAGTCTTCTTTAATGAAGCCAATGTAGAGTGTGGCGGTAATTTCCACTCAATCTGCGGATCTGAATGGTCCTACCAGCTCATTGCAAATGATTGTAGCCAAAACATAACACCACTACCTTTTTGACGCCTGACCTTTTGGGGCCGTAGACCCTCATTATGGTACCATCCTCGCCTCTACCTACCGGGGCAATCAACAGTCGCTCGGCACTCATCAGTGGACAAAAGTTTGAAAATTCAGCTTCATATGATCTCTTGCCCACTTCATCCTCTTTTCTTGTGGATATCCTTCAATTAAGGGCGTATCTCTCGCTTTCCAAATTTTGCAATCGTCCTCAGGATACGGCTACAAGTTGATTTGGGTACATCAGGAACGCCAGCTGTTTTCAAAAACATGTTTGTTAGTTTAAAGTGGGTTACAGCGAACGTCTATCTTGATCTTGATCATTGTTCGACGTGACAGATATGATTGTTTACGAATTTTCCCTTTGTCAGAACGCCCGTTGCCAGATTGAGGTTTATTACCATAGTGTTTGATCGTACGATGATCACGGTGTAATTCTTTAGCTATTTCTAAGGTGGAAATCTTATTGTGGAGCTTTGAACAATTTCAGACCTCTCAGCTTGACTTAACGCACCTTTATGTCTCATGTTGCATATAAAGTTCGCAGGCTGAAAAAAACTGCAAGTTACCAAAATAGCTGTACTTTGCTCGCTATTGCGCCGATCAGCATAAAATGTTATATCTGCGCTTACGTTAGTGGTGCCGTATAAATGCGAAGTTTCACGAATTTTCATTGAAAACTATCGGAGTTAGAACAAAAATATCGATTTGCATATAATTCTTGCACGGCTGTAGTCTCTAGTAATTTATTTGTTATGTCCATATGTCTGTCTATCTGTCTGTCTGTGTCTCTGTCTCTCTCCCTCTCTCTATATATACATATACATACACGCATACACACATACATACATATGTATGTATGTGTGTATGTGTATATCAACACACAAAGACCCACGCATGTATTAGTGCGCGTGTGTTTTCATGTGTGTTAGTGAGTATGGCTGTGAGAGAGGGTTGGCCAATTTAAATGCTGAACTTCTTGAAGTGAGGAACTGAATTTATATTATATATATATATATATATATATATATATATATATATATATATATATATATATATCGAGACTTCCTTCAGAGGAAGTCTCGAAATACAATCGAAACCTTGATGAACACATTATACGGTTTGTTCCTTTTTATTTAGCTCTTTCTCTCTCTCTCTCTCTCTCTCTCTCTCTCTATATATATATATATATATATGTATATATATATATTTATATATAATGTGATTTGTTATCAATAGTTTTCAGAAAACAAAACATTTCAATTTAAATGATGAAAATTAATAAGTGTTTACACAAAAATGGCATCGAAATCGACACAATTCCTGTCACGATTTACTAACCTATTTGCTGTCATTTGAAACACCACGCTGTCCATAATTATTTAAAAAAACATATTAGATAAAAGAGAGAAAAAATAAAACGCATTGTTCATAATTGAGTTTCCAGCATGTTTACAAGATCTCCAGACCTTGGAATTAAACCCCCATCATGATTACTAATCAATAAGATGGTTCCTAGACAATTGACAGCGAGTTTTGTTTGCGTGACGGATTGAATAAGGTAGTTGTGGATGATGATCGCATGACATTGAAACCTCTTGGGACGATAGACTGGCTCCGAAAGGAAATGAGGGTATATCTATCATTGGAAAATGATACACATTTACGTGTATACACACAAGCGTGTTTACGCACACAGAAATCAATACGGAAGGAAATAATTGCTGAGAGCAGTGTATACGTATTTGAACACTTTCTCTCAGACTAATTTTTTTGTTAGAATGTTATTTCCTATCACAAAAATGTAAATGTGTGCCAAAAACGAATTTATATCTAAAAAAAATGCACGGACAAATTATATATTTCTTTGCTTCCTATGTACAAGAATCGAACTTGTTCGGGAGGCAAATGAAAGCTCTACGCTATTGAGCGTTTTCCGATTACACTACTTTGTTTTTTTATTGCTTTCTTTCTTTATTTAATTTTACATTATAAGAGGATATTAATACTGATCTGAAAATTAACAATACGATAAATCTAATGAAAGCAATCAGTTTTATTACAACAGAAAATACTATAATTCTATTTCATACAATATTATCATTGCTTATTCACGACGAAACACAACTCACTTCTCATTATAGTTTCAAGCTATATATATATATATATATATATATATATACACACAACGCCCATATATATATATACATACAACGCATATATATATATATATATATATATATATACACACACACAACGCACTTCTCATTATAGTTACAAGCTGTATATATGTATATATATTTATATATATATATTGTTTTATATACATAATTCTTGTAAGTTATAAAAATATATATTGCAATAAAGCTACACAGAATATTCCGCGTTTATCCACGCTAGGATTCGTAAGGCTTATGCGAAGAGCTTTGGTGCTCTTGCGTTGTTAGATACGCAGTTTTTAGTTAGTCAATCAGATTCCTAGTTTCCACCACTCCCCTTCTAATCATCCAACGGGAAAGCGCTTTCAGGGCACACACACATATTCATATACACACACACTTATATATATTTTGTCATATATATATATATATATATATATATATATATATATATATATATATATATGACAAAATATATATATTTCAAATTCCAAAATGTTATTTATCTAGCCGTTCGTTTCTTGCCGCATATTGAAATGTTCAATGAGGACATCACTGGTTTCGTGGTGCAGAGACATACATATAATTTTTATGTCAATTTTTGATATTTTTTCTGTCGTGACTCACCACAAGAATAAAAATATAAAAACATAAATGATTATTTAAAGGTCGTCGTCGTTGACAGAATCAGATGCGAGGATATATTTTGGAAATTTTCACTTCCCACGATGTGTAATAACTCCTATTTTTTACGTAAGAGACGACCGAAGCTAACACAGAAAAAAAATAGTTCACAGGTTGTTAACCTTCAGCTTTTCTATAGGCTTTTTGTGTTTCTTCTTTTTGTATTCTGTTGGTTTCGGAGATTTCGGTGTTTTCTTATAGTTTCTTACTTTCTGCATCGATTTTAGCGTTGTTTGCGTCATTAAAGTTATAATAGTAAAATTTGAATCTTACTAAAGATTTAAATGTAACTTTGAAAAATCAATTGAACAGAAATACAACAGGCGCACAATGAACAATGTATTATTTAGTAGCATAGCTCTTCTTCAATTTGACAGCCTGCTTTTTTTTGCCATTCTTTGAAATAGTCTGCGGCAATACTCCGGTGAAAAGCGCATCGCAGGTGCCTTCAATATTTATCTAAAATTTGATTTGAAATTACATCATTGCGTCGAGGTCGCTTGATGTAATGCCATACATTTCGAGAGGATTGAGGTGAGAATATTGTGCAGGTTATCAAAACCTGGAATATCATGGTCTTTAGATCACCCCTTGAACTTGCTCGCTGTGTGAATGGGAATAGTATCCTTCATGTATTAGAATTATTATCTAAGTTCCGAAAAAAGTAGGGTAGAAAATGGCCAGTCAACATATTAATGTACTTGGTCGAATTAATTCGACCTTACAAGCGAACTATAGGCCCCGGACCATTGACACTAATAACGCGCAACACCAAAATTTACATTCATCACCTTGCTGCTTTGAAACTGTGCGACTAGAATTAAATGCCACGTTCTTCTTAAAACAGACGTAATGCCTACCCTCACTGCCTAGCCCATTGGTCTTGCTTTTGTTGCTAAAACTCACTTTCGACCAATAGTAAGAATCAGTTGCTTGACTGCATCTAACGAAGACCGACAGTGCTTTGTTTTTTTTGTTTTTTTCAGAAATCATTGGCTGCCGTCATGCACCGTAGCCTAGCAATTAGATTGTTTCAATCAATTGTAGCTGAGACTGTTTAACAAGATTACAATGTTGTTGGATTTAGGAAGCCGTTTTCAATCTGTATCTGAAGTTTCAGATCTTGATTGCATTGCATTCTCTGGAAGTACTACCTCTATGACGACCAGATTTAGAGGCATCACGAACACGGCAGCTGTTTTAGTGTTTTCACATTTATTCGTGCCATTATTTTTCATCAGATTTCAATCTGCGACTGATTTCCCGATAACATAAACCAGAAAAGCCTGGTATTTATTAGTTATTTACAATCAATAATAGAAAATCGAAACATATGAATTACATGTTACATTGTATAAACTTAAACAATGACAAATACGATTAGATGTAATCTGTTGCCAAAAAGTGGATATGTTAAGCTGGTTGTAAGCTCATTTGTTGCTGTGGTGTTTCTTTACTCCTTCTAGACTAGAAGTTTATTTTTGTAATTGACTTGAATACTTGTATGCTTCAATTAAATGCAAAATACGAATAAGTAGAATTATAGAGGAATAAAAAAACGAACCAAATCAGGCATAGCTTGTTTAAAAACTACATGTAATTCAGGTTAAATTTGGATTAAAAAAATCACCACAGCGGACTTTATTTTGCCGACACTGAATATTTATATAATAAATATATAATGAACCAAATATATAATCTAAACCAAAACGAGCATATGAAGGTAGAAAAAACTACACATATATATATATATATATGTGTATATATATATATATAATATATATATATATATATATATATATATATATATATATATAGTTTAATAAGGGGCGATGTGTAAGCGTTTCAGAGAAATTATATTACCGATAAATAATTAAAAAGAAGACAACAAAACTAAAACTCTTAATGCTATGATATTTCAAAGCTAAATGCTTCTAAGCAGAAATTGATAAGTGCTAAAATTATAAAATTCAGATACACCAAATTAAATACCGATTTAATTAAGTAAAGATTAGACATGGAAATATATGAAAAACTATAACAAAATATCAGTAGGAACAGCAAACAAAAATTGGCATAACTAAACTGAAAATAGTAAATTAAAACAGGGCTAAAGGAAAGTTATGTACATTAAAAACACATTATGACAGACGAGAGAGACATATTATTTTGTGGGGAACAAAAAAAAACTTGAGAAAATGTAAGTTATATATGTAAGGCCGTAGAAATCACTATCTAAATGAAACGATAATTGAACAAAATACTATGGGGGATTTGTAAAACTCCAATATAAGCTCAAGGATTCGTATACATTTAGCGAATCTAATCCACTTGTAATAAACATTGTATATTAAGATATATAGGCGTGTCTTGCAAATGAGTGTGCCGGTGAGGATTAATATATTATTATACAGAAAACAATTGAAAATAGTAGATTCAGCAGAATAATAATTTTCGGGAAAATTCTTTGAATTTTTTGATTGATGATTTTTTGTATTCGAATCTGAGTAGATTAAATATGTGTTTATTTATTTAAATATTAAAATTAACAAACGGATAGAACAATTATAAAAAAAAGTCGAAAAAAGTCGTCATAGACGTGTATTATAATAAATGTTTTCTGACTCATCTGCAAAGGGATATATAACGTGTGTGATTATGCATCAGGGTCGTCGCATGTTCGATATCAATTTATGGCACAAAAAAGGAATTGTAAGCTTATATTTTTTATATTTAATATTTCTCAGTTTATCTTCCTCGCCTGTTTTTTCTTCATATCATTCTTTGGTCTATTCAATTCCTCCTTACACACACGTAACTAATCATACACTCGAAAATCTGGGGATCCCAATAATACAGAAACAGTAGTTGACAAAGTCTTAGAAAGTAATTTATTGAATGATATATAAATTTGGACTTGGTCAAGTCATGTATGTATATATATATATATATATATATGTATGTATATATATATGAATGTATATGTAAATATATGTATATATGTGTATGTATGTGTATATATATATGTATACATATATGTATATATGTGTATGTATGTGTATATATATGTATACATATATGTATATATATGTATGTATGTGTACATATATATATATGTATACATATATGTATATATATGTATGTATGTGTATATATATGTATACATATATGTATATATATATGTATGTATGTGTATATATATGTATACATATATGTATATATGTATGTATGTGTATATATATGTATACATATATGTATATATATGTATGTATGTGTATATATGTATACATATGTGTATATATATATGTATGTGTATATATGTATGTGTATATATATATATGTATATATATGTATGTGTATATATATGTATATATGTATGTGTATATATATATGTATACATATATGTGTATAAATACGTATGTGTATATGTATACATATATGTATATATATATGTATGTGTATATATATGTATACA
>NC_136484.1:103000039-103072539 GCF_053919585.1 Euprymna scolopes
AAAGAAAATCGTGGAGGTTGACCTAAATGTCTTGTTTTCGCACTATTCAACAATTTGTTCATCCGCGCATGTAAATTAAAAAATATTTGTAAAAGTGAGAAGTTATCAGTAAATGATTTAGCTTTTTTTAAATTTATTTATTTATTTATTTTTTTTTTACATTAGGTCCACCTCCACAAACGTTGAGAACGGCTTTCAGAATAAACACCCCCAACCTCTCCATGTTAACAACGGATTTCGGAACAAACACTATTGGGTGGGGGGATATTTAAAAAAAAAGTCGATAAAAGTCGTCATTTAAAAAGAAATTTAAAATCAAATGTTTGTAAAAGTGAGAAATTATTAATAAATGTTTAGTAACATTTTTCGGTGCTAATGCAGAGAGTGACCCGCGCTATTTTTTAAAGAATGTTTCTTTTTAATGAATTGCAGGGTTAAAGTACAGAATAGGTACAAAACACCCCCCTCCCTATGTTAAGAATGGCTTTTTAAATAAAAACGTTATTATTTCAGCATGGATCACTCTGCATGAGTACCCATTTTTCTTTTAATATTAATAAAAAGTAAAACTTTTTTCAAAATAAATAAATAAATAAATGTTTGTAAATGTGACAAATAATCGTTTAGTGACGGCAACGTCAGTAAATAAAATATATTACGTGCGGGGTGAGGTGGGAGACTAAGGGAGCGACTATTTTTTTCTACTGGTCGCCATGGAACTCAACACCCAAGGAGTACAAAAATGTATTTTTTTGTCAAATAAGTAAATTTCAAGCAATTTTTTCAATAAATAATAGATAGCAGTTTCGTTAATTTTACGACTCGCCCCAGCATATTATAAACACGCTAACTTCCCCATGTTAAGAACGGATTTCGAGGTTTATGGAAGGGTGTTTTTTTTGTTTTTTTTAACATGGGGGGCTAAGGGCGTTTATAATACGTTGAGGCATATCGGAAAAATGAAACAGATTAAAAAAAGTTAAAACAAACTTTTATGTAAACAATGCCATGACAATAAACTAAACAATTAAAACGTAATGTTTAATGAGTGAAAAGCCTTAACATAAATAAAATTTTAAAAATTGGTAATTACATAAATGAATTTAAATTGTTAAAATATGGGATTGTTATTATTTTTTTGTGTGTGTGCTAATGCAGAGAGTGATTCGCGCTATTTTTAAAAAATCGTTTTCCACGTTTAATTAAAGTTTTATATGTTTTTATTCAATTGTAAGGTTAAAGTACAGAATAGGTACAAAACACCCTCCCTTCTCAATGTTAAGAATGGCTTTTTAAATAATTACATTAATATTTCAGCTCGAATCACTCGCTGCATGAGTAAGTTTTTTCTTTTTTTTTTTACTTATCGAGTTAACAGAAAATGAAATCTTTCGTCAATTCGTGGCTGTGAAATGAATCGAACCGGAAGGTCAGTTTTACAACAGAACAGATTCGCAGTAACGGTTAAATATATATTTATTTTATTTAATATTTAAATAAGTCGCGATGTAAATTTATTTCAATAACAGAAAAACATATCACGATTCTAAAGATGGGTTGTATGAAAATTTCAAATGAATTGGTAACGTAGAAATAAGGTTTTATTATTTTAGAACGAACCAACATTTACATTTATATATATATATAGATAATTATGTATGTGCATACATATATACATATATATACACATAATTATAAATATATATACACATAATTATACATATACATACCCATAATTATAAATATACATACACATAATTACTATATATATACACATAAATATACATATATATACACACATATGTGTGTATATATATGTATATATATGTATATATATGCATGTACATATATTCATACATATAGGCATGCATATATATGTATAAATATATATGTATATATGTGTATATATACATATTACCTATACATATGTGTACAACATAGGTCACATGTATATATATGTACATATATATGTATATGTACATATGTATATGTACCTACATGTATACACACACATATATATGTATATATATATATATATATATATATATATATTTCGAACACAAAAACTTGTGGTTAAAAACAACTCTTCACCGGCGATAAAAACGTTGGAGCAAACCAATGTAGTGTATAAATGTAAATGGGCTATTGGAGAATGTAACTCCAAAAATAATACATACATTGGGCATACAACAACAACAACGTTGTCCCGGCGAATAACAATGCACCTTAATGACACAAGCGCGATTTACAAACATTTAAAAAAAGAACATAGCTTTCCCCCCTCCAATGTTAGAAAGGTCCTCGTTGACAACACAAAAATTATACAACGGGAAAATAATGTAAAAAAAGTAAAGATTCTTGAAGCGTCGTACATTAGAACTCTTCAACCTAATATAAATGACATTGCATTTAAAAAAAGCAGTAACGTTCTGAAATGTCTTGCGTAGTCCGTGTTGGACGAACTTCGTACATGGTGTCTACGAACTTGCTGGTTTTAACACTCGAATTTTTAATCGACTTTTATTCTTAATCGACTTTTATTTTAACTCATCACTGACTATATATATTTTAGTTTTCATTTTTAATCCTCATTTTCGCAATCCTGTATTTTTAACACCTAATGATGATTCGTAGACGAATCGAAAGCGCTCGTAACAACAACATGTATGGATCCTTTATTAATATTTTTGATTTTGAAACAAAAAAGACAATACGAAAAATTGAAAAATTAAAAAAAAGAATTATAAGACAAAATGTCTCCGTTGTATTTAATAATATTTGCTTGAATATATATATATATATATATATATATGTCTGTGTGTATATATGTATATATATATCTGTGTGTATACGTATGATATATATATACGTATTGTATAAATGCATATATATCTGTGTATATATGTTCATATATATGCAAATATGTATGTGCATATATATATGTATTTATGTGCATATATATGTTATAAAATGTATATATATATATGGTATAATATGTATCTATATCTATATATGTGTATATATATATATTTATACATGTATATATATGAATATATCCATGTGTATATATGTACACTCATGAACAAAAAAAATGGACCAAGAGCGAAAAAAAGAAGAAATCGATTTTTCCATATTTTTCCATGAATTTTTGTTAATTTTAACTGAAAATTTCTCTTTTGCAGATCATTATTATAATAGCATATAATAATGAGTGAAAAAATTAATCCAAAAGATGGTAAGACCGCATCTTGGATAGGATATAATTTACCGAATTGCAGGATTAAGGCAGACTAAAATGATTTACAAGCAGATTTTTGATATTTTAAGAAAAGAAAATGTGAAAACATCTCTTTCTGTAGTGAAGTAAATTGGTTGAAGGTTCAAAGTCGAACGCTTTGTAAAAGGGAAATCTGGATCTGCACGCCCTTGAGCATCCACTTTGAAGGATGACCACAGGCTTAAATTAAATGTTTTGAAGGATTGAAAGAAAACTTATGTTGACCATAGCAAAGAATTCAAAACTGGCTGAAAATTCTCTTTCTTGATATACAATATCTAGACGAATGAAAGAAATGGGATTTTCTTCTAAAAGGTGTGCAAAAAAGCCATTTTTATCTAAGAAAAACATCGCTGATAGAAATAGATTTTTCTCATGTTATGGCAAGAAAGATGCAGACTGGTTCAGGAATGTTTTCTGATTAGATCAATCAAGATTTTGTCTTGTTAGTGATGCTCCTGAAGGGGGCAATTGAAGAACTGAAGAAAGATTTTCGCCAAGTTGCATAAAATCGACAGTTAAATACGGGAATGGAGGGGTAATGGTATGGGGAACTTATACTGCAGCAGGAGTTGGGGAACTTATCAGATGTGAGAAGTCAATCAATGCAAAGGAATGCATGTGTATATTAGAAACAGGACTGTTACCAAGTATCTAGAAGCTGGGAATATCCCAGAACATCATTTTTCAACGTGATAATGCCCCTGCACACACTGCTAAAGTCACGAGAATATGGTTTTCTCATAATTCAATTAATGTGATATTTTGGCCAGGTCAAAGCCCCAATTTAAAACCAATCGAGAATAGTTGGTCCATAATATATCGTTCATTGGCTGGAAGAACTTTATCGAATAATGACAAACTGTGGGAAGCTGTGCAAAGCAAATGGAATAGCATCTTCCCTCCGCAGTGTTTCACTTTGGTTTACAACATATCTAAAAGGATTAATCTTTTAAAGAAATCAAAATAGAATGCAATTCCATACTAAGTATTTATTAAAGTAAATGTCTTGTTCTGTGCTATTAGTCTCGTGTAAGTTTCCTTGTTCAGCTGTTCTTTGTTCAATATAGCTTTTAGTGAATAAAATGTATGAAATTTGTGTCGCCAATTTTTTTTATTCACGAGTGTATATATGTATGAATATATATATATATATATATATGTATATATATGTCAATATATGTGTATATATATGTCAATATATGTGTATATATATGCATATATGTGTATATATGTATAAGTGTATATATGTGGATATATGCGTAGATATATATGTATATATATGTATATGTTTATCATATAAATTAAAATGTGTGTACATATATGTATATGTATATTTGTATATACATATATAAATACATATATATGTACGTATATGTATATACATATAGATGAATATAAATGTACATATATCGACACATGCCTATACATACATATATATGATCTATATATATATATAGATACATATATATATACATATATATTTTTATATATGTATATATATATATGTGTTCTTACACATATTTATATACATATGTATCTATATTCATATAGATGTGTTTATATATATGTATATATATGTTTGTGTTTATATAGGTATATATACATTTGTATATATATGCATATATATGTGTATATAGGTATATATGTGTGTATATGTGTATGTGGGTATATATATGTGTGCATGTGGGTATGTGTGCATGTGGGTATATATGTATGTGTGTATATATGTGTGTGTATATGTGTATATAAATATATATATATATGTATATATATTTATATATGTATATATATTTATATATGTATATATATTTATATATGTATATATATATATGTGTGTATATATATATATCTGTGTATATATATTTATATATATATGTATATACATTTATATATATATGTGTATATATATTTATATATATATGTGTATATATATTTGTATATATATACGTATTTATATATATATATGTGTATATATATTTATATATATATATATATATATATATATATGTATATATATGTGTATATATATTTATATATATATATGTATATATATTTATATATATGTGTATATATATATTTATATATATATGTATATATATTTATATATATATATCTGGGTAGATATATTTATATATATATATGTGTATATATATTTGTATATATGGGTATATATATTTATATATATATGTGTATATATATTTATATATATATGTATATATATTTATATATGTATATATATATGTATATATATTTATATATGTATATATATGTATATATATGTATATATATGTATATATATTTATATATGTATATATATGTATATATTTATATATGTATATATATGTATATATTTATATATGTATATATATGTATATATTTATATATGTATATATATATATATATTTATATATATATGTATATATATGTATATATATTTATATATATGTATATATATCTATATATATATGTGTATATATATTTTTATATATATTTTAGTATATGTGTATATATGTATGTATATATGGGTGTATCTATTTACATATGTATATATATATGCGTGTATATATGTATATAGGTATATATATATATATATATGTATATATATGTGTGTATATATGCATATGTATGTGTTTATATATGTATATATCTGTTTATATATGTATATATGTGTATATGTATATATTAATACATATGTATATATGTGTATATGTTTATATTAATATATATGTATATTTATTTATATACGTATGTATATATGTGTGTATATATGCATATATATCTATATATGTGTGTATATACGTGTGAACATATGTATATATATATGTATATATGTATGTGTGAACATATTTAAATATATATGTGTATATATGTATGTGTGAACATATGTATATATATATATCCATATCTATATGTATATTTATATATGCGTATATATATATCTGTATATATATTTCTATATGTATATATATGTCTATTTATATATATATATGTATATAAGGGTCTATATGCGTATATGTATATTAGGGTAGGTCGATTTTGGCATTATGACTAGGTCTATGCAGAGAAAGATGTTAAATAACATTGAGAATAACAACACAAAATATTTTTTTCTAAAACTCCATCGTTTTTTGCTAAAATGAATTTAAACATTGAAAAACTCAATATGTTGCGTCTATGTCGCCGGGTGCCGGTGTTAAATCAAAGAATAAGCATGTCATATTAATGCCGGTTTTGAAGAAAAAATACGAAGGGAGTATAAACAATACGTTTTTTTTTTTTTGTAATATCTATTTTATTTTTAGAAAATTAATTGAGTGTCGATATAAAAAGACACCCTGCAAAATATTTCATTTAAAATGAAGTAAACAACTAATAAACCAGGGCTTTATTTTATCCGGTTAATATTTACGTCTACACCGCCAAGTAATCGGTTTCATTTTCGTGTTCACACGTTTGTTTACTTTGTTAATTGGAGCTTAATTCAAATTTAGCAATTATTACATTTTGCATTTTATATCTTATCAAACCTTAATTATTTATTAATTTATTTTAAACCTTTGTGTTATTTAATTTAATAATTCTTTATTTAAAAAAAAAAAAAAACAAGACATTTTTCTTCGCAAGGCTATTTCGGTGTGATTTGACTTGTTTTCATACTATTCGGTAAGTAAAACCATTATTATTTATTTTTTGATATTTACCAATTTTTCCAAATTTTAAATTTAATTCATAATTTCCATTGTTTAATTTCTTACAATATCATAAAATATTATTTTGCAGATATTTTTCTAACCATGAGTCGGAAACGAACTACTGATTCTACAAAATTTGCGGGCCCACCTTCTCCATTAAATACAACAGAACCCCCTACTTTCCGTCAGGTTATTAAATATGGCTATTACATGGAGAATACTCACCCAAAGTTAAATAAATTTGTCCTTTCAAAATTAATGGCAACTGATGTTAAAGATATTTGGAAGGCAGTAAATCCCAGTTTGCCACTATTAACTGACAAATGGATTCTGCATAAATTGCAGGACACCTGCTTTAAAAAAGCTAAGCAAATAAATAGAAACGTTTTATCCGCATATGCCAAAAGTCTGCTGGTCAATAAACTTGACAAATTATTTGACATTTCATCTTGTTCGTGTGACCTGCCAATTGCAAGTTGTCATAACAAAAATATTAAATGCAAAAAAGAAATCAAATATTGATTTAAAAACATTTTTTCTTGATAAGTCCAAAATTGACAGAGAAAAAGAAAGATAAAAAAACAATGCCTATCAAAAACATAATAAAAAAATTAGAAATCTTGTCTGCATTGGTGTTGATGGGAAGCACGACAAAGACACTTTATTTTACATGGAAACTGTCGATGAAAAAGGAAACAAAAATCGAAGAAAAGCTAAAGGACAAGAGCATCACTTGACATTTACAAAGGAGATAGGTTGTGGAAGTAAGGGGGAGTATCTTACACATAGAGTGATCCCTTCTGTTGGAGCAACTGGTGCTGTTCTGGCGGATGAAGTTCACAAAGTTCTAGAACAGTATGAGAGTGTCAATACTTTAAAGCTGTCCTTTTAGACAACACAAGCACCAATACTGGATGCAAATCCGGACTAGTTTCCTCACTAGAAAACAAGCTTCATAGAAAAATACATACCATTGGCTGTTCTCTACACCAGAATGAGCTTCCTTTTAGGGCATTATTTAAATCCCTTGATGGAAGTGCACGAAGCCAAACATCATTTACGGGTCAACTCGGAAAATTATGTGCCAACAATTACCATCATTTACCCCAAGTTGATTTTTTACCAGTGAGTAGTCCTCTAGAGGGCAGGTATTCTGAACTAACAGAAAATGATCTCACTGGTGACCAAAGACTACTTTTAGAGTATGCTGTTGGTATTTCAAGGGGTAAAGTAGACCCTCAGTATGCAGCATGGAGGATCGGACCTTTAAATCAGGCAAGATGGCTTACTCTGGCAATCCGATTAATGTGTATGTGGACCCGTAAAATTTATCCATCTGAATTGACCAGAAAAATGCACCAGCTGATTAGTTTTATTGTAGAGGTTTATGCAGTTAACTGGTTTGAAATTAAACTGGATAATAAATTTCATAACTTGCAAATGTATATTTTTAAAATGATTGGGCAAATAAAAAAGCAGCCTCAAGAAATTCAGGAAATTGCTTTAAGCAATCTTCAGTTTAATGCTTTGCCCTTTTGCCAGAGAATATTCTGTTCTCTATGTTAAAATCAGATGAAATGGAAGTGAGAGAAGAAACTATAAGAAGAATTTTAACCATTAGGTAAGTAAACATTCATATAAAACTGATCAAATTGTTTATTTCGATTTATACATCCATTTTCAATTATTAAATTAAAAAAAAAATTAATTGAAATAAAAGTTGTGTTCATTTGTTCAAGTCAAAATTATTTGACTTCTCTTTTCTTTTTCAGGAGTGAGGAACCAGTGAAAAAGCGTTTAAAAAAATATCAACAATAAATTTTGACGCTTTACATTGGTCAAATTTGATAGACCTTTTTCAAAGTAGAGTTTCAGAGCCAGCACTAACTGAAGAATTATCAGATGATGACCTTCAGGAATTATTGATGAGTGACAGAAAGCCAGAGTTACCTGATTTGCCTGCACATTCACAAAGTGTGGAAAGGGCTGTAAAATTGACATCAGAAACCTGCCAATCAGTCTATGGACTTGAAGCAAGACATAGACATATAATTGCTAAGATTTTATGCCATGAAATGAGGCCATTTTTTGCTTCAAAAGGATCCTATAGGGAGAATTTTTATATCATGGTAAAAAAAATAGCTTTTTACTTGCCAATTGTTTTGTGTTTTTATACAAGCATAGATAACTGCCTAGAGATAGGTAAATAATTTGTTTTAGGTTTTATTAAGACTTTTTTCAAACAGAATAAAAACTTCTTTTTTTCATTGATAGTAAAAAGAATTGAATTTTGCAGTTATAAAACAAAGTAAAATGCAGCATTTATATAATTTTGTAATTGCCGCCACCTCAAGGGGGGGGCAATTATAATTTTGTTTAATATTTAGCACATCAGTCATAATATAGTTTATTTAAATATATAAAACAACTTGTTATGATTGAAACTGCAAAATGCTAAATAATTTCATACAAATCTTTCACAGATAAGGGTTTTTCCGTGTCTCAAAATAGACGATCTTTAAAATCAAATTAGCATCCGATGACTGGTGTTAGAAACCTAGTTTTTTAATATTTGTACTCCCCATATGTTTGTGCAACTTTCTCTGCTTCAACCTTTTACATTTTCCCCAAAAAGTTGAAAATCGACCTACCCTAATGTATATATGTGTGTGCATATGTGTATATATATGTATACATTTATATACAAATATGTATATACATGCGCATATATTTGGGTCTTGATATATATGTGTGAATATATGTATTTACGTGAGTACAGATGTGTATATATATGCGTGGTTGTAATATATATATATATATATATATGTGTGGTTATATGTGTTGCTATATATGTATATGTGTGTATACATATATAGATACATATATATTTGAATATAATTTCTGACGAGGACGCATCACAGCCCGTCTGAAACTCGTTTAAACGATTTTAATGACTTCAAAAACATTATTACATGATCCAAACATAATTCTCAATGAAAAACCAAGACACAGAATAATAACATAATGTTAAAAAATACACATTGTTGGTGACTACTCCCTCATTTTTATATACATGTATATGTATATATATAGATATATATATACATTTATGTATATATAGATACACATATATATGTATATATAGATACATATATATGCATTTATGTATATATAGATACATATATATGTGTATATATAGATACATATATATAAATTTATATACATATAGATACATATATATGTGTATATATAGATACATATATATATATATACATTTATGTATATATAGATACATATATATGCGTATATAGATATATATATATATATTTATGTATATATAATACATGTATATGTATATATAATACATGTATATGTATATATAGATACATATATATGTGTATATAGATGCATATATATATATTTATGTATATATAGATAAATGTATATACAGAAATGTATATATAGATACATATATATACATACATATATATATGTATATATAGAATCATATATATAATTATATGTATATAGATACATATATATGCCTATGTATGTATATATTTGAGTGTATATAAATGTATATATATAGGTATATACATATTTGTGTATATAAATGTATATATGTATATATAGATATGTATGTATACATGTGTATTTATATGTATATGTGTGTATATATATGTGCATATATATCTGTATATATGGGCATTTGTATAGCTGTATATATATATGTGTATATATGTGTATATATCTGTATATATGGGGTGTATATATACATATTTATATATGTATATATATGTATCTATATCTGTATATATGTATCCATATGTGTATATCTACATATATATTTGTTATGTGTATGTATTTATACATGAGTGTATATATGTTTATTTATATGCGTCTGTATATATGTGTGTATACATGTATATATATGTATATATGCATGTATATATATGTTTATGTGTATATATGTGTGTATATATGTCTATATACATATAGCTACATATACGAATATATTGATGTAGATATACACATGTATATATATATATATATGTATATATGCATATATGTGTATATGTATGTATATCTGTGTGTCTATATATATATATGCATATATGGATATAAATATATATTCATATTGATATATGTGTATATATATGTTTGTGTATATGTGTATGTATGTATATATATATATTTGTATGTGTATATATGTACATACATATATATGTATGTGTATATATATGTGTATATGTATATATATATATATATATGTATATAAATGTGCATATGTGTATATATGTATATGTGTGCATATAGGTATGTGTGTGCATATATGTACGTATGTATATGTGTGCATATAGGTATATATGCATATGTGCGCATATAGGTATATATTTATGTTTGTATATATGTATATATATGCGTATATATATGTTTATATATGTGTATATATGTTTAGATATGTGATTTTTTTGTATGTATATATATATATGTTTATCTATGTGTGTATATATGTGTATATATGTTGGTTTATTTGTGTATATATATATATATATGGTAGTGCATATATATGTGCATATATATTTGTATATATATAGCTGTATATATATATATGTATATATACACACATATGTATGTTTATATATATATATATAGATAAATGTATATAAATATATAGGAATATATATATTTGTATATATGCATATGTATATATACAGATATATGTATACATAGATGCATATATATATAAATACATTTATATGTATATATATATATATATATATACACATATATATGCATATCTGTATGGATGTATATTTTATATGTATATATATACATAAAGAGATACATATACACATATATATATATTTATCTATGTATATTCTCACGTACATATATACATATATATACATATTATATATATATTTATATATATTTATATATATATATACATATATATATATATATATATATATATACCTTTTTCCTCTAAGTACTAATGACGTAGTAAATAAAATTACACAATAGTTATGCCGCACATTTTAACGTAATTAATATCCAGCACCGTGTTACATTACTCAGATCTTTTTATAATAGCGTTATAGAAAACGGTGCAAAATCAGGATGTTTAATAATGTCCTATTGGACATTGTCCATGTAAAAAAAATTGTATACAACATTTAATCTTGAACTTCTCTGTATAAGTCTTTATAAGTCTTAAACACAATGGGTTATACATAGGATACTGATTATTAGTAAATCAGAATGCATTTTGATATAGGAAAATATGAAAATCAAGGTGGATTTCAGTATTTGACAGGCAGAAATGAATGACACAAGAATAAATTACATCGTACACTTGTTATTTAATAAGAGATTTGCCTGTTACGAGATGAGAACCACAAATATATTTCGGCTCAGGGATCAACTTACCTGGCATCGCCTTAGTTGATTAGCTGCTAAACCCTCTCCCACGGAAAAAGTTGTACATAGAATGAAATGAATATAACAAAAGTGGATATAAGGAGATTTTAATGTAATGCGTGCATCGATTATTAGGAGATGCGATAGAGTATACCATGATAAGGACGAAGTAAAAAGCTTTAGAAAAAATTGATGGAAAGAATATCAAAATCGATATGATAGGAAGAAATGTAATATTTGGCTTTTTTTAAAAAATGATCAAGGTCGCCCATGAATAATTACTTTTTTAAACGGAAGAAAACAGGATTTAAAAGAAAGCGAAGGATATGTCATTGAAATGATATATCGGTAAAAGGAAAACATTTTTGGAAGAACCGCTGGTGTTACCCGTCAGGAATACAGATTAGTTATGTACTACCTTCAAAATTGTAAAGGAAGTATTAGACACGGCATCTGTTTGAATCGAAACCAACACATTTCTGGCTGCAGCCGCGGTTACTAAGGATTTAGTATCGACAGAAAATAGGAAAATATTTACAAGTAACAGGAGCCGTTAACCGGCGTTGGCCCGTGGGAAACTACCCGCTCGAAAAAAAGTAAACTACATTTGTTGATAACCTTAATGTACTGTTTGAATCTGAAAAAAGCAATAATAAATTAGGAAAAATGGTCCATTAGAATAAAAATTGACAGTATAAACACACACACACACACACACACACACACACATATATATATATATATATATATATATATATATATATATATATATATATATATTAGTATTTAGGGATTACATTTATCAAACTGTTTAAATTGATAGAAGCTCCTCGTGATTAGAACGGCTTTCGGAATAGACACCACCAACCTCCCGTTGGAATAGCCGCTCCCAAAATCCTAATGTAAAAAAAAACGTATATCTGAGCAGAGCATCCCTGTTTTAGATTTTCAATGTGACATTGGCGGTAGATAAAATAATCCCCCAAATGTCACCGTGAAAATAGTAGTCAGCATACCTTCTCGCAATTAATATGTCGATAGGAGAAAAGTAGATGTTTGTATCAAGCACGCAAGTACAAATGTGGAAGACATTTAATTACAGTACAGAATATATGTAGTTATATCACTTGTCAACACAAAATCTGAATAGGATGTTCGTAATCAGTATAGACGAACACCTATTAAAATGGTCAATGTAACGAAAAAGGTGAACATGGACGGAATATAAAGATGGAAAGGCGTGCGCGTGTGAAATAAATCTAACCGTCTAGCGTGCTAGTAACTGTTAAAAGGCAAAGTCGTACGTGTAACGAAAAATATGAAGGTGGAATGTAATTTGTTTATTACCCGCCCCCAAAATAAGATGTTAAGGTGGGCGTGTGTAAAGAAATGTAACCTTCGACGTTACTAGTGAATGCCAAAAGAAAAAAAAACAACAACAAATAAACAAAAGTGTACATGTTTGGGGTGATTGGGCATCCCTGCCCTTCGCTATATTAAATAGTGTATTCAGTTTAAATTACAGGCGTCACTACATTTTTTTCATTATCAAAATGTAAGGTATAAGCACAGAATAGTTACCAAATACAATGTTCTCCCCACGTTAAGGATGTTTTTTTTTTAATAATAGGGTTATTATTTCAGCACGGGTGCAGAAGAGCGCAAGTATTAATTATTTTTTTCGTGGCAGGTTTTTGTTTTAGACGATAGAGCCGATACTGGTAAATATTGGTATCGAAATACATTGGCCAAATCACTGAGAAAGAAATCGTCCGCATTCATCACACTTGAACACCGAATTGAAATTGAAAACAAAAGGCAACGAACTTTTTTTCGCTATTACCAGCGATGTAATTCCCTTGTTAGTTTAGTAAGAACAAATTACTAATTTGTTATATTTCTTACTCAAATTAAATACAATAATTCATAATTTTATTCAATTCATACTTTAATAACATTCACTAAAAAGGTAAGAAATATATAAATAAGACGTTGCGAGTGTGATGATTTTTCTCCTAGGATGTAATGTATTGTTTTATTGTAACGACTAAATGTGTGTGAAACGGTGTCCTAAAGTTTATACGACAGTGTCTAATAATCCAGACATAATAAACGTGTAAGTGGCATATAATTTTGCAAACCTACCCTATTTTAGTCCAGACGAGTTTTTCTGCAAACATTTTATTATATATAGGAGATAAATAATAACAATTAAAAGCGTCATAGACTTTTCTTATGTCATCAGTAATATAATGAATAAAAAGGAGAAAATTTAAGAAAACAATAACTTTTTTTAGGATATGACATTTCAAATGTAGATTATTCTCATAAGAATAAAGGAGAACCATAATTAAACTAATTTAAATAAATATATATCAAATATGAATATTATAAAAGTGTTTTTTGTATTTATATTTTTACTAGTGAAGGTTCCCGACGTTTTTTTTTTTTTTTGAAGGTGTGTGTTTGGAAAATAATTATGTTATTAGGCAGACAAGCTCGAAACCATGTCGCGGTGGCGGTAAAGAAGGTTAAAGAACACCTGAGAGTTTGCCAGTTTACCACTGCGCCATGACACGTGCGAAAGTGTAAAAGTGTCCAAATTTGGTGATGAAAAAGAAATGAATGAGTTAGGAATTAAGGCAAGAATCACGGAGCCGCAGAAAAGAACGTCTTGCTTTAGGCCAGTTAAGCTTCTCCCCTTTTATATGGTGTATATATTTGTCGGTTTTGTAAGATATTTGGCTAGGAGGGCTAGGCGAACCTTTTTTCTTCGATCAATTTCGTTTTATTTATGACAAAAATACTTTAAACAAGGGTTTTTTTTATAAGTCTATCAAAATACAGAGACGACGTCCATTTTTTAATCTGAGCTATTATAATCTAGGAGGTATCAGGAAACTTCTCCAAAATAGGAAAAGCCTTTCTTGGACATACACAAACGCGCGCGCCAATTTTGCCTTTTATATAATAGAATATATAATAAATATTTTATAATGATGGTTCTGCTTATCTTTTGGCGAAAATATTTACCTTCGAAATGGCTTGTCCTCAAAAGGTTATGCTTATCTTTTGACGAAAAGTATTTAGCTTCGAAATGACATACCCTCAAAAGATTATGTTTCCATTCTCTCCTCTTCTTTCCTTATTTATAATATAATTAGTGTTTATTTATTATTTCAACTACGCAATTGTAATTATATTTTATTTGGCAACCACAACTTAAAGTACGTAACTTTCTTAACCACAAGCATACTGTACTTTTGTTTTGCATTCGTTAACATTAGCATAGTCACGTTAAAATCAACTTTTCGTTATAAGGAATACTTTAAATGAACCTGTTTTTATTTGTCCTCAATAAACAAATTTGTATTTTTTTTTCGTAAATTTTGAAATGTTTCGTTTTAAAATACAACTACATTATTGAAGCACTATTATTATCACGACACTATTGACGACAAATATTATTCATATATGAACATTACATTTTCATTGATATAATCAAACTGAAAAAATGTAAACTCGTCTCCCTGTGTACTATTAGATAATTTTATTTACATGTTGCATTTTCAGATGAGGTCATAGAAATGTTTTTATAATCGTTATAATGTTTCCTCAGTTTATTTCCTTTTTGTACCTTGCATTTAACAAAAACTTTTTATTTAATTATTAATTCAATTTCTATCAGATCCCAGGTTATATATTGTTCATATGCACTCTATCTATTTATTTTATATATTTATTACACCGTTTTGCTACCTTTTTTATAGAATTTAATACTGAATCTTAAAATAACTGAAAGACATAATAAAATCATATTCGGGTATTTCTGGTAAATGCTTAGATGCATTTGTAGAACTATTCATAGGAACACAATCACAACTATCCTTGATAACGGCTTTAATCCATCTTTATAACAAAACTTAATATTGTCTATCATATACGTCGTAATGATTTAAGAATTGCAGTAATCCGTGTAACGCTTTAATGCATAGGGATTACAACATTATAAATAATGCCCTGATGCACTAGAAAACTAAGTCACAAAACCGGATTATAGCATTTGAAGAGGGTACTATTTGAATTAAACAAAAGTTGAGGGCTAACCAAACTTCTAAAGTAATATAGAGTTCGATTTATTATCATAAAAATATAAGAATAA
Source organism: Euprymna scolopes (assembly GCF_053919585.1). Classification (NCBI taxonomy): domain Eukaryota; kingdom Metazoa; phylum Mollusca; class Cephalopoda; order Sepiida; family Sepiolidae; genus Euprymna; species Euprymna scolopes. Next base: position 103,016,598 of record NC_136484.1, read on the forward strand.
AGCTGCTACATCCTTCGGAGAAATCGACCAATATGATAACGAGTACGGAAATTTATAAAAAAACGCATTTTTGGTAATGTTTACTTCAATATAAGGGTAGTTTAATGCTTGTTTTTAGTATTACACCATTGTATGATGGAGGACTAATGTTATGCTCGTACGTATTTTTACACAGGGGGGAAATACAGTTTTAAAAAATTTACATGACGTGGCAATCAGAAATTAAAAACATGCGTTTCTCCATGTTTTATATTAAATCGTATGCATAAATGATTTGAAATGTTAGTAAGTTTTAATCATTAGTGCTATCTAATGTATATATTCAATTATTCCTATAAATATTGAACACTCGGCAGTGACGATTCTGTCAAACACAACGCGTAAAGCAAAGGACACCACAGAAAGTGGATGCATGAGCTGATCCAAAGCACTGTTCGCAAGAATAATATCTTGCTTCTGTAACAAGCAATTATTTTATAGCTTCACTGCGACATGACACTTGAATCGGTTACAAAAATGGAGGGCAAATCATCTTTAATAAAACTTGTGTGACCGACACATATCCAACACATTATTGTCGTGTTTCTTTCCTCGCGACGAACTTAAATAAAAATAGGCAATGTCAATATCATTTTATCAAACAAAAAAATCAAAGTGAATTTCAGAGCAGTTTCCGATCAATTAATCACGTACTTGGAGTCTATATTTGTAACCCCCTCCATGTCTAGCGAATCTGAACTATAATCAGGTGGCCAGGCCTTCATGTGCTTTAAACCAACTCACCCTTCGTCTTAAACTACGAACTAAAATTAAATGACAACTCAACCCCACCCTAAAAAAAAAACGTTTAAACATGACACACACTCAAAGAATTCATCTCTTCCTTGAGACTTACATTTGTAAATATCCATGGACTTAGAGCTAACTTAGATGGTTTTGAGTTATTTATCCTAGCAAACTCCAAGGATATCTTAGCACTAAGTGACTCTTGCTTACACCTTTATCCCATCTAACCACTTTAACATGTCTGGTTAAGTTCCATTTTGTGGTCAGACACATGCACGTACTTGGAGTCTATATTTGTAACACCCCCATATCTAGCGAATCTGAACTATAATCAGGTGACCAGGCCTTCATGTGCTTTAAACAAACTTTGCAACATAGCGTTAGCCACCTCTATTTTCTTTACCAATCCCCATCAACCCAGGACTGTACTATTATCAGTCATGTCTCTGACACAGAGTCGTAGCACTCTCCCTTGACAATAGCGACCAAATACATTTATTTAGTGATTTTAACGGCCACAACAGAAGTTGGCTTTGTTTTTCTAACTACACTGGCACAGCTGTTAGCATCATTCATAACTTTGCTATATCCCATTCCTTAACACAGACAGTAACATTCTAGACCCGTCTCCTAGATCGTCAGGACCAGAAGGCTCAATTTGGGATCTATTTCTGACAACAGATTCTGAGGATTGTGTAACAAATACTTCGGGAATGCTGATCATGCCGTGATAATGATAAACATCACTCTAAACTCTCGACCACAAGTTGAAGGGTCATTGCTCCAAACGACAAAGACTGAGTGAGATGCCATTAAATGTCACATCAGAGACGCCATATGTGGGAATATTTTTGCTCTTCCTGCAGAAGAGTGTGTAAATGAGACTACTGAATGTTTCAAAGCAGCAATTGAAGCACATGTTCCTACACGGAAGTTCTATAGCAAATCCCACTCTCCCCAATAATGTACTTCTACTTGCGCAGCTGCCATTGTTCAGAGGCAATATGCATAACGCAAATTTATCCGGCATAAGTCCTATACAAACAGACAAACGTTTATAGAAGCTAGAAATAATTGTAAGAGAAGTAGTGACAGTTAGGCGTGAATATAATGAAACTACCAGGAGACGCATTGAAGTGCAGAAATTAGGAACTCGTAATTTATGGAAAATTCATAATAGTGTAGTAAATAATTGGCAATCAACAATACCCCCCACTATCCAACAATCGTGAGGTTGTTTGCACAGCTACTGAGAAAGCTTACATGCTTGCCAGTCAGTTTGCTTCAAACTCTACCTTGAACCCAGAAAACCATTCCTTCCCTGATTTTTTCTCGGCGAACAGAAACCACACAAGATGATCTGAAAATCTACTTCTCAAGTACATGATATTATAAAACAAAACCTAGACACCTCAAAAGCATGTGGGTCTGATCTCATCCTGGCTGTGCAATTACAAAATACTCCACTGAGGTTGTTCCAGTTGTCGCAAAACTCTTTAACAAATGACTTAATGAATCTTGCTTTCCTGACTGCTTGAAAACTGTTTATGTTTACAAAAACACTGGCAAAAAACTGACCCATTAAATTCTCACCCAGTAAGCCTCCTCCCTCCTTTCGCCAAAATATTTGAATCCTTAATTAATCAAGCTCTAGCCCACTACCTTACAGCTGCTAAACTTCTGCCTGACACTCAATATGGATTTAGACAAGCCCATTCTACTGCAGATATTCTAGCTGTAATCTTTGAACGTATATACCAAGCTCTGGATGAGGCAAGGGAGGGGAGGAAAATAGCTCTAGATATATCTAAGGCGTTTGACAGGGGGTGACACGAGAGTCTTCTCATGAAAATAAAATATTATGATATTACTGGACTATTACTTTACATAATTAAATCCTTCTTAAATGATAGAAGTCTCCAGTTTGTCCTCGATGGGCGTACGTCCAAACAATATGATATAAATGTGGGTGTCCCTCAGGGATCGATCCTTGGTTCTTTATTATTTCTAATATTCATAAATGACTTACTTTATAAAATTGTCTCTGAAATGGGTATATTTGTTGACGACAATATTCATGTAACGACCAGCAGTAAGAAGAATTTTCACTCTCATTGCACGGTCATCTATTTTATCGGCTGATCGATCTTGTCAATTAAGAAGTTCTAAGCCACAAAGCGTGCCCAGTTGATTCTCGCCTGCAAAACGCGTCTCACAGTGTATAACAATGTATTTAATGTATATTTTCAATTCGTTAGCCAAAGTTAAAGACTTTCGTTCTAGTATTTTACCATTGTATATATATATATATATATATATATATATATATATATATATATATATATATATATATATAATGTTCTTAAATTTCAGCAAAAGAGCTTGGGTGAGAGTCGTTTAGCATATTATCTTCTGTTCCCGTTCCTGATAATATGGACAGTCGTCAGCCTAATGGTCGCTGAACAGCAGGCCAAAGGCAGCTTTGTTTAGGATGCATTTTCTCGTCTCTTCCCAAAAGGGTGCTTAGTCACAAATAGCCCCCCCCACACAGCAACACCTGCCCAAGTATTGTTACGAAAAGCGATGTACGGATACGCCTTTTGCCGCCTTTTTGCAGATCAGCATGTAAGGCCTACACGGTTCACAACTTTTGTATCGCCATAGGACAATATTTTTTCGACAAATGTCGGAGAGAGTATCGGCATAAAGATGTTATTACAGAGCTTTGACTTTTTACGAAAGCTACCGACCCTCTCCCGGTTCAAAATGTTTAGATTTAGAAACAATCGACAACAAGATAGCTAAAAACAAGTAAAACTGCAGACCAGTTTAATGCGTGTACTTGCCTTCCGCTTTATGGTTATTTAATTCATAGATTTGCGTTATATTCTAAAGAAGGTGCCTTCAACATAGCTTACGGGAGGAGCCCTTTCCACCCCAATGCAATTCGATCCCTGTCTAGGACTGGAGTTGCTGTGCACTAGTGCATACTGCACACGCTGGTGGGTCATGCATGCCGCAGCTGACGGGGACTGAGCTCCTTTGAAGCTTTCTGTCAGGGTTGCCAACCCCTTGGAATTTGGTTAAAGATCTTTCTTTTAGAAGGCAGTGGGAGTCAAGTTATACTGTGTAGGACACTCACTGTACATCAGAGCCCTAACAATGAATGAATAAAAACAAATATAACAGATAAAATACATAGAACGTGCTATACTGACTTGTAGGGAGTGGACAAGAGGGAATGGCCTGATATGTGATTGACGGCCCCGTCCCCATGCGTGTACTGGTGGATGTATTTAATGGTAGAGGAATTGAAAAGACAAAAGGTCGCATAATGAGGACGAAAACATACCGTTATATATCAGCGAAAGAAATGCAATTTATTTACATAAATATACATGAAGAAGCGATAGAAAGAATAAGAGTTCGTTAGAATAAGAGTTACTTATTGCGCTTGGTAGCTGTGAAAGGCTGACTGACTAGTCAGGGCGCTGTGGTGTCTCATGCCACCCGGAGCGGTGTTTATTACATCTTGACTAGTTTAATGTCCAGCGAAAAAAAAAGGAAGAAATATAGGGAACATGAAGTGACGTAGCTAGGTCGCTCTTCTGAGATAAAGGGCGACAATCGATTTAGGCTGAGAGTTTTCAACTCCCACAGATTTGCGACGTTTTTTTTTGCAAATTTTCAAATAGTGAAGCGTTTAAAACGGTAGAATTCCCAATGATCATGACCATGGCTATGATGGTTACAACGAAATGAATGTAAACAACAGATAAATAAAAACAAATTCAACACATGCAATATTTAGAACAGGCAGTTATGAGGTGTGTTTTTGTGCAAATGTTTTAATTGATAAAGGCGTTTAAACGGTAGAATTCCTCAATGATCATAACGATAATGATGATTGTAAAAATTAAATAATTTTAAATAATTAATAAAAAAAAGCAAACGGTGGAATTCTCAATGCTCATGACGGGAGTGATGATGGGTATAATTAAATGGATTTAAACAATTAATAAATTAAACAAATGCAACACATGCAATCAGTAGAACAAGCAGACAAGCAGATACTTAATATTAGAAACCTTTATTATGCAGCTGCGTCACGGGCGGAGATGCGCCATTTATTTTCCGTTAAGATGCATTGCAAATTATGTTGTACAAAAAGTCGCACATGTTTATCATACATACCAGATTTCGTAGCAGGTAAACTTTTCTGTGATACAGAATAACCTCTTTACTTTTTTTTACATCGGCATCACCACTTATCAAGGCACAGAGACCACTCCAGAAAAATAGTTAAGAGGGTACAGTAGTCAATTGGACAATAAAGTAATCGTTAGTAATGGAAATTCGGTAAATTTGTTTACTGTAATGGAACGTCTCATTAAGAACTTGTTTACTTTGGACTTCAAGACAATATGATTGTAGTCAGTTGGAATGCGGGAAAATGGAAGACAGGTCGTAGGCGTTCAGTTCTAGGAAAGATGCTTTGTTCATGGAATCCGCGTTTAGGTTTAGGCACAGATAAAAAGTAAGGGCGAATTATTGATAGTGTTTTAAGCCAGACGAGTGGGTATTGTAAGAATTTGACGAGCGGGGGCCATAGATTGATTTAAGTCAAGCATTTTTCATGAAAATAACGATAAAGCAGAGGAAAACTCGCAACACCTCTTTTGTGAAATAAAAGTTGCAGAGAATAGAAAAGATTATCTCCTACAAGGCGACGAAGTCTATTTTGAATTCTACCAGTTTATCTATTGTTATGACGATTGTATTACAAGGACATATCACGCTCACATGCACAACCATACTTCATCACTTAAAAAGTGCATAGTACAAAAGGGTATGTTTGTAGTGAAATACTGGTTCGAGGAAAACAAGTTGCTAATTTTAGTAATTACACTTTCGTATTAGTAAGACATTATATTTTTAAGACTTAAAATAAATCATCCGAGTACACACACACACACACATATATACGCATATATACATACAATTATGTATACACATATATACACATGTATACATACACGCATATGTATGTATATTTATGGGTATATATATATATATATATATATATATATATATATATATATATATATATTACATATATATCTTCCGTACACCTATATATTTGAGTTATTTCTCGCTCTGAGGTTCATATAAAAAATAACAACATATATATATATATATATATATATATATATATAATTATATATTGGCGTGTTTACAATATGTCTCTACTAAACTTATTTGTGAATATATTTTGTACACAGTTGAAAATTGGCATATAATATATTGACTTGTAACATAAACCTATTTGGGTTTTCCCCAGCGAAGATATCTGCTGCAGGTTTAAAATGTAATCTAATTTGTTGACCTTAGTAGGACTAATTGAAAAAAAGCAAACTATCAAATTAACTACTATTGCACATGCTTAAAATTGCACATTCATAATTCAAAGCCTTTTAAATTTTCTGTGTATATTAGTCGATAGCTATGACAGTAACGTCGCAGGAGAAATAGGTCACTTTTTAGACTGAGCTCTAAAAGTTCTGCTATCATTTATAACCCCAAAACTGTTTTTTTTACTTTTGAAATCATTATTATATATAGCATAATAATCAATAGGGAATTGGCTTTATAACAACGAATAAAAAATCTGTATGAATTAAAATTAAATCTTTTTTCAGATTTTCCGACACGACAGTTACAGGCAGTTTTCTAGTATACATACACACTTGAGTTATTTCTTGCTCGGGCATTGATATTATTAGCCAACGTTTTCAATTTAATATTATTAAACATAACTTTTTAAATAAACTCACTCATGAGTACGTGAGATGCTTCAGGAAAATTAGTAAATTTGCATATCCATTTTAATAACATGTCTTAATTAGTTTCTTTACTACGGTATAGTTAATTCGTTCACTGTACACACACATGCATATATATATATATATATATATATATATATATATATATATATATATATATATATATATATATATATATATATGGATTTCTTCCTCTAGATTATTATGGACCATGTTCTTCCAATTACGGGATTTCCTTTGATTTTACTTGTGCAAATGGAAATTCTTTGAACTTTCTTGAAGTTTTATATTTGGATTTTACCGTCACTAAATTTTTTTATCTTCCACCAGCCTATCCATTCATGTGTAATCACATTTTTATTCACCATATTCCCTCTGCTTCGCTTTCTTTGTTTTCAAGTAAGATCTTTGAATTACTTGTTGTTTCATCAAACACTTCTGCATGCAAAGTCCGATGCCGCATTTTGCTAATTCCTACCCTCTGATGAGAAGGAAAATATTTCTTGAAACACCGCGGTTAAGGACTATCCATTTATCTAGTGTTTCCTTTTCAGATTAAATATGTGTTTTTTTAAAACTCATTTCAAAGTGTTTTTTAACATATTTTATTAACTATTTGCTCATATTATAAGCTCTATTTCCTATTTGGTTTTATCGAGTATTTACATCTGGCTGAGACAATTTTATAAATATTAATTCTTTAATATTAATAATATAGTTTAATTTTACCATCTTGGATCATTTTGGTAAATTTAATTATAATTTTCATGTTATATATATATATATATATATATATATATATATATATATATATATATATATATATATATGCTTGCATAACAGTGCGCCAGAAGAGTAAAATTTCGATCCGTGCTGTTCATCTGAAGTTTTATAATCTTCACTCATGTCAGATTTAATATATGGTCTAAAATTCAGTAATATATGCTAGATAAACCGTCTTATTTCTTTAGATTTATAAATACAGATTTATGTGTTCCCATCTGAGAGGACCGCATGTAATCGGCTTACGCACGCCGTTAAAAGACATCAGTAATCTTTATTCATCTAGATTCGGGACAGTTTGACTTATTTAATCGGGTGGATTTCTTAGGTTTTGAAAAATATATTTTCGGAAACCGTCAATAGCATTTAGTGAGAATCTGGATTCTATAGATAAAACACGAATGTATGCCAGTCGTAGGACGGTATCCCCTCAAGTCTCATCGAATAGATGTGTCCTAATATATATTGTCATTACTTTTACATATTGCAGAGGTATTTTGGAAGTGATGGAATAAAAATATTAACAGGTAAAGTATTTATGAACCAAACTGGTTGAGTCGAGACAATTCGACTTCAATGAGGGGACTGCCCATCTTTATGGGGATAATATCTACTTAGAAAGTTAAAACGGCGGTAGTAGTTGATTAAATAATACATAAGTCTGGGCACTGTTTATTCTGATCTTGACCTACGAAAACGTCGTTATAAATCGCATCGCTTCATTATGTAGTCCAACACAAATAAGGCTAAATACATTTAAAATCACGCTGGGTGCAGGAACAATTCATTGCTAAATTGTACCTTTTTTATCTTGCGGAAAACCTAAGAAAAAAAAAGTATAGCTAAAACTTAGTATTGAAAATTTACTTTAATAATCGTTGATCTTCGTAAATACTTTCAGTTACATCCTCTGAATACACAACAGATGAATAAAGGTGATATCGTCAGCACATTGTATTGAATACAAGCGACACCAGTACGGCATGAGTATAATTTGTGAAATGTAATTGTGTAAGTAAACACCTTTAACTCTCATCTTCAAAATGTAATTTACCTGTTGTTCTGTAAAAATTGTAATCTAAAATACGTAGGGGAAGGTCCATGAAAACCGTATCAATTTGCATAGTACTAAAAGCTTCCGCAATGTTATTAAAAAACTTAAATAATCTTGTAGAGTCAGTAGTTAGTGAGTGGATAACATAGTTAAGGAAATGTACATAGTGATATCCTATCTTTATATATGTATATATATATATGTATATTTCTATATATTTATATATATGTACATTCATATAAATATATAGATATATATATATTTATATATATAGGTGTTTATATCTATATATATGAATTTATATAAATATATATATAGATATATAGATAAATATCTATATATTTATATATATATATATTTATATATATATATATATATTTATATATATATATATATATATATATATATATATATATTAATATATACATTTATTTATACATTTATATACATATATATTTATATATATATGTTTTTTATATATATTTTGTATATATATATATATTTGTATATATATGTATATGTTTATATATATATATATATTTATACATATATATTTATATATATATATATTTATACATATATATTTATACATATATATATTTTATATATATATATATATATATATATTTCAATATATATATTTTTACATAAATATTAATGTATATATATATTTATACATATATATATATATACTTATATATATTTATATATATATATTTATATATATTTACATATATATTAATATATATATATTAATATATAAATATATTTATGTATATATTGATATTTATATATATATATATTTATATATATATGTATATTTATATATATATTTTTACATATTTATATATTTGTATAAATATATAAATATATATATTCATACATATTTATATATATATATGCATATATTTATACAAATGTTTATGGATATATATATATATATATATATATATATATATATATATATATATTAATATATATTTAGTTTTATATATATACATAAATATATATATTTATATATTTATATAAATGTTTATAACTATATATATTGGAATATATATTTATATATATATATATATATATATTTATAAATATATATATATATATTTATATATTAATACTTACATATATTTATTTATATATATATATATCTATATGCATATATTTATATATATATATATATTTATATATACATATCTATATATATTTATGTATATAAAGTTATATGAATATTCATTTATATATATATATTAATAAATATATTTATATATATATATATATATTTAATCATATGTATATTTATATATATATGTTTATATATATATATATATATCTTTATTCATAAATATATACATACGTATAAATATACATATATACTGATAAATATTTATATATATGTATATTTATAAATATATATATACATTTATAAATATTTATTAAATATATATATATATTCTTATAAATATTTTTGATATATACATATATATGTATAAATATATATATGTATATTTATAAATATATATTTTTTTAAATATATGCATATAAGTATATATACTTATAAATATATGTATATATATATATTTAAATATATTAGTAAATAAATATATATGTACATATATATATATATATACAAATATATATAAATATAAATATATATAAATATATATATATAAATACATATACATTTGTATATATATTTATGTGTATATGCGTATATATATATATTTATATATATTTGTACATATATATATACATTTTTATATATCTATTTGTATATATTTATATATTTAATGATTTTTCTATGTATATATTTATAGTTATATATATTTATACATATGTGTATATATATATTTATATAGTTATATGTATTTATATATATATCATATGTGTATATATATGTTTTATATATATATATATATATATTTTAATAGTTTTATTTTTGTGTATGTATATATTTCATATATATATATATATATATATATATATATATATATATATATATATATATATATCTGTATATGTGTATTTATATAGTTATGCATATTTTTATATATTATATATATATATATTTTATGTATATATGTGCGCATTTATGTATATATCTATTTCTATATATATATTTATTTATATATATGCTCATATATGTACATATATATTTATATATATATATTTATTTATGGGTATATCTATATTTATGTATGTATATATATGTCTTTATATATTGCTATATATATTTATGTATATATATATATATTCATGTATATATATATCAGTTTATATGTATATATATATTTTTAATATATATATATATATATATATATATATATATATATTTATATATATATATATAGTTATATGCAGATAAACACCTCATTTCTTATTAAACCAATTATTTCAGAATGACAACATAAATAGTCCACGATATTGTCAAACTAAACAAAACATAAATACAAAAAAATATAAAACGCTGCAAAAAATATGGCTTTTACTCCCATTATATCGGTTGCAATTTCAAGTGGATCCATCATAAACGCTTAAGATTTAGTACTAAACTTTAAATGTTTAAGATAACTAACATGCTAATAATTTAATTCGATAAGATTTTTGTGAGATGATGTACCCTTTTAAGTTTTATATTTTTCGCACAAAATGTATCTTTGGGTTATATATTTTTACTAAATATTTTCTACAGAGGTTATTCTCAGTGAGCAATCTGGAGTGTGAGTGACAAGAAATCTCCCAAAATTTCCAATAGCGTATGTCTCTCGATAATCATTGCGAATTACTTTTCTCTATCACAGTAGCCGCTCTGTATCGACTTCTTGCTTGGGTTAAATGTCAGTCCTCTCAAGAATATGAGGTGATAATGCTCCTTCATTAGGTCCCAGGTCTAGACCTGTACAGTAGATGCGCTGTTAGTTTCCCCCTGTATACTGGGTATATACCCCTTCACCATTCATGACTATTTTGTATCGTTCTCAGCTTAAGCTGATCAATGTTTGTACTTCTGACTGTTTAGGAGTCGGAGTCATTATGCGTAGGTTGACGCACTGGATGAAATTATTAATGTGTAAACTGCTCCTTCTATTGTGTCAGTCTTCCTTGATATTCCAATTTCTCTCAGTACCCTTTCTAGGTTGATTGTAATTGCATCAAATTTCCCAATACTTGTGTGTGTTATATTGACAGCATTCATGACTTTTAATGCTTAAATTATGTGTTGGAAATGTTTTTTTTTTGTTGTGTTTTGTTTTGTTTGATCGATTTGGATCATACGGATCTAGAACAGCGTTTTATTTAATAGGTTTCTCCTTATTTTCTATTATTATGAGATAACATTTTCTTGCTCGGGTCCGTTCGCTGGGGGTTATCTAATATTAAATATGATTTCATTTTCTTGTATCGCGTCCAATTCTGCCTGAACCGTTTTGTTTTTCTGTTCAAAGTATAGCTGTTTACATAAGTCACAATAAATTGCCTTCTTTTCATCATCGAGTTTGTTTTTTCGTGGTGTCTAGTTAGCTGTATTGCCTTACTGTTTTATTACGATGTTTTTTATTCACAAGGTATACTTGACTGTTTTGTTAAAATATGTATATTTAACTTATTTTAATCGCATTGTGTTTTAAGCTGATGTTAATGATAACATTGATCTGTTAATGTCGCCGTTTTGTATATAAAAGATGTTATTGCGGGTCTTTTCACTTGCTCCGTATGACTGGCTCTTCAAGTGTTGTATAGGGACCCATTTTGTGGTTTATATGACGTCAAGAATTCAAATTTGTTTCTACATGGTAAAATGTTCTTCCTTCGCTTCTAAATGGACCCTCCTCTGATCATGTCAACTCTTTCCGTCAGCTTTGCTGACTGCTCGAACCTTACTACCCGACTGCCTTGATCTGACTAAAACTAGTTCCTATATTGAGAAATTTCCTTTTTGCTATGACATCAGATGTAGGGTTCTTAAAAGCGACCAACTCACGTGGCTAAGCATACGTTCTCTTTTTTTTTACACGGTGGTCACCACTTATCAAGGCCCGGAAGCCACTCAGGGATAAGGGTTAAATACACTTCTGCAAACAAAGGATTCTCAACTAACCTATTTCTTAATTCTTTTTTATTAAAGAATAGACAATTAAATTATGTTTACAATACAAACAATATCTAACTATTCATAAAACAATAGCTTAATTCAAATATTCCAATTTCTGAATCTCTTCTGAATCTTGCTTACAAGGTTCGAGTCTCAGCTTATTTTTATCTCATTTTCCACTTATCTAATGTTCTAATTTGCAGGGAAAGTGGGCACCCCTTTCCTTGTAACACAAGAATATCCATTAACAGTTTTCTCTTTATATAATTTTTTTTTCGTTTTATGTATCTATCCTAGCACAGGTTATAGCGTCTCTTACTGCATTTATATACCATTTCGGTGTTTGTAGTTAAGTATTTTTCAGAGTGTTTTGTCATCCACAAAATGGTCCATACTTAGTAATTTTCAGCCTTCGCTTTGAAGAAGAATCGGTCAATATCTTCCTTCCAGTGTACCATTAGATTCTTAGTGTTGAAATAAAGATGTCAAACTTCTTTTGTATCGTCTACGAGAGAACAAGAATACGTTTCTTGCCCTGTTTTCCAGGTGTTTTTTTTTTATTTCTTAATATACCGGTATTACTAAGAAAATCTTATTCCTTTCAAGTACTCATTTCCACAACTTTCTTTTATTTCTGTTTGATGATTTTCCAGAATGCTTAACTATTCGTAAAGTATCCACTTAATAACGTAACTTTTTCACCTACTTAATAAAGTATTTTTTTTTGTTTTATACCCTCTGATCTGTATGGATTTACTTTTTAAGTACAGGCGAAATGCCTTTGAATTCGCTGATTGTATATTCTCGTTATTTATTATTATTTTCTTTACTACTCACAAATTTCTTGATACTATTCCTATACTAATGATCCTATCAAGTTAAGTTTCTGTCGCTAAAATTTAATCAGGTGTCGAGTTTTATGAGTATACTGCTAATTATAATCATGCTTATGTTAAAAAGTCGTGGTGATAACCGGTGTTCTGTAAAGATGTTCTTCTTTTTAACGTAAGATTGGTATTAATTTCCGCATTGTTTACGTTTAAAACGTGACAATCTTGTTAGATATATTTTTATATTTTAAACAACTCAATTATCGAGGTTATAGTTAGTTTTTTTTTTTCGTGTAGTTTCCTCATCATATTTTCCCATTTTTTATAAGTCATGAGTCATATTTTTCTTTTACACTCGCCCTTGTTTTGCGCAATGTGTAGTCGGATATTTTTACATCGCTATCGATATATATTGCCAGTTGAGTTAGTAGGATGTTCTACATATATATCATATATACCAATTCATTTAAGTGTTGCTATACTCCTTCATGTAATGTCGGGAATTTCTAAATCAGGATGAATGTACCAATGCCTTTTGTTCTAAAGTGTGTCAGTTTCTTATACCTGCCTGAAGCGTACCTTCACTAATTTCAGTTTCCATTTGCTCTTTAATTGAGTATTTTTGTTCAGTCGCCGACCTTCCTGAAATGACGGATGTCAAATTTTACAGAATACTGAACGTCCACCCCAATGTTGACACTGAGACAGCGCAGGCTGATCAATATACTCTGATTTTCTTCTACGCCAGACAAATTAATATCATTATTTCTCTTATAATTATTGTTGTTGTTGTAGTTTTTGTTGCTGCCGTTGCTTTTGTGTTTGTTGTTGTTAATGGAGTTTCATTCTGTTCTTTTTATTATTTTCCCATGAGTTCATTCTTTACGCCAATACTTTTCTCATTAATTTCATTTACGGACTGAAGACCAAACCAGTCATCCGTATAAGCATTATACAATGCCTGCAAAGGACGCTAAGACTACTCGTCTCTTCCTTCATTATAAACTTTTGTGTTCATATATCTCCAATACGTATTAATTACGGGCATGAAACAAATCTCATATATAAATAACGATACGCATGCTTATAAGATATTGCTAGCCATACTGGAGCAATCTAAACTTCGAACGTATGAAAAAATAAAACATTGCTCATAGTCAATAACGCATGCTAATAATGTTAACTTTGCAAACATTGTTTGAATCTCTATTCCCATGAAACAAGATAAATAAATAAGCTTATTAACTGTACGTTGTTTGAACGTGGTACAATTTAGACTTTTGTCGAGTTTTTGTCACCCTAACCTTATGCTTCTGATTTTTTTCTGCTAAACCATGCTTGATACGAGATCATTTTTATAAACACCTCTTAATGAAGCAATATTGCAAGCGAAAATATTGGTTAGAATAAACATTTAACCTTTATGACTAATATCGTGTTTATCGGCTGTTTATTGATAATTTATTCTCGGGTTTATCGGCTGTTTTGACTATTACATTATTTAATATCTGCGTCGTGATGATGCCTGTCAATAAGAAAAAAGCTACCACATACTGGGGTCTTTTCTTGCTGGCTTTCCACGTGTTCATCCAACTCACTGAGGCAATATAAAAGCAAATTATACGCCTTGCTTTTAACATTTAACCTTACAGCATATAGAATACTAAAAACCAAATACTAACGATTATCTGATTACGTAGGATATATGCGAATCTGAACTGAGGATTTCTCGATAAATCCATTCACTTTTTCTGTATGTATATATATGTGTGTGTGGGTGTAAAAGAGATTTAGAAGGCTGCCACAATGCGAGGAATTAATTATAATCGCTGTTGGTAAGAGGAGACGAGAACAAGTGGATGTTTACAAATCAATAAGTGCATATATATATATATATATTATATATTTATTCAGTTGTATGGTAAAATATCTTACTTGTAAGTCTATGCGACGTATTCCATTATTAATATCGGAAACATTCCCTTTCCAAATGGTGTGCGTAACAGGTCGATTCAAAGCATTCTGGATGAAGGGCCGGAAGTTGTGTAGCTATGTGAGGCCTCGGGGCAAATGTGAGAAGGGGATTTATGTATGGTATGTTTAGGTAATTAACATGTTTATGAATTTTCTATGTTTATTTATTTGTCTTTATTTTTATTTTATTTATTTTTTTTGGTTTATAACTTGTTTTAGCGTGAGTTTTTTTATTGTTATCTGTTATGTTGTCTTTATTATTATTACTATTATTTTTTCTGCTGATGTGTTGTCTCTGCTTTTCTGGTTCATTTGAGTCGCTACTGGGCCGCCTCCGGTCGAATACTGTAGGCGCGGGATGTGAGAGAGGAGGAGAGGTCGGGGTCGGCAGATGAGTGTTTAGGTTAGTGTTGCTGGGGGTAGGAAGATAGGTGAGGGGAAGGGAAGGGGAATAGGGGTGACATTCCTTGGGAATTGTTAATTTATTTATTTTCATGAGCGGTAGTAGATTTTTTTATTTATTCATTTATATTTTTTATTTTAATTGGTTTGTATTACTTCAGCTAACTTTTAATTTTAGTTGGTTTGTATTAACTTTTGATTTTAGTTGGTTTGTATTACTTCAGTAACTTTTAATTATTTTTTTAAAATATATACTGCTGTTTTATTTATTAGGTTTCTTTTAGTGTATTATTGTTATTTTATTTATTTATTTATTATTATATTATTTATATGGGAGGAGGTAGTGGTAATGTCCTGTTTGAAATGGCAGGCGGGCTGGGAGTTGTGTACAGTGGTGTATCTGTTCTAATGAGTTATGGTTGTAATGGTAAGTGTTAGGGGGGAGCCGTGTGTAGAGTTATATAATGAATGAAGATCCGAGCTCCAGTCTGTTATTGAGTTCTGGCCGTAAGTTGGATATTAGTAGCGATTCTTTTATGCGAAGATTCCCAATATTGGGTTCTGTTGTTAAAATATCGATTTTAATAGATTTGTTAGTGTTTCTGCAGGTGTTGAGGTGTTTTATGTATATATATATATATATATATATATATATATATATATATATATATATATATATATATATATATATATATATATATATATATATATATATTCCTTGAGCTACTGATCATCTTTTAAAGTTATTGCAAATTTTCTGCTTATTTTCTTATTATAAAAATGTTCACATTCGTAACCATTATTCAGCTTTTGATAGCAGTCATGATTTATTAAATTGTGCATCCGTATCGCATTAAAATTATGATTAGGTAGATTGTACGTCGCGTAGATTTCTAAATAAAGTTGTACATCGGTAAAGGTCAGGATTGATTGACATTTTCTAATGAGAAATCGCTCAGGAAAATACATTAATCGTTTGATACAAGGAGCCATAAAATTATTTCTTTACCGTAAAATAAAACAAAAAAACTTGCCAACAATAAGTGTTGAATAAATATTACCATACCCAAACTCATCAATCATTCTCATCATTTTTTTCAGAAATACCGCTCATAGAATGCGTGAAATAAAGAATACAAAAGGAAAACATGGATAAGGACGGGGTGAGGTTTTTTAAACACTTCTAAACTAACAAGTCAACTCTATAATAACAAGCGGTATGGACAGTTATCAGGTACGATTTTCGGCCGGGGGAAATGATTATTGACGTTTTCTATTTATATTCATAGTGGTATATATATATATATATATATATATATATATATATATATATATATATATATATATATATGTGTGTGTGTGTGTGAATATATATATATATATAATCTGTATATATAATGTGTATATATATATGTATATACAAAATGTGTATATATATATGTGTGTGTGAATATATATATATATATATATATATATATATAATCTGTATATATAATGTGTATATATATATATATATATACAAAATGTGTATATATATATGTGTGTGTGAATATATATATATATAATCTGTATATATAATGTGTATATATATATGTATATACAAAATGTGTATATATAATGTGTGTATATATAAATTGTATATATATATATATATATAATCTGTATATATATAATCTGTATATATATATAACGCGTATATATAATGTGTGCATATATAATGTGTGTTTATATATATATATAATGTGTTTATATATATATATATATAATGTGTATATATAATATATATAATGTATATATATACTATATATAATATATAATGTATATATTATATATATAATGTATATATAATACAGATAATGTATATATAATATATATATAATGTATGTATATAATATATATTATGTATATATAATATATGTATATATAAGGCATATACATATATAATTTGTGTGTGCGCGCGTGTGTAAAAAGAAAGTTGGGAAAAACACAAACTGTATATCTTGTTGACCAACATTTGAAAAAAAGGCAGTGTCTGAACCATTAATATATTCAAGGAATTCTAAATTTATACAGTAGAGGTAGTAATACAGTAAATAACATTTAACTTAACTGTAAAATTACGAATAATTAGCAAAGTAAGTAAATCAAATAAATATTTTATAGTTACAATAGCAGTCCAGCCCAGCTTTGCCCGGGTCCTATGTATTGTTCATAACTTTCCCTACGTGTTAATACACTTTATGTAAGATTTAAAACATTTAGCCCAAAAGTTTTCTGAGTAATTTCGTACAAACCGGAGAGGTTATATTTTTAACTATGATCCCAATTCTGATCGGTCAACATATATTATTTTGGTTAAAAATCAAAATACAAAGGTTTACCCAGGTGCAAGTTACGTACATTTAAAATTTAAAGCGTTTAGACCCAAAATTGGCGGGCAAATTTTAGAGGATCTGAAAAGCTCATCCCTTTTAACTTTGAGAATTTGGCAGCCCAATTTTTGCCCCAAAACTGATTAAAATGATTGTCACATGTCTGACAACTCGTTATGTATAATTTTCAAATGTTTATACCCCAAATTCTTGTTTGCTAGACACCGCAATGATAAAATATTTCACACGTTTAACCTTTCGCAGCTCAAATTTTCGACACAAGCCGATTAAACAGCTTGACCTATCTTTAAATATAATTTATGTAAATTTAAAATGTTTAGACCGGAAGTTGACTGAGTAATTTGGGAGGAACTGCAGAAGTCAAATAAGTTTAAACCCTGACCCCCATTTTGACCCCTTTAAAATTTATTTTTTGTGGCTCAAATTTAATTAAAAAGTAAGATCCTACGTCTTAAATTTCAAGTGTTCCTATCCAAGATTGACAGAGGAGTTTGGTTAATTTTTAAGGGAGAAATCGTTGAAATTTTACCCTTTAACAGCCAATTTTCTAGCCGAACACAGATTAAAACTATTTTCTCTAATCTCAATACTCCTTATGTTAAATCTCGAATCTCTAGACTGAAAATTGATTGTGTTATTGTGTAGGGAAATGTACACATACAGACACACACACAGATATTTTCATTTTATAGATATATAGATAAACAAAGATATCTCCATGCACAACATATTCATTTAAATATTTAAGTCACCTTAAATGAAAAATAACCTCCTCTCCTGGCCCATTGTTTTTTTTTAATTTTCTATACATGTATATAGAGTATCCATGCGTTTTCTCTACTCTTACCCTTATTTAACACGCTCCTAAAATCACGCTCTCTCTTTTTTACTCTTATAGCATTCTATTTATCGTATTTTAATCACTCCCCGCGGTTCTCTCTTTTCTTAAACCATTAAGAAAAACTTTACATGAGTATCTCTCTCTCTCTCTCTCTCTCTCTCTCTCTCTCTCTCTCTCTCTCTCTCTAATCTCACAGTTGTCTTGTTGACAAGATACATATAGAATAACTTTTCTGTAGTGTAATAAGCCACAGGGATAGAGATGATTCCACTAATTGAAGGCTTCTGACATTTAACGTGATATTCAGCCATTTCTGGATATCCGCTTCGTGATAAAATTGTTGCTTACCTTGTTCGAATCCGCGCCGATATTGTGCTGAAGGCTATATGATTATCTTTGAAGCTGTCAGTCACAGTAAAATGTACTGACGTTTCTGAACGGTGTGGTATATATGAATAATTAACTATTTAATTTTCTCACAATCCCTTGCAGGCTACTATCTTAATATTTTTATTTTTATTTCCTTGTTTATCCAGAATAATGGTTTACAAGGACACGTGTATATTTGGTAAAAATCACCGGAGATATTATATTAACTGCTTCAAAAATGTATAGGATCTCTATTTCACAATTATAGGCTCGAACTACAAAAGTCATTCCGTAAAAATTTTACCCGATTCCTTTAGGTGAATAAGCTAAACTAGCAACATAAAATGACGACGATTTAAAAAATTTGTCCATGTAAAATATGGTTACGTCATCAAACGATTGCAAAGTCAAAACCATAAAACGTAGTTGCAACGAGCACATCTGAAAAAGAATAAGCAAATATGTTATTCGTTATTTCAATGCCGTTTAAATAAACAGCTTGCATTATTCGAAGCATTAGCCAATCACGAAACACGAGTGATATTTACTTTGTCTATACTAAAAATATATAACAATAACAAAACTTATTTGCAGTATATAGTCAGTTATTTCTTAATTGATTATTAATTTTTTTTTGTAAAAATGATGCAAAAGTACGTAATGTAATAGCTTGTTACGGTTTTGTTCTGCCTTTAATTTTAATGCGATGATTTTGAAGATACATTAACTGCTTATGACTATTACTTTCATGCACGTTCTGTGGATACTAATATTATACCAAGATACTATATCGTGAGATATTTAAAAACAATAAAATTTCAATAATGCAATTTTGCATGGGCATATTATTCTTAGTTAAACTGTTTTTTTATTTAACTTATATCTATTTATTACTTGATTGTTATTTAATATTTATGTTAGGAGTACGTGCCAATAAAATGACGTCAATATATCATATTAAGCGCATGCGCGAACAGGAATGGCATTTTTTAAATACTAGGAACACCAACCATATTTTATATGAACTTTGAATATACGTGATACCCTATTTATTTTTTTACTGATATGTTAATGTAGAATAAAACTGAATGACTTTATTCCCGCCTTGATGTTGGAGTTTTGGTTATAAGTTTCGAATGAATTAAATGACATGATTCCAATTACATTTTTTTACATATTAATTTTTTAGTATTTTTCGCCCATTTATATATTATCATTGTTTTCTAATAAATACACAAGCAATAAATTAGTCATTATAACCAGAATGATAGGGTATTCTCTAAGAAAAACGTTATTAAACCAGTAAAACTTTATTTAAAATGTCAACTCACCCCTATATTATCACTCCTCTCTCTCTCTCTCGTCTTTTTCGCTGTCTTTGTTTTTCTCTTCACTGTAAGATCAAGAATAAAGATGCTATATTTTCTGATATAGTCTTTGGTGCTACAAAAGAATGTTTGCAAACAAAGGTATACATAAACCAGAACTACAGTCTATTTTGCCGATTAACTAAGATAATAGCGTAACCAATATGTTTATTAACTTTTGAGCATATAGCAGATTCTTTAATCTCGGCGTTAATAAACTACATATATTTAGCCAAGCTTAGGAATCTGTAACCACAACAACAAAGCTCACTACACACACGCGCTTGAACGCACAGACACACACACACACACACACACACACACACATATATATATATATATATAGAGAGAGAGAGAGCTAGAGAGACAGAGAATGAAAAAATATATGTGTGAAGAAACAGTGAAACACACAAACACTCACGCACTGACACACATACATGCACAATCATATATAGAGGGATAGAGAGAGAAAGAGAATTTACATTTTCAAACAACAGCAACAATTTGAAACATTATGTGGACATATATATATGTATATATATATATATATATATATATATATATATATATATATATATAACAGTACTAAAATGTTCAATCATTGAGATAGAACGTGGGTATTAGGAGTAAATTCAAATATTGTAAATAAAAATGTACAACGTGTATTATTCGACAAAGGGATGCATGTTGACATTGAAGATCCATAGAGATTTAAGTTATTCCTCTTATCCTCATACAATAATTATGAGAAAAAATTATAAGCTTGTTATAACTTTGTTGGTAAGGCACCTTCAAAAAGCCAGTTTTATTTAAAATGTGTTGAAATATATGTATCAAAAGAATATTTCTCATGAAACCCACGCATAAATATGAAACAGAAAGAGAACCATAAGCAAGTCGACAAATATATAGATCGATTGGTTGATTGATATTCAATTTTAGACTTGTCCAATCCATTAAACAAGAATAAGTTAAGTGACAAAACAAGCGCATCGAAGATATGACACACAGCCTTTTCCCTGAGAATAATTTTCCATGTTCATTTATTATTGTACTACTGTACTATTGTATTATTGGCTGTTAATAGGTTAATGTAGATTTGGAGTTTTTGACAGCCATAACTCAACTACCAGATTAAATAATAACACCAACTTAAACCAATCTACCGATCAATTACTAATCAACCCACCATATACTAATCCAACAACAGACCTAACGGAAAATAATCACAATAAGCAAGAGGTAATATATTTTGGTTCCACATCTGGCCTAATAAAACATAGAAATTCAACGCACAAACATTCTTTTAAAAATAACTCTATATCAACCCAAACTACTCTATGCAACTATATTTGGCAACTAAAAAACAGCAATATTCCTTTAAACTTAAAATGGCGAATAATTGAGACTTGCAAATCATATAAACCAGGAGATAAATTGTGTGCACTATGTACAAAAGAGACCCTAAAAATTTTAAAATATGAACATATAAAAAATACAACCAAACTATTAAATTCAAGACAGGAGCTTATATTTACATGTAGTCTTAAACGTTGGGTTAAATTTAATAAATATAAACCACCTTAAATCATTAAAAATTACTTATTAGTAAAAATAGATTACAATTATTTTTTAATAAATTAAGTTAGACTAATTATCTCCCTTACACCCTTCAAATAAAAAAGTAAAGAAAATATGACAATTATCTCCCCTTAAAATATGTAATTGCACAAGCAACATTCTCTATACATAAACCGTAGCGTCTTTAAATCAAAAATACGCTAACGGAAATAATTTACTGCACGAGCGTCCCTCCCTTTTTTTAAAAATGAATCATTCAATAAGATAAAAGCTATAGCACACATCTAAATTAATATTTTAACCATAGTTTCTGAATTCAAAAAGCGAAAAATTAAAAGGTAAATATCTCTATATATTTTTAAAGCAAATTTATTATGTAAGTTCACATCTATATTTTTCTCTACTTATTTCTATCTCTAACCCATATTAATTTTAAATCCAGACCTTTTATTTCAATTTTATTCAGATTCATCTGCCTTACTTTTAATGCTAGGTTTATTTATGGTGTCTTTTAAATTCAATAAAAACCCTTCATAATTTGCTGACGAGGAGACCTTTCTTATTAAAAAACTATATGCAATTATTGTGCATAACTTGATGTATATCACAATAAAAAGTATTGTTTTCCGAAACGATCGTACAGATAATTGATTTTGTTATTGTTCCTTCTTATAAAACGGATTGTTAATTTAATTATAATTCGATTTTAAATTATCAATCACATTAATTAATATATATATATATATATATATATATATATATATATATATATATATATATATATATATACATATATATATATATGATTGTTGAGCTGGATTAAATCCGATGATATGAAATAAAATGGAGGGGGAAGGACCTGGATACTCACCGTTTCGCCCGATTTATGCGGGCTTCTTCAAGAGGGATGGTCATTAACAAGAGAGTCTGAGGATTGGGGATATATATATAATGATGGGGGAGAGCAACGTGTTTTCCTTATGTAAATTACATAAGGAAAACACGTTGCTCTCCCCCATCATTATATATAGCCCAATCCTCCGACTCTCTTGTCAATGACCATCCCTCTTGAAGAAGCCCGCATAAATCGGGCGAAACGTTGAGTATCCAGGTCCTTCCACCTCCATTTTATTTCATATATATATATATATATATATATATATATATATATATATGTATATATTAGAGGAAAATATATTTCCACAGAAATACACACCAACAGACACAGCCACACACACACACATATATATATATATATATATATATATATATATATTATTATTATTATTATTATCTATATATATCTATAAAAGTGAACCTGTCTGTCTGTCCGTGTGTCTGTGTGTCTGGCTGTCTATGTACATTTCCCTACGCAATAACGCTGTCAATTTTTAGTCTATAGACTCGAAATTTGAAATACCGGGTACTGAGATTTGGGAAAATCGATGTGACGGGTGTCAGCCAGAAATTTGGCTGTTAAGGGGTCAAATTTCAACGATTTGACCTTTAAGAACTCTACCAAACTCCTCCGACAATTTTGGGTCTAGACACTTGAAATTTCCTTGAACATTGATCTAACTTAATAAAGTGATTTGAGCCCGAAACTATAAATTTTAAGGGGTAATAATAGGGGTCGAAGTTTTAAAAAATTAACCATTTTTTTTGTTTTTTTGCTTTTTTTTGCACAGCATACACCTCCAAACACCCGAGCAACGCCGGGCACCCCTGCTAGTATATATATATATATATATATATATATATATATATATATATATATATATATATATATATATATATAAGAAACCCGTGGATCGACCTCATTCAAAGCTTAAATAATAATATTTAAACATTAGCATGACTAAACCTTTGTTAAAAGTATGATTATTTCTTGTCGCTATTTTACCAACATTAAAGTATTCAATATTTTATATTGGCTTCACCAATATAAATAGTGAGTTACCTTCCGTAATCCAATAGATATGCAGTTATCGATTAACGTAGGCTACATGCGTGTCTTATAAATATTCAGCGGCCGATCATTCGTTTAATGTGCCAGTTGTGTCTAACTCTCTTTACGCAATTAAATTGTTGGAATTTCCCCTTTGCGCTATTAAATACGGCATACGGAAAAAGAACCTTATTAAAAGGGTCAGAAATTGGTCAGGAGATCCGGTTTTAATGCGACAATGTTTCGGGATAAAGTCAAATTAAGCCTTTTGCATCGAATTTAGTTGACTTCGCCTCGTTCGTAAAGCCATAGGGTAGATTTAGATGATTGTATTAGGTTTTCCCAGTACGAAATTTCAAAGTCAGGGCAATATTTCGTTAACGTATCTTTAAACCTATTTGGATTGAAACAGCTGCCATGGGGACGTCGAGCTCCACGGTTTAAGGATTAATAGCTACCTGACCTATCATCAGATCGTGAGATACACGCCCTTTCCAGATTATAGGACATACGTATTCTCTTGAGACCTACATACCTTAAAAGCCTTTGTAAAATGATACTAAAAAATTACAAAAAATTAGCGTTTCTATGTGCAACGTTTCTGAGAATGGAATCCTGATCTGAATTTTATACTCAAATTATCAATACATTTATCTGTAAAAATATTTTAATAAATAAGATTGTGGTGGTTATTTTCTATTACAACGTGTAACAATCTATTTGGGGTCTGGATCCGTACTGGTTATTTTCAACAGAAAATAGAATATTTTATATGTTATATTGCACCATCAATTGCATATCTTAAATTTTATTCACCATATCACACTTCGCCAGTGCCTGCACTCTTTCTATTTAAAAGCATTCAATTACTAGCGTCATTAGATGTTTTTTTATAAATTATTATAATCCTTAGCTTAACCTGCCTACCAAAATATGCACAGCTTACTATTATTAAAAGTAAAGGATGTTTTCCAAGTTTCTTATTGAAGTAAGTTTTTTTGATACGATGTCTCTAAAAAACGTTTTAATTCCGAAGGCTAACAAGCGCGCGTTACACGCTGGAATTTTGTGTGTCGCGACCGATGTGGATATATTTATCTGTGTATAAATTTCGTCTTTTTGTTAGGATAATTAAGGAAATTATATTTCATTTTTCCGTGTACGTTTATCATGTCCATGGCAACGATTCCATTTATATGGATGCCCAGTTGCATCTAATTTTAATTAATAATAAATCACGTATTATATATGGATTATCCTTCTATATTAAATGAAGCATATATATATATATATATATATATATATATATATATATATATATATATATATATATATATATAATATAATATAAAGTTGTGTGGGTGTGTGTGGTCACGAATAGGCTCCTATATGGTTGACTGTTTAAAAAAATGATTACATATAATGATAGAAGATGTATGGAGACACAGTAATATGTATGTTTGATCTGGCAGAACAGTGGTTCATTAAAATTGTGGGGGCTGCGTTCACGCCTGATCCACAAAGTATGGATATAAAAAAATTAAAATTAAAAAAAAGTTTACAAGTGTTTTTGATATATATATGTACATAAGAATACTTTGATAAGTATGCTTTTACTTAAATAAAGATGGTATAATAAACTTGTGTGGTCTGCGTTGGCGCCTGGCCTCCATAGAATGGAAATAGGCACAAACTTTAATAAACCCTTTTCATATCTATCTGCGTAAGTATACTTTGATAAGTATGTTTCAGTTTGAAGAAATATGGTATAATAAAATGATTGAGGCTGCGTTCGCACCTGACCTCGATAGAATGGAAATATTTTAGAAAGTTTAACAAGGTTTTTTAATATAGATCCACAGAATATTTTGATAAGGGTTTCAGTGTGAAAAGGTATGGCATAATACATTATGGGATTTATCTATTTCTTTTTTACTTTCATCATATTTTGGTTTGGTTTTGACACCCCTAAACTCCACCCAAATTTACAACCCTTCCTTTTCATAACCTATCATACTTTCATAAATCAGAGTCCATTGTCTGTAGTCTGTGTTTGAACCCAGTCAACGACGGGTACTTTTGCTAATATATATATATATATATATATATATATATATATATATATATATATATATATATATATATATATATACTACCGACAAACAACATGATGGCTGTATGTAAATCCCTAACTAAGGAAAGGTGTTAGTTTACCCGCACTGATGAATGTTACACAATTAAATAGTACTATATATTGATGACTGTAAGCCGTGGTCCCAGAGAGAACGTCCGCACTCGTCATTTTTTTGAAACCCGCCAATTAAGATATTGCAATGTCTCTGTTTAAATGACCTTGACCTTTTTTCATTCGGTTTTTATTTCTCTATAACTTTACCTACTCCTATTTGACTTTTAATTGAAGTATCCTAGTGTTCATGACAATTTTAAAAAAATGACTTCAAATCGAAAAAGAAAAGAAAAACTCTGCATCAACAGATGAGAGAAAACCGGCTTATACATCCACCTTTTAGGCAGTAACACATCTGTTATTGTAATTGTTGTAGTTCCAGGTTATACTATGTAATATTTGCTGCATGTGGCCGAATCTTTTCTTAGTGATGGTCAGAATGTAATTAATGCCCAACTTTTTGTTTAATCCAATCGAAAAATCGGCCGCAGACTGAAATGTGATGAGAAAACGGTATGAATGGTTGTGCTAAAGCACAAAAAACCGACAGTGTCCGTGATGCTTCTTAATCTAGTCGTCATATAGTTACTCTTACACGGAAGACAATGGCCTCAATATTCACCGCCTTACAAACAGATATGAAACGGATCTCCCCATCCAGCAACTGCGTAAGTGTTTCTTTCTAAAGTTAAGAACTGGTTGAAAGCATTTAATTTTCGAGGCCGTGCTGCAAGACGACAGCGAAATATTCCTGTGAAGAACAGAAAGCGCCATCTGGACTTCTCGACACTCTCCATATTGGTCATAACTTATTTCTAGTGGCGAAAGTAGGGATAGTAGGAAGTGAGACCCAGAAGTGATCGTAAGTAATACGTCGGTAGAAAAAAGGACGAGGAATTTAATCCTATGTGAAAATTTCCAACGCTGTAAAGTGGTAGATGTTTAGTTCTAGTCAGGCGCATTATTAGTTCCAATGGTCCAGAGCCTATAGTTCGCTTTTTAGGTCGAATGATTTCGAAGTAGATTAATGCTGACTGACAACTTACCATCTTGACCTGAATTTGGATAATAAACTCATGATCATGCAGGATAATCCTCACAGATGGCCGTGTCTAAAGGTGTCTTGAAGAGCTTTATATTCCGTGTTTAAATTGGATTTGGATATGGGATAACATTAAGCTACAGACACGCAATGATAGAGTTTCAAATCTGGAAGAAGTTTGGACTAAAACAAATACAATAAAACAAAAGAGGACTGAGTATTGCTCCGGACTAATTCAATAAATATCAAATAGAGTGCATGCTGCCAAATGGCGGACGAGCTATACTAAAAAATAGTGTTCTTGTTATATTTGTGTTGCATTAATGTTCGAAACTTGCATTAAAAAAAAACAAATATTGTGCGGAGTTTCTTCTTTCTTTCTCAGTTTGGTGTTAATTTTTAATATCGACAAGCATTCTAGGATAATTCAGTTTAACATAAAATATGATCAAGTATAATTTTAGAGAAGAAAACTGATAATCAAATGAAAGCAGTTAAATTCCCTTGCACTAACATTTCGTTTTTTTTTTCAAACTTTCTTTTTTCTGGCTTTCCTTTTGGCGCCGGTATATATATATATATATATATATATATATATATATATATATATATATATATATATATATATATATATATATATATATATATCCCCGAAACAGTGTTTAATGGTAAACAACTAATGATCCCTGAAAAATAAAAAAAAATAAAAAATTGGTATTATAGTAAATTCGAGAGAGTTGATACAGTGAATGCAGGTGATTAAATGACTTACTGACTAGATGGTTTTTTTAACGAATGATAAAAAGTATTTTTTGTATGGTTTCAAATGTTAAAAACTTCAAAGACTAGATATATATACATAGATATATATATATATAGATATAGATATATATATAAATACAGATATATATGTATATATAGATATATATGTATATGTATATATAGATATATATGTATATGTATATATAGATATATATGTATATATATAGATATATATATATAAATGTATATATAGATATATATGTATATATAGATATATATATATATGTATATATAGATATATATATGTATATATAGATATATATATATGTATATATAGATATATATATGTATATATAGATATATATATGTATATATAGATATATATATGTATATATAGATATATATATGTATATATAGATATAGATATATATATATATGTATATAGATATAGATATATATATATGTATATAGATATAGATATATATATATATATATATGTATATATAGATATATATATGTATATATAGATATATATATGTATATATAGATATAGATAAAGATATATATATATATATGTATATATATATATATATATATATATATATATATATAGATAGATGGATATAGATATGTAGATATATATATATATAGCTATATATATATATAGAGAGAGCGAAAGATATGTATATATAGATGGATATATATATAAAGAGAAAGATATATATATATATATATATAGATATATATATATAGAGAGAAAGAGACATATATAGAGAGAGAGAGAAAGAAAGATATATATATAGATATATATATAGAGAGAAAGATATATATATAGATATATATATATATAGATATATATATATATATAGAGAGAGAAAGATATATATATATATATATAGAGAGAGAGAGAGAAAGATATATGTATATATACATGTATAGATATATATATAGAGAGAAAGATATATATATATAGAGGGAGAGAGAGAGAAAGATATATATATATATACATGTATAGATATATATAGAGAGAGAAAGATATATATATATATAGAGGGAGAGAGAGAGAAAGATATATATATATATATACATGTATAGATATATATATAGAGAGAGAAAGATATATATATATCTTATAGATATATAGATATATATATTTCTATATATGTATATATATATAGATATATACATAGAGAGAGATAGATATGTATATATATAGATATAGAAATATATATATAGAGAGAGAGATAGATATATGTATATATATAGAAATATATATATAGAGAGAGATAGATATGTATATATATATATATAGATATATGTATATATATAGAAATATATATATAGAGAGAGAGAGATATGTATATATAGATATATATATATGTGTATATATATAGTTATATATATACATATATAGATATATATATATATAGATAGATAGATAGATGGATATATAGATAGAGAGTTATGTATATATATATACATATATATATATTGATATATATATAGATAGATAGGTGGATATATAGATAGAGAGTTGTGTGTATATATATATACATATATATATATATAGAGAGAGATAGGTGCATATATAGATAGAGTTGTGTATATATATATATATATATATTTGTAGATAGAGAGATATTTGCTATACGTATGTGTATACTATATGCATGTCAGTATGTATTATATGGATATATAGTCCTCCACATACAGTACTGTTTCTCTGTATCAGAACTCATCAGTGCGGCTAGACAGGAAACTACATGTGACAGAATCAAAACCCGACCGGAGGTACGACAGTCAAGTCCTTGAACCATTACGCTAATCAGCAACTTCTATGCGGGTGGTGAATTAACGATGTTTTTACATCGTCGGAATACTTAATCTCGATGCGTTTACACAAACAGCATCGCTATATACGGTAATGAAATAGTGTATATCACTCTCCAATATGCTCAATTCAAGGTAAGGAGCCTTATATATATATATATATATATATATATATATATATATATATATATATATATATATATATATATATATATATATATATATATATTATATATATTTTGCGCCGCAAAAGTTTACAATACACACTTGAAACTGTCAGTGTTGGTATTTCTGGCTTCCAAATCGTAATGAAACTTTATATAACCATGGAAAATGTATTGAAACTACGATAGGGATGTCGAAACAATCAAATAATAATAATGTAACACAACGCGAAAAGAAAGCTCAATAATTAGCATTATATGGACCCGTAATTTCAATTCAAACCATACATTTTCCATAGCGTGGAGATCGGGAGATTGACTAGGCCACTTTAAACATCCTCTTTATTTGAATTAATCCAATTGTGTGTGAGTTTCGCAGTGAGTTTTGGATCGTTATCATGTTGAAAGACCCAGTTTGATTTCAATATGAACAACGTCACACTTTCTTTAAGGCTTTTTCTCCAAGATTCTCCTAGAAAATGCTCCAGTCATTTTTCCTTTTATTATTTCCACTTTTCATACACCTCCTGCACTAAACCAATCTTGGTCATAATGGATCCTCCTCAGATTT
Organism: Euprymna scolopes; assembly: GCF_053919585.1. Classification (NCBI taxonomy): domain Eukaryota; kingdom Metazoa; phylum Mollusca; class Cephalopoda; order Sepiida; family Sepiolidae; genus Euprymna; species Euprymna scolopes. The sequence continues at coordinate 103,047,419 of NC_136484.1, forward strand.
TTACTATTGGAATTGTGTTTTTGACTGATAGTCAGTACCTTTCTTCTCCAAACGTTCGTTGTTTTTAAGTGCCAAACAAGTCAATTCTGCTCTCATCTGACCAAAGCAATTTATGTCAAAACTCTAGAGGTTTGCTTGCATACTTATTTGAAAAATCAAGCCAAGCACGAATATTCTTTGGCTGAAGAAGGGGGATTTTTCTTGCTGATCTAGAGAAGAAGCCTTTTAGGTGAGGGGTTCTACTGATTGTGTACTTGCTAATTTTAATTTCACTGTTTTCTAAGTCCTTCTGCAGCTCTTCAAGAGTAATTCTCGGCGAATTCATAACCTGCTTTGTTAATAACCTTTAAGCACGTTTGTTTATTTTTCAAGACGACCTGATCTGACCAAAGGTAGGGTTTATTATGAGACTTTCAGTGCCAAATTAATGCTCCAATAGAATTCAATGGCACCGTCAACTGTTTGAATATTGTTCTATATCCCAATCTATTTTCATGAAGACTTACAATTCCTTTTCTGAGCTCTTGAACAATCTTTTAATTCTTTTCCATGATGCGGTTGCTTACAATACGGTTATTAGATAAAGAATTACGCAATACTTTTACTAATTGCTTACATCGATGTCTATTTGTTGTGGGGCTCAGTTGGGTCTACAAGAACTACACGGAAAAACAGGTACTAGATGGTTTACAAGTGTATTAAGGAAAGGTACAAGGATATAGAGAAAGGAAAAGAGAGTATCAGGTATCAGTAACATCTCGCTCCCCGAGGTACAATACAATATCGCACCAGCCTTCGAAGCTGATTATGTAGGGTCATGTCGAGCCCATTTAGGGATTAAATTCGGTCTCACAACACTTTTGCATATCCCTGAACAATCTAGAAGCGTCGAAGCATTTTAACACGATAAACCGTCATAAAATCATTAAGAGATCTAATGAATTTGAAATGTGTTGTAATTTTGCGGTGCTAATTATTGAGTTTTCTAACTAGCTCTACCTACATATTAAGCAATTTTGAAGTAAATACTTAAAGTTTACGCATTAATTTATACTTTCGTATATTAATTTTATGTGAGTACATTAAGTAGTTATATATATACATATATATATACATACATATGTACATATATGCTTACCTATATATATATATATATATATATATATATATATATATATATATATATATATATATATAATTACTCGATACCTGAAAATAAACCTTGAACATAAAATTTATTTAGATTGGTGTGACAGGAGTTAAGAAAAATATCGGTCTCATTCGTTTCCAGTCTAAGAAAACATATATATATATATATATATATATATATATATATATATATATATATATATATATATATATATATAGCAAATTATAAAATATATATGGCGATTATATATATACATACATAGACTATTATTGAGTAAATATCATGTATTACAGACACAAGTATATAATACTTTTGCAATTATCAGCATGTGGCGTTATAAATACAACTTGTTGGTAAATTCGAATCCAGTAAACACAACACCTTATATTTAAGCAAGCAAACGGCTGCCCTATAATATAATAGAATAAACGCATAAATAGAAAATATTCATAAATGCCACTTTCGGCAGGCTTACACTGATGATACTCTGACAAAAGATTCAACATATTTCGAAAGGGTCTTATTCGCTATAGTTGTCAATTTTCACTTTACTCCTTGAATAGGGGTCGATTACATTTTCTTAAATTGTGTTAAACCTATGATATTTAAAATAAATATGAATTATTCCTTTACCTGCAGATTAGGGTATTGCATGTTCTTTCAACCCCTAGTATGGAAATTGATAATTATTTCTGGTCGAGATAATGGAACTCAGTAAATAATGTCCTTGACTCCATTCACCGGGAAATTCCATGAAAACAAATGCAAATAAAGTACCGATTAATGCCCTTTTCTGTTGACTTCCATAGTTGAATTTCAGAAAGAGTATCCAACAACAGAAAGATCAACTCTATTTCCTAATTATCTTAAGGAAACACAGCTTCAATTTTGATGGAATATATACATACACATCCGCATACATCCCCATATATATATATATATATATATATATATATATGTATATATATATATATATATATATTGTTTTGAAAATATAATTATCAACTGAAACGTGTTTCCTTGTCTACGACTCTGATGAATCGTAGACGATGAAGGACGTGTCGGTGGATAATTATACTTTTACAAATATATATTGCGTCGCAAAATTGGGGTTAACATATTGGTCAACGTAAAATTATTCCCAACTCGCATTTAGGTACAAATGCACTTTCGTATAATGCATTCTGAAAAATATCGCAAAAACAAAAACAAATAAAATTTATCTACCGATCTATCTATTCCTCACTCTCTCTCTCTCTTGTATATATGTGTATATACATATGTATATATATATATATATGTGTATATATGTATGTGTAAATATATGCATATAAATGTGTATATATGTGTATAATAATGTGTATATATGCATATATATATATTCATGTATATATGTATATATTTATATATTTATGCATATATATATTTATATACGCGCATATGTATACATATTTATATATACGTGTATGTATCTATATGTATTTATATATACATATGTGTATATGTGTATATATGCATATATATGTGTATATATATGCGTGTATTTATATATGCGTAAATAAATAAGTATGTATATATATATATATATATATATATATATATATATAAGGACTCGGACAGACATATGCATGGACTTGGAGTCTATATTCGAAACACCCTCCCCCTAACTAGAGAAATAAAACTAGAATCAGAGGGCCAGGCCTTTTTGTGCTTCAGACTAAATATGCAACACAATATTAGCTACTTATATTTTCTCTACCGCTCTCCCTCAAACCAAGACTGTACCCTAATAAACAAAGTCTCAGACAGCATAGATATAGCACTCTCCCTCGATACTAGCGCACAAATACATGTATTTGGTGACTTCAATGTCCACCACAGTAACTGGCTAGGATTCTCAAATCACACAGACGTAGCTGGTAGCGCCACATATAGCTTCTCTATATCTCATCCCTTATCTCAGATGGTTACATTTCCGACACGTTTCCCAGACCAGCACGATCAACATGCCTCACTTCTAGATCTCTTTCTGACAACAGTTCCCAATGACTGTACAACAAATGCCCATAGCCCACTCGGGAATGCTGATCACGCTGTGATAATGGTAGAAATCAGCCTAAATTCTCGCCCTAAAACTGAAGATCAAAACAACGAGGTATTACAAAAAGGCTGATTGGGAAGCCATCAGGGAGCTCATCAGAGATGCCCCATGGCAAAATATATTTACTCTTCCAGCGGAACAGTGTGCAAATGAGACAACTGAATGGTTCAAAACTGCTATTGAAGCACATGTTCCCGCACGGAAATACTATAGCAATCCCCACTCCCCCCAATGGTTTACTTCTGCTTGTGCAGCTGCCATTTATCAAAGGCAGCATGCGTTCCGCAGATTCAACCGACATAAGTCCAGCTTAAATAAACAGAAGTTTATAGAAGCTAGAAATAATTGTAAGAGAGTGATAGACACAGCTAAGTCAGATTACTCTGAAACCACCAGAAAGCGCATCGAAGCACAGAAATTAGGAACCCGGGATTTTTGGAAAATCTACAACAGCGTAGTTAATAATTGACAGTCAATTATTCCCCACTAACAAACAATCATGAGGTTGCTTGCATGGCAACTGACAAGGCTAATCTGCTTGCCAGTCGGTTTGCCTAAAACTCCACACTGAACTCGGTACACCACTCACTCCCTGATTTTCCTCTGCGAACAGACGCCACACTTGACGACTTGAAAATCACCCCTTCTCAGGTACATGCTATTATAAAAAACCTAGACACCTCTAAAGCATGTGGACCAGATCTCATCCCGGCTGTGCTATTAAAAAAATGCTCTGCCGAGGTTGCTCCAGTTCTGTCCAAACTTTACAATAAATGCCTTAACGAATCTTGTTTTCCCGACTGCTGGAAAACCGCCTCTGTGGTACCAGTCTTCAAGAATTCTGGTGAAAGAACTGACCCACTAAATTATCGCCCCATTAGCCTCCTCCCGCTTTTCGCCAAAATATTTGAGTCCTTAGTTAATAAAGCCCTAGTCCAGCACCTAACAGCTGCTAAACTCTTGACTGACAAACAATATGGATTCAGGCAAGCCCGTTCAACAGCAGATATCTTAACTGTAGTTTCTGAACGTATATACCGTTCATTGGATAAAACAGGGGAGGGTAGAGCGGTGGCCCTTGATATATCTAAGGCTTTTGACAGGGTATGGCACGATGGTCTTCTAAGGAAAATTAGATCATATGGAATCACTGGAAGAATTCATAACGTAATTAAATCCTTCTTAAGTAATAGAAAAATCAAAGTTGTCCTCGACGGACGTACATCCAAACAATATTACATAAATGCGGGAGTGCCTCAGGGGTCTATCCTTGGACCTCTATTGTTCCTGATATTCATAAACGACCTTCCTGATAATATTGTTTCGGAGATGGGTATATTTGCCGATGACACCACTCTCTATAACAGATATGAGGGGAAAACAAATGAACACATATCCAAGAAAATGGCAGAAACACTAGAGGATGACCTCCAATCCGTAGTGGAATGGGGACAAAAATGGTTGGTCTCGTTCAATGCTGCTAAGACTAAGCTTGTTTCCTTCAATAACTACAAGAAACCTTCTCTACCACCAATAGCAATGGCCAAGAACACATTGCCTGACAGTACTTCTTTTAAACTCCTCGGCCTAACGTTTACAGGGAATATGAACTGGAATAGATACATTGAGAGCATTGCCAAGGCTGCTGCAAGGAAGGTTGGCTCCCTCTACCGTGCTAGAAAACTACTTACGCCTGCCAGTATCCTATACCTCTATAAGGCAACCATTCGCCCATGTATGGAGTACTGTTGTCACATCTGGGCTGGTGCATCTGCTGCTTGTCTCTCGCTCCTGGACAGGGTTCAAAAAAGAGTCGCAAACCTGATAGGTCCTGAACTGTCATCTGGGCTTCAACCTCTGTCCCATCGACGAGATGTTGCATCCCTCTGCCTGTTCTACAAATACTTTAATGGTGAATGCTCTGACGAACTGCAAACACTTGTACCTCCCCGACGTAACTACCCCCGACAAACCCGACAAGCTACTAAGTCTCACCCCTTTACAGTGGAGATCCCTAGGTGCAAGAAAGCCTTTTACTCCAATAGTTTCTTCCCGAGAACTGCGGGTCTTTGGAACTCCCTTCCGGGATTCTGATTTCCCAACTGCAATTATATGCAGAAGTTCAAGTGTAATGTTAACAAACATCTTTCTACTCTTCTCCCTTCATAATGACCCCGCTAATTAATTCCCTAATAGTAGCCCCCTGCTTCAAAGTGGCACTGTGCCTTGTTTGGGGTGAAAATTGAATAAAATATATATATATATATATATATATATATATATATATATATATATATATATATATATATATATATATATACGTATATATAGTTCTCTTTTGTTTTATTTTACTTCATTCGACGTACTCAGAAATCCAGAAGCCCACTACCTGAGTCATACACTATAAATGTATATGAGATACTTAGATATTGGAATTTTCCATTAAAGTGCTTTATCTCTCAAGCACTGAATTAGTAAAAACATTGAGAACATAATTTTCCTCTCCTCAATTAACCATTTTTATATTTTGTAGTATATCTTTCACGTTGGTCTCAAGGTTTTACTGGATTCCCGGACCAAAATTTATCTAGTCTGGTGGTGTAACTTGCTTCGTGCTATTACTTGAGGAAATATGACTCCGAGAAGGTGGATAATTCCCTAGAAAAGCTCCGGGGTAGCCGTAGTGAGGCTTATTTGGGTTGCTAATAGTATGAGATTATGAATATTTGATCAGGGTTTACTTCTTAAGTATCCTCATGCCATATTGTTCTGGAAAATCTCTGTACAGAGACACCTTAGACATTGAGGATAGCGTATTGTAGGCATTCAAGTTCTCTCCTTATTAATATCTGTATGTATACATATATGCATATGTATACATACATGTATATATGTGTGTATATATGCATGTATATATAAGTGTATATATATGTGTGTATATATGTATGTATATATAGGTACGTATGCATGTATGTATGTATGTATATATATATATTAGTGTATTTAGGCAGCATTCCTTCATTCAGGCAAACATTATTAAATACAACAGAGATACCTTGCTTAATGTTTGTTCGATCTTTCGTAAGATTGTTTTAACTTCAAGATGGAAGGTATTTACAAATTTTCCATGGTTCACACGAGCGCTTTACATTCTTTCTTGAATCATCATCAGGTGGTGATAAAATATTAAAAATAGAAGTGAAATATATAGTTACGAATGATAAAGAGTCAATGCAAAGTCGATTTATATATACAGTTACGAGTGATAAAAACTCAATTAAAAATTAGGATGATAAAAGCAATGTTAGTAAGACCAGTCGTATACTGGTTATGCTAACCAGTTAAGCACATTATTGGTACTTTCCAAATTAATGCTATTTATAGATGGGTGCTGGGTTTTTATATATAGTGATTCAAGTATTTTTAATCCTTTACAATTAATTTCTCGTTGCAAAATCATTGTGCTGTCCACGAGGACCTTTCTAAGATTAGAGCGGGGAGCTATGTTGATTTGTAAAATGCTGGTATATTGAGCTAGTACTGTTTAAATGCATCGTTAATCGACGGGACAATGTTGTTTTTGTATGTCCAATAGATGCGTTTTTATTTTCGGAGTTACACTCTCCTAAGGATTTTGCAACGAGAAAGTAATTGTAAAAAATTACAAATCTTGAAGTTAAAAAAATCTTACGAAAGATCGAAAAAATGAAAAAAAGAATCATTTAGCAAGGTATCGCTGTTGTTTTTAATAATGTTTGGCTGAATATATATATATATATATATATATATATATATATATATATATATATATATATATATATAATTCCCCTTATAATAAAATTTTTCAGATATTAATCAGAAAAAAAAAATATTTTGATAATTTTATATGACAAATTTCCGAAAAGTAAGAATAGTATGTTATTTTAATTTTGGTAGAATATTATTTTTATTTCTATCTCTTTTTATTATGAAATAATTTACCATAAATAGCTGTCAAAACGATACCACAATAGCACATTTCCGTGATCATGACAATGTTTTTTTTTTCATTCTTGTTTATTATTAAATGTTGTTGCGTACGTCAGTGTTTGTCGTCGACATAATAATCTCCTTCTGATTTTAATAAAGTGCAACCAAAATGTAAACACAGCAAAAAGCGAAAAAGTAAGCAGCGAAACAAGGGAGAAAAATTATTATGCCGATTGTGTGAAGCAGATTTGATAGATCACTATAATAAATGAACAGAATAATTCATTCAGATGAAATTATATTGTGTGAAAAGTACCTTTAAGGAAGTTGAAAAAAGTTTGCACAAAAAGATTGAATTCTGGATATTTCGTGCTCTGTTTTCTTAAGCGTATTTGCATTTTCCCCATAAAGTTTTTCAATTATCGACTCACGAAAGCATTTCAATTTCCATCTGTCACAATACATTTTTCCCCTATTCCCATAGTTAAAAATTTAAAAAACTATAGTTAATTTTTCTCTATGCTCATATTTAGGAATAAACCCCTATTTTCCCCCTATACTTCTAATTAGAAATCAAAATGTGTAATTTTATTCATGTGGATTATTCGGACATTTATTTCGATTATTGCTTTTAAACATGACACAAGCAACAATCTACACGTGATTTCTGTTGAATTGTGAAGCTTTTGGAATCCTAAAGTCTGCAGTGATGTTCTCTTCTTTATTTTCTAGAGAATTGTCATTGTTTTCTAGCTAACATAATAAACAATCACCCCATGAATCTCGCAGTCATTCTAACATCATAAAGGATCAATAGCACCTGCGTATTTCTTCAAAAACTGTCATCATCATCCCCTTCACTATTTTTTAGGAAACTTACACAATGGATTATGCTATTTAGAAAATATATAAGGTATCAAATGTACGACTATTCGCGCGTTTGTTTAGCTGTCTATTTCCTAACTTTGTCCTAGAAGCAGGCTCTGTGAGAAAGGGATGTAAATGCCAACGCGAAGAATTCGGTTCATTTCAGACACGAGATACAGTTAAAAGTTCGTTCGTGACAATAAGTCGGATGCAGATGGCATCACTGAGGCGGTAATACCGTTTTAATGTGTCCTGATTTAGTGTTTGTCCAGCCAAATCTAGGATAGTAAGCTTCACATGACATCCCATTCTGATTTTAAAGGGACGTGTTGCTTTTTTAAGTAAAATAATAAAATAAATTTAAATACCATGGAAATTAAGTCTGGGTTGTTAAAACTATTTTTATTGTGTATAGTGTACTAGTTTTTGTTGGTTTTGTATGGGTGGAGTTATAAGTTAAGGATAAACCTTTTTACAGGAAAATAAAGGGTGGAAGTTAGAACACTATACCATCTAAATGTGTATGATGTGAGTCAACTTAGTGAACAGCCAGTGCATTTTGTTTTTATTGTAATTATTTCTCAACATAAGGTTTTATGCGTTACTATATCAGATTCTATCGAAAATATAAGATGTGTGTTATCAAAATTCAGTTGTAGTTTTGAATTAGAATAGCGTATTCAGTATTACATTCCTGAATAGTTGAGATCAGAATTAGTTATTCGTATTACTTTGCTTAAAAAAACTGCTGTTCTCGCCTTGGGTGTCATTTTCACCATGTTTTAGTCAACGTAACGTTCGACCTTCTTCATGTGCATGCTGTCCAACTTAGGAATGTTTCTCTCGAACACTGGAATTTAGACGGATTTTTGAACGGAACACGTTATTAACTTTCCGGGCGTAGCATGCTCTCATTCATTGAACCATGACTGGATAGAGAGACTACGTAATTCTCAATTGTATTTATCGGTCGCTCACACTGAAAATTTAACCTTCAACTTTAAAAAGAATATCACTTTCACAATTGATTTTTAAAGAATGGCAACTACTATTCCACGGATTAGAAATTATGTATAGTGAAACGTTGTGTAAATGACATTAAAAATTGGAAGGACATTTAATGTTATTGATTATCATATAGAACTATATGACCAGTACACAAAACAATATGAAAACTACGAGAATTGTCGTGTGTATTATTTGCGTTTACTTTACTAAATACGTGCATAAAGAGAAGGCAACACATATTGTCTCATAGGAATACAAGTCACGAAAAACAAAAAGAAATCTATAAACTAACGTTCATAAATATTTGTGAACTAATCTAACTTAGCAATTAAATCTCTTTCGTGAGTTTACATTCCGACTCATATGATTTTGTTTATTATAACTGCCAATATTTATTTTATTAGTAGAGGCAATATATATTATGGGATAAATAGATAAGTTGAATTAAAGGATAATCGCTGTAAGTCGACTTACGGAGGAAATGATTTTCATAAATAATGAAGCAGAATAAGGTAAAATTGGAGGACGGGGAGTGATTTACATAGATATCAATGATACAGACAAAGTGACAAGGATAGAGATAGGGAGACGTAAAAGAAGCATAATGAAAGAGACAAGGAGACATGACATGAAAGAGGCTATAATATGCCACACACGTTTGCCAATGTTTTACATCGTATCTATTTGAAAATGGAAGCAGGTGTAATGAAATATTATTGCTGATAAATTTATGTAACTATAGGATTATATTACAAACGTGCAGGTTTATTTGACACAAAACTCGCGGACTCATATTTTAAGCTATATAACTCGCGGACTTATCTTCAAATCTATATAAATAAAACTGTTGATGTATGCATGTGTGAATACTTCAGAAGTAAACTCTTTAAGTACAGAGCAAATTACACTGAAAATAATACGGCATAATAATTATACGCCAAGTATACTTTATAAGGAATAAAATCTTAGTTTGTGTTGATAAACAACGAGTACAGACATGTATCGGCAAGTTGAAGTGTAGGATGTTCATTTAAACTGGTCGATATGGTTTACTTCTTTCTGCGTATGCTTACATAAATTCATTTCTTCAAGCTGTATAATATTAAGAGTGTAATGGTCTTTCTCTCGATTAACACATCGGTAGAGAACGATTCTGTAACGTTAAGTGTTTTGGTTTCGACTCTAGCTGATGGCACAAAGTTATTTCATTTTTAACCTTTGCCATTATGTCTTTGTCTTGATGAATGTAAACATTTGCATGATTTTGAATAGATTTAAACATATTTACGTATTTACGTATCAAAATTATTTATTTACAGATTTGTTTTTTGTTCTTTTTGAGTTCTTACAGTTTTTAAAACTTTAAATATTTTTGACAATGATTTTTTTTTTACCAGAACTCCCTCACGAACGAAGACAAATCCAATGAAGAAAAGTTATACATTCTCTAATATAAATTTTCAGCGCAAATTCTAACTACCGTTTTGATAGAGAAGTTTACTATCAAAATGACAGATTCATGCGTTATTTATTTTGTCTTTTTCCAAGTAATACGTAAATATTGCTCGGGATTATGAAATCGGACATATTCATTGTTTTAAGTTAAATTATTACTCCTGTTCCCTTTAGATAATTTGTTTTTCTCTTAATAAATTACCCTTTCCTTTAAATAACACCTCTCCTTTCTTACATATATTTTATGTAAAGAAATAAGATGAAGGCCCCTATATGTTATTTCCTTGTTGTTAATTCATCGTTTAGATAATTATTTCAAACCAAAATTCTGATGTTTTCGAATGCTTGTTTTGTGGGGGTTTTTTATTAAATGTTCTCTTGCGTATTTGCCGAATACAACTATTTTAAATATTTTTATGACAATAGGAAATGGTTTATTTTAATACGCAATAATTGTTCAAGTAACTAATAAAATATAAATGATCATTACATTCTGAGATATGAAATACTAATTTCAATTACATTTTGTAGTAGTTGGTCTTTGTGACTAAACAATATTTTCCGGTAATTTTCTACATTAACTAAAGCTCACCGTTTCTATTCGAAATAAAGACTTTTAAAAGTTCCCAGGTATGCTGACAATGAATATTACAGTTGACTCTCGTACTAGTAAAGAATTTTCAAGACACGAAAACATTTAAAAAATGTAAATGCAAATGTTATCTCATATAGCCTTTTTTTACAATCGAGGAAGAAGTAATGGACATACGTAACACCTTTCCTGATTAACAACCCCAACCTTCCAAGATTAGGAACGATTTTCGAAATAAATACCCGTCCTATGATAAAAAGAGCTTTCGGACCTCCCATTTCTCAATTTGGAGTGAGTGAAAATATTTTTTTAATCTCATTCATTTACACCCACAAACCTTCTCCGTTGTGGAAAAAATGGCTGCCAGGGATTGCATTAGATATGATGTTGGATGGCATCTGTTTTCATATCTGGAAAAACAGTATACTCCCCAAATTAATTGTGTCATTATACACGAAAACTATAATAGTCAATTTGCAATCAAAAACAACCATGAGACTAAAAGAAAATATCGAAAGAGTGACATGAAAGCGATCATTCCAACATAAGCATAATCTCTCTTATCATTATTTGTTTAAAGAAATGCAATAAAAATTGAATTAGCTCAAAAGCAATGCATTTTACAACGTTTTTGTTCATTCACACCGAGCCGGTATAAGTACTAAGCGGCAGTTGCACGTAATTAAAATATTGTATGTATAATTATATAATGTGTACATCATATTTCGAAAAAATCCTACACCAGAAATTTACATTAATAATATTTAGTTATGACATTAGTATATCTTTCCCTTAGAAAGTTAAAAAAAGTAAGGTCGATCTAATAAAACGTTTATAGTCTGCACTAAGTTGTTTATCTATCAAACAAAAAGCTGCTGTCTTTGGAGACTGAATGTGTTATTCGTTCTGAATTCTTTCTTTTTATTTACTATATGGTATGAAAATCCGGCAGTTCTGCAATACTGCGTAGTAACCACTTTTTAGTTTAAAGTTTGGAGAAAATTATTATGAAGAAACATTTATGTGATGCTCTTTCTTAAATCACTTCTTTTTCATTGGTAGTTGTTCAATTACGTCAATAGATAGTTTCATTGCACAAATTACTATTTGGCCAGACGGTAAATTTAATTGCTGACGTAAGGACTGAGGTTTTCCCAGCTCAAAATTTCTGCAATGTTTAATGGCTTCGTGAAAGGGCAATCCCGGTTTATATAAATGATTCCGTTATAATCTTTAGCAATAGTTATGAATCCATTAGTTGTTTAACTGATGAATATCAGGCAGTAGAATTTTTTGTAAAATTTACAATAACCGCATTCAATAATACACCATATCCTGATTTTGATTGAAGTAGCGGAACTTATCATTACAAAAATCTTGATCTACTTATACTGTGTTATGACACAGGATTAGTTATAATATCTTTGAAACTAATGTTCTAGAATCCATTATAATCACTGGAAATATTAAAGGTGAAACTGAACTAATTTCTTAGATTGTCTTTATTTATTCTGACATTCCATTTCAGTTTAAAAATTTACGATTTAGAATAAAATTTGCTTGCCATATCTATAAATAAAGATTAAAAAACATAGCCTTTGAGCCCCTAGAGGGGCATAGGCCATTTACAACTTTGTAAATGTTTTTGTAGCGAGGAGTTCTTTTTGCAGGATGAGGGTGCTGGCCCCACGCCCAACCTTCCCAGAAGATTAGTCTTTATTTATTCTGACATTCCATTTCAGTTTAAAAATTTACAATTTAGAATAAAATTTGTTTGCCATATCTATAAATAAAGATTAAAAAACATAGCCTTTGAGCCCCTAGAGGGGCATAGGCCATTTACAACTTTGTAAATGTTTTTGTAGCGAGGAGTTCTTTTTGCAGGATGAGGGTGCTGGCCACACGCCCAACCTTCCCAGAAGGTACATACAGCACCTAAACTTCCCAAATGGTCATCCACCTGGTACTGGCCAGGCTCAATGTTGCTTAACTTCGGTAATCTGGCGAGAACCGGTGTGTCAACGTGATTGTGCCGTACAAAAATAAAGCTTAAGCCTAAAAGTTGTCTGATTTAATCTTCAGACACCTTGTTTTTCTCATGCCCAGTTGTATGTTGGTTGCTCACGCATCTTAAGTCCTGAAACCCTCTACATTTACACAGTTGTCAGAGGTCATAAAATGTATTTTATGTTGAGGATCTCAAACATTAATGTGAAATGTACATTTAGCAGTGGTTAGATATGCACTGCTGAAAAGTGAATTTTATTTATTTCATTAACAGAATAGAGTACTGATGTCATCTGTATATATATATATTGCATATAAATAGTTTAAACAACATGAGGATTTAACATTTTTCAGATAAGCCCTATGATACAAGGTAATAGAAGGACTATAATATAAAAAAAATGTTTAACCTGAAGAGAGGAGGATGGCTACACGCGAGACCTCTATAAAATGAAACAACATATTGCTCCTTCCTCCTGGGAATTTGAAAAAGAAGAATTTGTTTCGTTTAATCAATGAGATAATTATGTATGAGGACATAATATGCAAATATATCAAGTACAAACTAGCAACGCCCGATACTTCAGCTAATATATAAATATTTTTGAAAATATTTTGCAAGTCCAACAAATTTGATGGCACATATGTATAAATTAGTCTTTGAAATGTCTCTTCACCTCCAACAGGCCATATTAAAACGAATCGTAATGTCATCACTGCCATATTTATGGAGTACATATCTAATCGTCTTCTCAGCAGAGTTAAACATATTCACGTAACATTAAAATTCACTATGTTAATAAGATTAAGGACAATATACATATGAGAGGAAATATAAAAACAGCACCGGAGGAATTGATAAACCGAAGGAAAAATCCTCTGTCACTACGAAGCCTAATTAATCGTGATATTTTTTTTAAATTTTCATCGTGGTAATAATAATATGAGTCGGCGAAATTGATGTTGGTGAAGTACAAGTGGGGGAAACAAGCGAATTGACGGGTAATTTTGTATTTGTGTAAAATAATACAAATTAGAAAATGCCTACTACTAATAACTCATTTAAGTGTGCCTCATTTAACTAAAATCAGTAAAACGTGTAAAGTAAAAGTTTTTAATATAGCGTTGTATTCATGTTAACCCACGTAGAGCAAACACTTTGTAGCAGAGTACGTTACAAGGAACATAGGCAAGGAATAGTGTGACCGATTTGTTTGCAACATGACATTTATTTCCTTATTCTTTCGTAACGTGTGGCTTCTTGCTACGGGTGTGACGTCACCCATGCCTCTTAAATGATCCCGAACGTTATATCGTTCTGTGTTTTCTCGTCTGTCAAGTGAATGTTCTCTTTCTCATTTTTTATAATCCTTTTTTTATTTATCGGTTACATCATTTCGCATGCATTTGCAAATATTCCTCTGTGCTATAAGTAAAGCTTAAGGACAAGCCTAAAAGTTGTTTGATTTAATCTCCAGGCACCTTGCTTTTCTCATGCCCAGTTGTATGTTGGTTGCTCACGCATCGTAAGTCCTGAAAACCTCTACATTTACACATTTGTAATACTGAATTTATTATTAACCTAAATGTGATTTGAATAGATGATTAAAAATGTTCAAATGCTGATAAATAATTTGAATTAATACAAAAAACATTTGCTTCTGAATTTGTCACCTGACATTTTGCTGCTTAATGACTTCCACTGCACAATTTATTCCATTGACAACTGCACATTTTGTATTATATTTTCATTTCTTTTAAGACTTCATGTTGGCAACAGATATCAATATCTTTTCTTCATGCGTGCTTAGTTAATTACTCTCGTTTTAATCATTTCAATCTCTTTCTGTATTTGTAAATTTCACCTTTACTTCAACATAATACTTCTGATGTGAAAAGAAATGACTTCTATCAGCCCTCTGTGTCGGCATATTTGAAAAAAAAATCTCATGAATTAATTTAAGCGACGCAGATCTCTACACCGAGTAACGTGTTTGTTCGATTAAATTGTAATAAAATGAACAACGCGTATTAGGAATAGTATATCTTATAAATTATTTGTATTGAAATCCGAATTAATGCACCCGCTACACCTACGTATATTAATAAACTGTAAAAAGACAAAACATTGTTCATCCAAAGAGTGTACACACACACACACACACACATATATATATATATATATATATATATATATATATATATATATATATATATATATATATATATATATATATATACTAGCCTGACTCGTAAATCGGTGTTGTCCGGTGGAAACCTGCCCCTCCTCACAGGAAGTATACTATGGTTGTTGTTAATGGTCAATGCCGTTCACTGGCGGTCATGGCTGAAATGAAATAATCTTATTTTCACTGATAATTAGTAAAAAAATTGGAGAGATACCATGCATATACGGTTTGAATTAAAAACTAAACGATAAAGCGAATGCATAAATCAGTATGGATTACAAAATACTACGACAAATGTTCCATCAGAATAATAAGAGAAAGTAAAAACAGAAGTGTAAGATTTTAGGGATGTTCGCTGTATAGAAGCTATTTAGATTGATTGAAATCAGTGGTAGGAGTCCTAGCTGTATCGTTTGTTGTTCAAGTATTAATCTTTTTCTACGGTTCCACTAATAGTTTTAAAATAAACTCCAGTCTTTTTGTTGTCTTTTTTAATGTACCAAACAAAACAATTACTTTTCTCACTCTATTTCTATGAGTAGCGTCATGTTTAGCAGAGCATTTTAAATTGACATTCTAAACTCCCTATAATGAGATCGGCGTTCGGAATGGGTACACCACACATTGCCATGTAAAAGACGGCTTTCGGAGCAACCAAATCGATTCTTAGTCGGGGAAGGTGGAAAAATAATTCCCCCAAATGGAATCGTGATAACCGTTGTCATCACACCCACACGAATATACCAAAAATATTATGGGAATGCAGTGTCGGTAGGAATGAAGTAGATTGTTTGTCGCACGTGCGTACAAACATGGCACCCAGTGAATTACATTGCATATTACAGGGTTTATATTTCTACAAATACTTGTCTCCACAAAATTTGTATGAAATTTTTTTCAGAATAGTAAAAAATTATTAAAGTCATCATTTTATAAACAATTGTGGAGGTGGACCTAATGTACACATTTACCACCGATCTAAACAAAGAAATATTAACGTTAGCACAATCTCTAGAATCAGTCAGGGAAAGAAATTTAAATAAAATGATCGAATGTATTCAATTCTTCTTTGGAATGAAATTCACCTTAAAATTGTAGCGTAGTTAATCGGTGGAAAAAATCGGTAATTGTATCTAAAACCAGACGCTGACTATTAAAATTACCAACAGATCTTTTAATGTAGGTATTGAAGTACGAAATGGATACAGTGTTGTCGCTCTCTTCAAAACTGCCTTCTTATATATTTGGGCAATATATTAAGATATTTGCTGTTAATATAATTTTTCAAATGTATTTACGGCTGTTTTTGATTTTTTTTTTTGCAAATATAGTCACATTTTCTTTTTTGTAAAAAGGCTATATTCAAATATACTATGTTTAAATGTATGCTTTTTTTTTAAACCTACGGAATCTAGGACGATCGTCGCCGATGTAAAGATAGATGTTTCGGCAATAGCGTCTACTAGAATCGTACTTGTTATGTGTTAATATGTAATGTATTTTAACACGTGTGTAATTGAAAATTTTAAAACTGTTAAAATATTTTCATTTGCACATTCACATTTGTACATAGATGCATTCATTGTTTTTCTTTCATGTTTCTGTAAGCGATGAAAGGTTTATAATATCTAAGTAGTTTAATAAACACGAGATAAAAACGTAGTTATAACAACATAGATACATGAAAGATACGCGATTTTAAAATATAAAAAAACAATTAATAAAAAGTTTACGTATGTTTATGTAATTTTTATTTTAAGGGTTGCGTGTAAATGAAGTATATTTTATATAACAGAACTATGTAGCTACCAACGTAATAGATGAACTGAGACTAAAGCTGCTTTTGGGGCTGCCAGCAACCACAGTAAAAGAGTAATAAAAAATGCAAGAGAGCTATATGCCCAGTCTGTTAAATCCAAGCCGCTGATCAGCAACCTTGGATCCCACCAGTTTTGGCAAATAACAAATAGGATCCTGAACAGAAGTGTACGTTCTATCCCAACCATTATCAATGGACCAGAGGGCATCTCGTCAGCGTCAGACAAGGCCAAACTATTTGCAAAGAACTTTGCAGCTAATTCCACCCTATGCGACGAAGGCCATCAACTCCCCATATTTCCTCCTATAACACAGAACAAGCTAGGTAACATACAAATATCCCTGCATGAGGTCGCCAAGCTAATAAAAAACCTAGATTCCAGTAAAGCAACTGGCCCTGATGGCATCCCAATTATAGTGTTAAAAAAGCTTCAACCAGAACTTGCTCCCATACTTATGAAACTATTTAAGCGCTGCCTTAAGGAGAAGTGCTTTCCGACCCCCTGGAAGACCTCATCAGTTTGCCCTGTATTTAAGAATTCAGGTGATAAGTCATCTCCCTCTCAGTACAGACCAATTAGTATCCTGTGTGTTATGAGTAAGTTGCTGGAATCCATATTTAATAGAGAAAGAGTCAACCACCTCAGCAGAAATAACCTTCTTAGTGACACACAATATGGTTTCCGCTCTGCAAGATCTACCGCAGATGTGCTGACAGTTATATCCCACAGGATTATTGAATCTCTTGACAAAGGCTTCCTTTCTAGGGTAATTGCTATTGACATATCAAAGGCCTTTGACAAGGTATGGCATAAGGGTCTACTTCACAAGATTCCCAGCTACGGTATCACTGGAAATGTTTTCTCAATCATTAAATCATTTCTCTCCGATAGGTTCATAAGAGTAGTGGTAGATGGACAAAAATCGGAGGCCTGCAATATAAATGCTGGAGTCCCTCAGGGGTCAATCCTGGGCCCAACTCTCTTCCTAATCTACATCAATGACCTCCCTTAACACATACTTAAATCATTCGTTGACATCTATGACTGATTGGTCTGTACTTGGAGGATGATAAGTACTCTCCAGAACATTTTTTTTAATTCTGAGCGCACTAATGAAATTTTCTGGGAAGTTGGGAAGCATTTCCGCTTATATATCTTGTTTAAACAGTTTTTCAAGAAATAATTTTTTTAGTTCTATGATTGCCATACCGTCGGAGCCAGTTGCGCTACTGGAATTAAGGTTTGTGTTAAGCTTTGTAACTTTAGGTACATATATGTGTATGTCGCATAGTGTGTTTCAGTCACACAAAAAAATGCAGAGCTTTGCTAAGGTGCTGAGAACATTTCTACAAGTACATTGATGACGGTCAAGATAGAAAAGACACTTGTTCTCATACCACTGTCTGTTATCAATCAAATTTGGTGGGAGCAAACCCGTGGCCCAACCCATTTAACTGACTCAGTTACTTTGAAATTAAGGAAAACTCATCTCGCATACATGTGTAAAAATCACATTTTAAAACGTCACAGTTCAGTTGTATTTTATTTTCTATAACGGCACAATTGTGTTATTTTATAATAAACTTAAATCTATAAGCCTATTACATCACAAACAGTTATATATATATATATATATATATATATATATATATATATATATATATATATATTAATTTGAATCTTTTTTATAGTATAGTTCAATTAAAGAACAACAACATATTATATTCTGTATTAAACGTAATATTATGAGAAGTAAAAAAAAAACCCGAAAATGTTATGATGTGTTTATCAATGTTGCAATTATAATTATCTTATCGCATGTATAAGAAGATTCTATTGTTTACATTGTTTTCCGTTGGCATTTTTGGCTAGGTTGCTCTAAATAAGACATCAGATATTAATCGGACAGACAACATGTATGCTGTCAAAATTCTATACCAAAGTGATATTTCGTAGAAATCTTACTCTCTCTCTCTCCCCATATATATATATATATATATATATATATATATATATATATATATATATATTTATATATATATATATATATATATATATATTTATATATATATATATATATATATATATATATATATATATATTTATATATATATATATATATATATATATATATATATATATATATATTTATATATATATATATATAATATGAAGCTGAACGTCTGTGTGTGTCTGGCCACGAATAGGCTCCTATATGGTTGACTATTATAGAAAACTGATCACATATAATGATAGAAGATGTATCGAGACAGAAGAATGGGTATGTTTGATCTGGCATAATGATGATTCATTAAAATTGTGGGGTCTGCGTACGCGCCTGGTCCACAAAGTATGGAAATAAAAAATAAAAAAAATAGACGTATACAAGTGTGTTTGATATAGATGTACATAATAATACTTTGATAAGTATGTTTTAACTTAAATAGGGATGGCATAATAACATTTGATCGCGCCTGGCTTCCATAGAATGGAAATAGGCACAAACTTTAATAAACACTTTTCATATCTATCTGCGTAAGTATACTTTGATAACTATGTTTCAGTTTGAAGAAATACGGTATAATAAAATTATGGGGTGTTTTTTTTCGGCTCTGACCTCCATAGAATGGAAATATGTCACACAGTTTAACAAGGTATTTTAATAGAGATCCTCAGAATATTGTAATGAGTGGTTTAGTGTAAACGGGTATGGTATAATAAAGTATGGGTTTTATCTATTTTCACTTTCATCATATTTTGCTTTGGAGTTGATACTCCCAAATTCGAAGCTATCTCTTTACAACACTTCCTTTTCATAACCTATCATACTTTCATAAATCAGAGTCCATTTTATGCAGGCTGTTTTTGAACCCAGTCAACGACGGGTACTTTTGCTAGTATATATGTGTTTGTGTGTTGGTGGGTGTGTTTATTCAACCTCGGAAACTTTTACTCAAATCGTTACGAGTTGTTTCAATAGACAGGGCAATAAAATTATACTGCTGATCTCGTCAGACGATCTAACATTACTCTGTTGAGAACTTACTTTTATAAAATTATTTTGTAAAATAGGTCGTTGAAATATTTAAATTTGATAAAAGCCAGTTTAATGATTCAGTTAGTTTCTAAACAATAACCTTAAATTCTAGCTTTTGTCTATTATATCGACGAGCCTTCTGTTGATTGTATATACCTGACTTTACTGTTATTGCGTTAAAAATAGCTTCAATATATGTTTAAAATCATAAAATCGAATATTATGGTAAAATTATGCTTTAAACAGAAACATTAATCCAGAACGCGCTCATGTGATAGCAAAACACCTTATGTTAATTTTATACGCGAGAACTTTTAGCTTGTGCTGTAATAAAATTTCTCAAATTCTCTTGTAATATTAGATTTTGTAAGATGTTTACTTTCGTCAATATCGCTTCTTTCAACAGAATATTTTACTTATTTATAATTATTAATAATTATCGAAAACTTTCCGATACAAAATCTAAGAACAATACAAGGCGCATACACTACCTTACCGTGAAATTTTATAATACCTAAGGCATCCGTTCCCGAATACATTTGGAACGCCCTCGTACGCACAAAGACGAAATGCGTTTTAAATACTAGCAGAGCCAAACACACACACATTTCAGAGATTACAAGGAGTCAAATATTTTGCCGATAAGAGAGAAGAGGCTAATTAGGCGATAGTTTAATTGGTCATTTCTTTCGCTAGAGTTTTTGTAAACTGGTAGCACAGAAACAGTTTTCCAGCATCCGGGAAAACAAGATTCGTTAAGGCATTTTTTAAAGAGTTTGCAGAGATCTGGAGCACCATCAGCGGAACATTTTTCTTAATAGCACAGCCAGAATAAGATCAGATCCAAATGCGTTTGATGTGTCTAAGTTTTTTTATTAAGTACTTGAGGAGGCGTGATTTTCAGATCGTCTGGCGTGGTTTCTGTCCATAGAGGAAAATTAGGGAGGGATTAGCTTGTTGGCTCCAAGGTAGAGTTTAACGCAAACCGACCGGCAAGCATGTTAGCTTACTCAGTTGCTATACAAACAACACCCTGACACACACACATATGCATATATATATATATATATATATATATATATATATATATATATATATACCAGCTGTACCCTGCCACGCATTGCAGTGGCTCAATTTGGTGTAATGGAAAAATTTAATAAAAGAGAAAATGCATGTTTCTTATATTAGTACAGCAATCCACTGCAAAAAGTGAAAAAGAAGGCGAAACTGAAAAAAATGGTGCTCTTGCAGAATTGGCTCTAGATCCGCGAGAGTTTCTGTCAATCATTCATGTTTTGGACTTGACCAACAATCAGTGGATGACGCCGAACGTAGCAAAAATGTTGAAACGCTAAATGCTTTTTTTTTTGTGTTTTAAAAAATGTGATTTAGTAATTAATATTTGGTTGATGGTGGGGGGAGGGGATTACTATACACATATTCGAAAAAGTCGTCCAAAAACAAATAAATGAAAGCAAAGGTAAGGTAATTTACGTTTCTACCGAATTGGATAATTGTTTAGTGTTTTTATGTAATGTAAAATGTTTAATTGGCTCAAAAAACAGAAATGGTCGCGGATTCTTTTGAATACGTTAAGTTTGGGAAAGTAAGTTGAAAACTAAAAACTATACAAAACAGTGTCTGAAACTCACCGAACATATGTGACCATGACATAGGCTGGCATAATGGATAGGTTTCTGACAGTATTTTGTATAGTTTTTTTTTTAGTTTTAACTAACTTTCTCTAACTTAAATTAATCAACAGTGTCCATCACCATTTGTAACTTTCAAATACACCAATAAACACTGTTCTTCGAGCCGACTAAACGTTACATTAAATGAAAAGGGTTTATATTACTAAACACAGATACAAAGAAGTTGTCAAAAAATAAATATATAACAAATAAATGTTATCAAAGGCAAGAAAAGTAAGTGTTCTACCTAACTGGATAAGATTTTAGTGTTTTTATGTAATGTATAATCGGTTCAAAAACATTCAATGGTTATCGGTATATCTGAAAAATACAAATGGCGGCAGACTGTATCGAACACGTTAAGTTTGGGTAAATTTTGGGAAAATGAGTTTAAACTAAAAATACTGTTAGAAACTCACTCAATATATGTTACCATGATGTAGGCTGGCATATAATCGGTGGTTTTAAACTTTTGCTCGATACACGTGACGACTTTTAAAAACCCCTTTTAGTGATTACCTGGTTTGAGGATATTTGTACAACTAAACGGCAAATCTGCTCAAAAAATCCGGTATTATTTTACTTTAAGGCCCGTTTCACGTTCATATATAACGAAATATGTTATTGTAGATTTCGGTGTGCTAAAAACGAATCTGCAAACGGTTTACGTAGCAAAAAAAAGTTTTCATGACATTCAGGAAATTACTTTTTCGAAAAGTTGGTGATCACTTTTTAATGTAAATTTTTACTTAGAATGAGCACCCACTTTCTGGCCACCTGAGAGAGGGGTATTTTTCTGTTTCTTGGCTAAAAAGTTGTTTGTTTGATTTCTTTTGCATGGTAATAACCCCTGAACTCTGGGACTATTTTCCATTTAACAGCCGTAGCCTTCGTTTACGCTATGCGTAAGCATAAACGAAAGCTGTTTAGCCAATAAACATGGGAAAAATCCCCCCTCTCTCAGGTGGCTAGAAAGTGGGTGCTCATTTTAAGTTAAATTTACATGGAAAAGTGATCGCCACTTTTTCGAAAAAGTAACTTCTTCATATCATAAAAACTATTTTTTGTGACGGAAACGGTTTGCAGATTCGTTTTTTGCACACCAAAATCTACAAAAATTTGTTGTTATTTACGAACGTGAGACGCACAGCCCTTAATGGAAAATTATATCAAAAATCCGGGGGAAAATAGTTTTCAATAAAAACAGCAAATGAATTCGATAGAAAAAAAATGGATGCTATTTTTTTTTCTTTCTGTGTGTTTCTTGGCTAAAAAGTATTTTTGTTTTATTTCTTTTGCATGGTATTAACCCCTGAACTCTGGGACTACTTTCCATTTCACAGACGTAGCCTTTGTTTATGCTATGCGTGAGCATAAACGAAAACTGTTAAATATACATTCGCGTACCAAACTGCTTTGTCAAAAAAACCTTTAAGCCAATAAACACGAAAATAATGGCCCTTCCTCAGGTGGCCAGAAAGTGGGTGATTATTTTAAGTTAAATTTAGATGGAAAAGTGATCACCCATTTTTCGAAAAAAAATTATTCAGATCATGAAAACTATTTTGATACTCCTTGGGCGTTGAGTTCCACGGCGACCCGCAGAATTATTTAATGGTCGTTCCCTTAGTACCCCCTAGTCAAGGCTAACGCATGCGCACGTACCATTTTGTATTTATTTACTTACGTGGTGGAGTTTCTATACTGAAAGGTTTTTGGAAATTTTTTCACTGTATTATTATTGATTGAACACTAACCAGATTATGAAAAAAAATTGAAAAGAAAAATCATTTCAACATTTGAAAGGGATACTCACTTTTTAGTTACCACGTTCTGGTAAATCGGTCACTTTTTATTTATTTATTTTTTCTAAATACGGAAGTGTCTTCGGGAGATATAAAATAGTCGCATGTTGACGAAGCAATGTATCGGGAGGCATACGGGATTAAAAATTATTGGTAAATTTTTAGATTAGGTCCATCTCCTCAATTTTCTTTTAAATGCCGACTTGAAATGGTTTTCGACTATGCTGAATACGAAAATCGCATCGAAATTTTGCAGAAATAAGTAGTTATCAAGATATAAAAAGTTGTATTATGCATTGTAATCTTTGGCGGCCATCTTTTTTACGTGTGTGTGTTTGTTTATGGCGCGTGTGCACGTAAAAAGATGGCCGCCGAAGAATAAAATGCATAATACAACTATTTATTTCCGCAAAATTCCAATGCAATTTGCGTGTTCAGCATACTCGGAAACCTATAAATGTCGTCATTGAAAGGAAAATTGTGGAGGTGGACCTAATCTAAAAAAAAATACCAAATTATTAAACATTTCTCCAGCACGTTAGTGAAATTTATAATACTTAAAAAAAATTAAAAAGAAACAAAACAAAAGTTTAAAAAAAAACTCACGTTTCACAAAAACAATTTAAAAAAAAAAACACAAACTGACTAAATATGTAAAAAAAATAAATAAAAATCTCGAAACTTTATTTTCATGAAAACAATAATAAAAGTCCTGTTCTCTCTATTTTTTTGCTTTGAGAAACAAATATATTTCTGACTTACAAATGCGGTAGAGACTCATTATTTTTACTTTCTATGGTTTTGATATACCGCGTTTTTATTGCTTACAAAATGGGTGACTGATTTATCAGAACGTTGTAACTAAAAAGTGAGCACCACTTACAAATGTCGAAATAATGATTTCTTTTTTACATTTTTTTATAATCTGTTTAATTAGTGTCCAATCAATAATAATCCAGTGAAAAAAATTCCAAAAACCTACAAGTATAGAAATTAAGCATGGGAGTATACAACAACGTCGCCTTTCGCACTTTTACAAACATTTTTTTAAAAAAGTAACTAAACCATTTATTGATAATTTGTCACGTGTACAAACATTTATTTATTTACGTAGGCTTAACTCCTTTCATGAATAAGAAAAGTTTTACTCTTTAAGAAAAATAAAAGGAAAAAGTTACTGAACATTTATAAAAGGACTTCTTTTTATTAAGGCCAGAGGAATAGTTGGCCGAAAATACGTGAAACAACAACAATAAATAAAAATGGTGCTAATGCAGAGAGCCGCGCTATTTTTTAAATCATATTTCTACGTTTAAATAATGTTTTACGATATGTTTTTTATTAATTCAATTGTAAGGTTAAAGTACAGAATAGGTACAAAACATCCTTACCTCCTCATGTTAAGAATGACTTTTGAAATAATAACA
>NC_136484.1:103080039-103150039 GCF_053919585.1 Euprymna scolopes
AATTGTTTTCTAAAAAGACACATTCGTTTTCAACGCGTCCCTGTTTATTGAATGTCGGGTCTTTCTCATGTTTGTTGTAATAATACTACTAAAATCCACTGTGTATGCTAGGCTGTGTAAGTTGTTAATTTGTATCCAATCGCGTCCCTTCTTTCATCAGATAATTTTCATTATCGATTATCGATACTTATCAGAAACATGGCGACACAACAACTTTTTAAATACATAGACACCATCTAAGAACTTCTAGACACACAAACACGCAGAGAAAGTTCCGTTTATATAATAAAAATATTACTGAAGAGATATATGTATAAAGTATTATAATATAGTTTACATTGAAAACAAAACTCATTATCGACATACTCCTTGGTCTTCTACAACTGCGAGTAATCGTGCAACAACCGTAGTTTCATCAATGATCGTAACTGCTTAGTAATATTTCAAGCGATAATCGAGTTACTGTGTTTCTAGGCTAAAAATCCTTAAACCTATGAAGTACACATATTTATGTTAGCAATTTTGATCTTTGATATCCTTTCTATTTCGTCAATCGTCACTTTGATTTGATTGCGTCTTCTTTTTCCCTCCAACATTTTGTCAGGAAGGACCTGTTGCCCGTAGCAGCACTATTATTATGGTGGTAGTTTTTATATCACACATTCTGTTTTGTAATCTAAGAAAGCTTTGTTTCTTTTTTAATGTTTGTCTCCGTATAATTATTATTTCTCTGGTTGTTGTTGTTGTTCTACTTCTTCTTCTTCTTCTTCTTCTTCTTATTATTATTATTATTATTATCATTATTATTATTATATTCATTCATATTATTATTGATTTTGCTACCTATATATAGCATTTTTAAAACATATAGTAAGATAACTGTCTCCTCGACTAAATGAATCAAAACAAAAGAAGAATTGATGACATAGCTGATTATTCAAAAGATAGCGAAAAGTCCGATCGATGTGAAATAACGTGTACGCATTAATTACACATTGGCTGCAGACATTGATCGGTACGTCTTAGTTCAAATAATTTATTTCAATGATGTATGGATACGGAAAGAACTAGTGAAAATCGACATATTTGTGGGTGCATTATATAAAAAAAAACGTTGATATTATTCGAGCGTTACATAAAAGCGTCTTCCCAGTCTGAGAGTCAATTATTTAAACCACGGATGTCTCGACCGAGAAGTGGTTGTATTTTTACTGTTTCTCTCACATATGGGGGGGCAAATAATTGGATAAAAGGGATGGAATTAAAACGATGATTGATAGATTAATAAAACCGTTCCCGAAAACGGTTGATAATTGATCAGTAAATAAAATCCCGTGATTATATATTAGAAAGTATCTTATTAATGTGATATTTTCTCAGATATTAAGCAGTTTTACGCCCTCCTGTAGTCTGTTGGTTGTCTTTACACACGGAATAGGGTATACACGTACAATTATGTCTCTTTAAATTGCCCATAAAATATATTCTCTATTAAATATATTCTTTGTTAAGTATATTAATTCCCGAAAATATTAAGACAAAACATATGAAATGAAAACACCATATTGTGTATTTTTGTATGCATAAGAATTGCCTATGACATTAAAGAATACTTCAAATATTTATTCATTTAAAAATAATCCCAAATAGCTCAATGTTCAATGTTCCAATGTTCAGACGGAACAAGAATATATATATATATATATATATATATATATATATATATATATATATATATATATATATATATATAATTTGAGGTTGCTATTTTCCAAAGGTAGGTTAACCGGTGAAATATAACGAGGTTCATACGAGAGTGGTCAATACAGAAGTAGAGGAAGTTACATTTGTCTATACATAAGCAGTAGTTTGTAGCTACACAGTTATGAGCATGTTTCGGTCTACCGGTATTTACCAACTAGAGACCTCATCAGGCAACAACCTTAATTTCCGAACACGGAATTACAAAATACACCCCTCAGAGATTAACTTAACGTTTTGAATTCCGTTTTCGCAAATAAAGGCTGTTGCCTGATAAGGTCTCTAGTTGGTAAATACTGGTAGACTGAAACATGCTCATGTATATATATATATATATATATATATATATATATATATATATATATGGCTCTTAGATTAAAACTAAAAATAATATAACCTTAATATGAGAAATTAAGTTGTTTCAATTTTATTAATCGTTACGACTGATAAAATAACATCCAAGTAATTTACGTAACACAACAACTAAGACATGTTACATTTAGTAATTGCAAGATAATCAAACAAACTGATTAGCATTGATTAAAATAAATTTAATAAAAATATAATGTTGAACAATACTATATGAGAAATTGAACTGATATTGTTATGGAAAAACAATATGACAGCTATAAGTTTAAAAGGAAACAAATTAAATTAATAAATATAAAGTCAAAAATACACACACACACACACACACACACACATATATATATATATATATATATATATATATATATATATATATATATATATATATATATATATATATATGTGTGTGTGTGTGTGTGTGTGTGTATTTTTGACTCCATATATATATATATATATATATGGATGCCAGGAATTTCGATTAATTGAAAAGATGTTAAAAATTGACAACATAAAGTAACATTTTAAATAACTATTAGCAATTATTTTATAGCGTTTGACAATAGGGTTTCAGGATTAAGAAATCAGAAGTTTATTACGTGATAATTTCTGATAGTTTTTAGACTCGAGACAAGTACTACATTTATCTATTATTTCACAGACTAGCAAAGTTCCTGTGCAGCACTTATATTTACTGCAAGAGTTTGGAGAGTGTGTGTTTTCAAATACTGAGAAGGCGAATATATGCAGTAACCATCAGAGAGGATTCACTGCGTAGAAGTCTGAGTATTACATTTGCTCTAATATTGCTCACTTTTTCATGATCGATCTTGAATATATTTATAAGTACACACATAATTAATGGAAAACTGTGTATATTACTTTAACGCGTCGTGTCAAAATGATGGCTCGGTTAAAATTAAATTCAATTAAAATCAGACTACAGTGGTATAAGCGTACTCAGATGAATAAATTTTCTAAAAAAAATCATCAATGTATAGAGCATCCGTTGAACATATTTAGATTTGTATATAAAAGAAATAAATAAAATTCAGTCTAAACTAATGTGCGTGTTGAATGTTTAAAACATTTATACAATCGTATCAAACCTCACTGTCCGTGACATGCTGTTTGCAAATAATGCCGCCGTTATGGCTCACTCAGAGGAAAAACTACAAGCTTCTATTAATTGGTTTGGCCAAGCCTGCACAACTTTTGGACTCACCATTGGTATCAAGAAAACTAATATCCTTTCGCAGAGCCAGCGAAATGCATCCCTTATTTTCAACATCAATTACACTCCTCTTCGTTGGGCCATTACAACCAACATTTTACTGCACCTGGAACTGGAAAGGCGTATTGAGAATGTTTCCTGTACCCTTTTACAACTTACAACTCGTGTTTTGGACAAGTCTAAGATTAGTATTAAGAGCAAGGCTGTTGTATACAAGGCCTGCATTATCAGCATACTTCTTAATTGCAGCTTATCTTAGCCTACTTATGCAAAGCATGAACAAAGTTCAAATGCCTTCCACCTAAAATTCATACAGCGCAGCCTAGGGACCAGCAAAAAGAACAAGGTTCCTACCAACGTTATTTTTCGCTGTTAACACTCCTGAAATAGCGCCGACTCCGCTGGTTAGAGCAAGTAGTCCGAAAGAAAAATGGCAGATTACCAAAATACATACTCTTCGGCAAACAAACTTCCGGCAACAGAAAAATAGGCAGACTCCAGTTGCGCTACAAAGACATATGAAAGTGTGGTTTCAAAACGCTGGGCATTACCACGCGAAACCTGTGTTATATTAAGGATGCTTATTAAGAGTGAATATTAGAGAGAAAGATGTTGTAAGAGAGATGTTCGTGTTATGACGAGATTCATATTTATAAAATGTGCATACTTAGAAGTGTAGAAGCTCTTTGAGTGTTGAGACATTGTGTAGACGGTCTTAGTGTTCACATTGTAGATATGAGATGTCGAGACGTGTATGTAAAGACATTTAAAAACACATGATATAAAATACATATAATAACAATGTTCACTTTACCTTTTTGGTAGAATTACAACACAAAGACAACGTTTATAAAAACGCATTATGGGTTTATTTCTTCTCCCGACCGGTCGTGGTTTTCTGAGTCAAGAATTCAAAGCTTCACATTCTAAGTTTCAAAAGTGACCGTCTCGCTTCTAGACGTTCGAATTTTAACCTATATTCCCAGTAACCTATATTCCAATATATTAAAACATGTTCATTAAATTATCTTGTAGTTGCATTCTTTCAATTGAATTTTCATAACAGAATTAGCAATGCACATTTGGTTCTTAACAATATTTTATCTCTTAGTTTGTTTTACATTCCATTTGCTAATTCTCTCTCGTAATCTATTTGTAAACCTAAATTACGAGGTTCAAATTTCGTCTATTCTATTTCATTTTCATTTTAACTAAATCTCTTTATTTTTATACTTACATGAAAAGGGGACAGCCCTGATCATGTAACACTTGGAAGAAGTTGCCGGAGACCGTTACCTACGACGCTCAATCATCACATTAAACTGGAGCATTATGAGAGAGTATTTAGAAGCCACCAAGAGCTCAGACGCTTACGAGGCAAGACATATCACCAAATAAGCCTTTCATCCACTGTAGCCGATACGCTAGCTCATGCCGCTCAGAGATGAACTTAATTACCCATCAAAGAAGCTATAGACCAACCTAGTGCGAAATAAGATAGGGTTGCTTCGCAACTGTCAGCCATCATAACATATTATCGCATCTTCAATTTCGTAAAGTAATCAGGTGTAGTTCTTATCGAAATTTGTAATGGTGATGGGAGTAGCATTGAAAAAGTAGTGCATGCTTAATTTAACTACACTGTACTGATAACATTGGGAGCCCATTAAATATGCTGGATTTTAAATCTCATGGAAAGTGATGTAAGCATCACTACTGATAGATTGGAAATGTATGCACGAGAAAAAAAAACAACAAAGTAAATCCACAAAAGGCACTTATAAATGAATATAAACTAGTTTTTACAAAAGCACTCAACAGCAAAAAGCGGAAGTAATGATATGAACTATTAATTAATAAAAAAATGTATTAGTTAAATTTATAAAATGGTTGAGAAAAATGAATTATAGTGCAGAAGCTTTCAATTTAAATATGGGCGCTCTAAAGATTAAAACCTGAGGAGCAAAAGAGAAGAACAGTTACATTTTTATTCAGTTGGAAATACAATGATAGCGATGAAGTAAGTGTTTTCGTTTCAATATTTCACTTTTACAATAATTGATTATAAAATACCTTGATCCATCGGAGAAACTGATGACTAGTTTCTTCATCTCGTACATTTCCTACTACAGATGCATTAAGTTATGTGTTCTGCAATTCAGTATGCACTTTTAGGCATGGATTTCTATTTCTGTAAATGTAACATCTCGTATCACACTACAAGTATCTCATTTATTTCCAAATAGAGTATCATTCTTTTGTGCAGTACACATTTCTAAATATAAAAAAAAAGAAATACTTTTTTTATTACATCTGTGTGTTTATTACTAAAACCAGATGTTAAATTTGTCCGATCTAAAGTATCTATTAAAAATAAAATCCGATAACAAAAACTTAAGTATATCATAATATTAACCAGGTAAAAATATTATCATCAAAGTAAGCATAAATTGATCTAAGGAATCATAACATGTAACGTTAAAAACAAACTTGAGGATTACCGATTAATATAATAAATACATTCTGACCTTAAAGAGGTTGTTTATTATAAGAATAGTGAAAACGATGTTACATATATATATATATATATATATATATATATATATATATATATATATATATATATCATAGCATTGCCTCATGACACTCCCAGTTTTATATTCCTATCAATATCGGTGAAATCGCCGCTTTCTCAATCAAATAATCTGTTTGACTGCTCTATTATGCGACCCATCGCGAGTCACTGAAACGGAGCGTTACATACATCCCCGTAGTGACTTCACAATATATTGTAGTCTTCTTGCACTGTGGAGAACTTACTATAGATTGTGTATTTTTTTTTTAATTTTTAATTACTGTAATTGATTGTTAAATACAAAAGTAACGTATCATGCTTCAATCCTGCTCCACACAAACCGTTCATTTTGAACGATCCCCATCATATAAATGAACTTATTGCTTATTTTACATGCCTGACCTTACTGTTTGCAAGGTAATAACTGCTTTAATTTAATGTCAAAATTAAAAAGCTATGTACCGCTGTGCAATTGTTCTATGAACAGAAACCGTCTTTCTGAACGAGTCCCTGTCATATAAAACATCATACGGTTGATTTTATGTGTCGGGTCTTTCAGATTGGGTGGGATAAATTCTTAAATGCACTCGAAATTTTAGGCTGAGTAATGTGTTAACGTTGGTCTAGATCGCACGTTATTTCTCTCGTAGGCAATGAACTCACAGACACACACAGATTTTTTTATAATAAATAATATGTACAGTTTAATTGTTATATACTTCCATTAATTGTAATAAGTTTTATTCCCGTAGCAATTGTAGCTAGTGGCGCACAATTCATTATATTTATTTAACTAATTTTATCAGTAATTCTTCATGAGACTTTCGATTTTGATGTTAGCTGATTGCAGCTTAGTAATCTATTTTTTATAAATAATTTTATCAAGAATTCTTGATGAGTTTTGGTGTCGGTTTTGATTTTACTTGAAGGAATTAAAGTTATATATCCATATATATACATCATTATATAATGTTGTATAAATATATATATATATATACATACATCAATATATATAATGATGTATATATATGCATATATATGCATCATATATATATATATACATCAATATATATAATGATGTATATATATGCATATATATATGCATCATATATATATATATATATATATATATATATACATCAATATATATAATGATGTATATATATGCATATATATCAATATATATAATGATGTATATATATGCATATATATGCATCATATATATATATATATATGATGCATATATTTACATCATTATATATATATATATATATATATATATATATATATATATATATACATATACATAAAGTTTAGGATTCGGTTTCGATTCACGATGATTAACCCACGTCCTACAAATACATTTTTTATTATTGGAATCGTAGCTTTATAATATACGAACATCGATAGAACATTAACTCTATAATAATATATACGAAAACTGAAAGAATTAAAATATCATATTTAGCGTATTTTCCGACCTGGCTACGCCGGGCGTCCCTGTTAGCTTGGATAATACTTTTGCAATGTTAACAAAATAGCTACAATAATATCAGAGTGCCTCCATTTACGCTGAATATCTACAGAATGCTAATAGCAATATAATACATATAAATGAGTTCCCCGTTGAAATGCCCGCAGGTCTAGCTAGTATTTAATTAAGTTATTATTTGGTGGCATCTTCAAAGGCGAAAATTTGTTTGAGAGCAACATTGTTTATAAGAATTTTACTCGATGTTTATGTCATGACGACAATGTTAATTTTCTGTTGTTACGGAAAAGTGTACTTTTAATGTGAGTGACACAGAAAATAAGAATAGATACTTAAATGATCTCGTAGTGTAAATTAACGGAATTCCTTATTTTACACTATCAAAACATCTGCTGTAAAAAAAAAAACAGGCCAATGGACTGTAATTCTTAAACATTAAATATACATGATTTGTATTTCGTATGTTAACAAACATTTAGTGAAATGTATTCGGTAGTTCCTTTAAATATGAAATAAATCATATTTCAAATCAAAAAATGTACAAATAAAACATAAACGACGAACTGGTTTACAATATATTTCAAAAGATATTGACGTATGTAACAGTAGATAAAGATTGTGCATTTTGCAACAGTACGATTATTTCAAACTTTACTGGGACATGACAACACAAGTAATTAATAACAATTACTATAGAGATCGACGCGTGTATCTGCTTGTAGATAGGTACTTATTTCATGTTTGCTTTTAATATAAAAAAAAAATGCTGGCTAAAATAGGCGTGGGAAATCAAAACATTGCTGAGTTTAACATCAAGTGGCGAACAAAAACACATTATTTCAAATTATTTTGTAGACGCTGCGTTGGCGCCCATTGCAAATTGACATGACTGTATAAGTCACGACGTCCAACCATAATTTCTTAAGGAATTCTTTTAGTCTGCTCTTAGTCTGCTCAACGCTAAGCGTATTTTATTAAAAATTTTGATAATGTTTCATGATACATAAATTCACAAAAGTTATTTTAAAATAATTATAAATGCGAAAAACTATCCTGAGGTCACGGCATATGCTTTTTTATTTGATATAAAAGACATTTTATTCAGCATTTAATAGCAAGAAAAAAAAGAATGTGGTGTGAACGACCGAATGACACTTTATTTCACTGTATTAGAAGGATACATGTATTTAAACAGCGTTATTCACGATTTAAAATGTTAAAATGCTAATACCAACAAACGCGTATCAGACTTAGAAGGAAACTTGTTTAGGATGTTATATTCATCCATCTTCACCCATTTTGTTAACCATTACTCGTTTTGTTTTCACTTTCATATAACCTTCACGCTTCGGATAAAACGTAGAATTGCACTACCGAACGTCGCCCCGCTGACATAATGTCATTCTGCTAACAAATATAATCCACTATTGAGACATTAACAGCGTCTCTTGAACGTGTCTTTTTGCCGCCAGTAGAATTGTTTTGACACGCGATACGCACCAGTGCAAAACTCTTCAGCAGACAATCTCAAACAAAGACATCATAATATCTGTATGTTCCTATTTTGACATCTTCTACGATTACTTTTTAAAGTTGTCAAAAACAATCTACTTAACAGATGTGAGGAAGAGACCACCAGTGATGACACACACTGTCTGCACTCATTTTATTTGTGCTAGGTATCGAATTTCAGGTCAGAATTGACGACTCTCACAAGTGTAGCTAGTATTTATGTGCTCGTTAAACATACAATCTTTTTTTTTTCTATGAAGTAATATGCATAGAGAGGAAAAATACTTCTATTTTGGGGGGAATCGTAATATTGCAGAAAATGCTTCAATGAATTTTACAGATCTAAATTAAAAAATGAATCTATATTGTAAGAAAGTAGATTTACATTGTCTAGTTTACTATTGTAAACCATATTTCAATAAATAAATCTGAATGAGTGTATATTTCAATAGGATATAATATCAATAACATCGAACTATTCGACGGAGATTACTTTTCAATTGAAGCTTTATTTATTTAGCTCCTAATAAGGTTGTGTTAAAAAGGGTTTCTAAATAACTAATTGCTGTTTTGTAGAAAAATATTTATGTTAGACTTCCGATCGCATTGCTCGACGTAAGTTCCTTTTCATTGAAGATTTATTTATTTAACTCCTACTAATGGTGTGATAACTAAATATTTAAATAACTAATTGTTGTTTTGTAGGAAAAATATGTATATTAGTCTTCCAATCAAAGTGATCGACAGAGATTACTTTTCATTATTAGGCTCCTATTAAGGTGGTATTAAATAGATTTTTAAATAACTAACAGCTATTTTGTAGAAACATAATATTTATATTAGGCTTTCAAACTGGAATAACTTCGCTGTGAATCCATATAATATATCTGTGAAATTTATATTGCCATATAAACAGAGAAGAATAAATACTATGTTAGCGTGCATGGAAATTGTATCGATTCATTAATGATTTACATATAACTTCTGTGTTGGAGTTGTTCAATGTTATTTATTGTTTCATCTGTTGTAATTTAAAAATAACAGAAATTGAAAAAGAAATAAACAATTACTAGGATAGATTTCATAAGTTTACTCCAAGACGAATTGTTTCTATTTTTCAAGGGTAATGCTGAATGTTATTTCTCATACAAAATGGCAACAAAGTACATGTTATCTGACGAGATAAACTTCATACGAACTTTCTCTATTATTGCGTATAAAATCTGTAAAATATCTTTCAAAAGAATATCACTTGCATTTAGATAAAAAAAATGCTCTTTGGAATCGAAAGTATTTATAGAATTCGTGTTTACCGATTTCCTTAGGAAATAAAAACTGTTATAATAGACATAAGCCGTAACTTTAAATGAAGTGTTCAATTTTATTGTATTGTTTATATTCAAAAATATAAAAGAACATTTATATCTGTACTTGTATAATATTTAAATTTGAAGTTTCAATGAAAGTTATCCTTCTTGATATAAATATATATATATATGTATATATATATAATTTTTAAAATTAGTTTTTAATTATAAAATATCTACATATTTATTGTTTAAGAACAACACATGTTATAAATATGCATGTGGTTTACTGTTTATTTATTAGGCTTTATGTATTTCTATTTAGTGTGTATAGATTCTGATTTTTGCAAACGGCTAAAATACGGTAAAGCGATACAGCATTTCTTAAAAATTATTGACATGTTGAATTTTATGCAAATTCTGGTTGTGAAGTCAAACTGTTTTATGACTTTCATACTTTTCTTATACAACACCGATTTTGATACAGAAAGTTATGTAATAATTTATTTTAAAGTGCGTTGAGATTTAATTAGGTTATAGTATCAAAAGAATACACATTTGAGAGTGATGGTAACCAATTTATTTTACATTTTTAGAAATCTTAAGTATACACTATATACACAAGAAATCAACATGTGTTCATTAGGTTACATTTAAAAATAAAAAATAATTTTTTTTTTATAATAATGAACATTTAAGTATTTATTTAGATGTTTCTTTCATAATCTTTCTTTCTAAAATATATGATGCATTTTTCATCTAACCACAAATGCCTCTCATAAATGCTGTTACAAATCCATTAATGTCTTCGAACTTCATATTGTTCCGTTTTGTAATTCGAACTACTTTTCGTTTCTTTTGTGTTGACACTGCTTTTATTCCCACTTCTCTCTGAGAGACAGGAATGAAAGTATGTAATTTTTGTGTTCCAATAATCAGGGAGGAATTGTTAAACCTGTCTTCTAATATGTTTGCGTCCTTTGTCCATTCTGCAGTTAAGGAATATGAGAAATGTATTCCAGAATTATTTGTTATGCATAAACATACAGCTACCTTGACGTCATTATTTGCCCATTATAGGGTTGCTGCAGGCTAGCTTTTGTTGTTAACCTTTTTACAGTGCAACCTAACTCATCGCATGGTCCTTTCCCATGAGAAGTAGCAAAAAAGTGACACTCTGAATCTATACCCAAATCAGATTTATGGTTGAACAGATTTATAAGGTTTACAATTTTTTATAATATGTAACAGTCCCATCAGAGAAATAGATAATGTTTTGTACATTAAAATTTATAAATAATTTAAATTTTTCTATAACAATTCTTTGAAACAAATGGACAGCTACTGCATCATGTTTAAGGCACTCAGATATTATACCAAACTTAATGTGCTCAAGACAAATTCTATTTCTATAGTAGCAGATGAATGGGTGCAATGTAGTTTGAGCATTATTCCAATTGAATCCTTGAGCTGAATCTTGCAAAATAAATGAATAATTTTCATAAAAATCTGCTATTGCTAAGACTTCACCAAACTTTAAAGAACCTTTTTTATCAGAACGAAATTTTGATTGTGCTTTGCCACTGAAATTATGCTTCTTCAATTATTTAAGGCCCGCATTGAAAGTTTCAATAAATTCCCCTGTAGATTTCAAAAAAGGGCACAATAAACAAGTAATAAGTTTTCCATTTTTTCAGCGTACAAAATTAATAAAAATGCGAGATTAAAATTCATGTTTATATAAATAACTTTTTAAAACAATGTTCCCATGTAGAAGGCATTCCGAATGTGAAACATACCCGTACTTAACAAATCTAGCAAAAAGCAACTAATAGTCAGGTTTTCCGGAAGTTTTATATACTTATCCAGTTTTTAATGAAATTATATATGCAATTACATTTCCTTAAAATATACGAGGAGAAATATTTTTGGTGCGCGTCCCCCACCTGTATATCTTTTTTCAAAATTTTAACTAAATATATTCAAATCGATCTAAATTACTATTCATTATGAAAGATAAGAGTTCAAATAAATACAAAATATTTATTATCTTAAATTTTTAATGTACAAATTGGACACAAACTTACCTTTAATTTGGAATTTAAAAATTAGTATAAATTTAATATTATTATACCAGTTTTTAAAATAACATTTTTTATCCCGTTGAATTGCGACGAACAAACACTTCCTAAAAGTAAATTCATTTTAAAAGATTAAAACTCTATTATTTCTAAAGGTTCCGTTACAACAGGGACTAAAAAAATGTTTAAATTGTATTTTAATATTTAGTTATAATATAAACATTATTCTTGCTATCTATTTCATCGCCAGATTAACGACGATTGAAAAATATTACTGTGCGAAAAATAAACTATTTCAAAGATTACTGCGGTTTCTAGCTTGTCTCTTTTTACCATATAAAGTATGGACACCCATAATTAACCAAAGGAAAAGTCGTAAATATTTAGAAAACGGTATTTTATAGTTAATATATAAATGCTTATAATATTACTAAACATTAAACTGTGTAAAACTTAAAAACCGTACAAAATTATAACAAGTTGCCGTTTGAAGAATATAAATAATGTTTTTTTTTTAAGCATTAAGTCTCTTCTGCCGTTCCATATTTCCTAAAGTAAACACAAGTCTGACGTCACAGGATTTTGTACAAAATTCTTCACAAAAGGTTTGGAGGTCCCTACAAATCATCCTCCCCTCTCCGTGTTAAGAATGCCTTTCAAAATAATAACTTTATTTCAGCACAGTACCAAAATACGTAAGTACAAAAAATAGGCAAAAGAAACAAATTTGTTTCCGTGTTTACAAAATAGTGAATCGATTTACTATAACGTCGTAAAAAAAAATGTGAGCCCCCCCTTAGAAATGGCGAAATATTATCTTTTAATTGTTTCTTTAAGATTCTTGCATATAAGTGTATATTCAATAATAATCCACTGCAAAATAGCAAGAAACAGAACAGAAATATATTTTTAGTAGGAGTGAAGCTCCTACAGGGTCACTATTTTAATAAAATAATCTAATAAAATTCTACATAAAATTAATGAAAATAGAACTTACATTTTTATGGTGACTGGGAAAATGTCAATCTTGTAGCATGTATTTTCGTGGCTTATCTCTTCCAAGTCAAAATCAACTGGCAAAACGATTTCAATAATATTATTTTTTTATAATATTTATTACTACATATATAGAGAACTTATTTTTGATTAATGCCACGAAACTAATCATATCACAAATTTCCATAAAAAAATCTGTGTTGCATTAAAAAAAACAAAA
This sequence comes from Euprymna scolopes, assembly GCF_053919585.1. NCBI lineage: Eukaryota > Metazoa > Mollusca > Cephalopoda > Sepiida > Sepiolidae > Euprymna > Euprymna scolopes. The sequence continues at coordinate 103,093,584 of NC_136484.1, forward strand.
GAAAATGAAACAAATGAAGAAAATTCAATCTTATCAAAAGAATAATCAGCATCAAAATAGCTTTACAAAGATATCAAACTTGACCATATTGGGAAATATCAAAATGATTTATATGAAGTCGCAGGTACTACATTCCGCCATTTTGAATTTGCCTACTTATTTAAAACGCTTGTAACGATATTTCTAGTGAAAGGCCCATCACGGAATTTGGCACATATACTGTCATAAGATAGACAAATCTTCTGTAAAAATTTAAAAGAAATTCGGAAGAACGGTTTTTGAGATAATTCAGGTTAACTTAAGGTCAAGGTAAAATTTTGTAATTTGACTTTGCAAAAAATATATTCCCAGACAAAATTATAGGTCTATCCAAGTATTTAAAATGATATATGAGTGAACTTTATAGGTCCACAAACAACACAAATATTGTCTTGTGAAGTCGGTCACTTCTTCATAAAAATTCACATGTTTGTAAAAAGTCCAGGTCATATCTCAGGCACCCCTTGAACTTGAGATGTTTAACAAGTGCCATTCAATTCCTTTTATGGAGATCTATAAGTGTAGCCAATTTTTTAAAATGTCAATTTGACATGGAATGAGCCATATATATATATATATATATATTGCGTGTATAGTGGCCAATGAGATAATATCGTAGTAATCGTTAGTAATAGAGATTTGATGAAGTGCCTTACTTATGGGGGCGGATGATAAGTAATTTGTTTAAGTTGGACTTGAAGGCATCCAAGTTGTAGTCAGGTGGGAAAGAGGCAAACGGAACAGAGTTCCATAGGTGTGCACTTCTAAGAAAGAAGCTTTGTTCATGGAATCTACGTTGTGATTTAGGCACAGATAAGAGTGGGGAAAATTATTGAGAGTGGTTTCATCGAGACGGGTGGTTTTCGTGAAATATTGGCCAGGTGGGATCAAAGACGAGCATCTTCCATAGAAATATTGATAAAACAAAGACAGGCTTGAAGCGTCTTTTTCCGTGGGAGAGAGGTTGCAGGGCAGAGAAAAGGGCATCCCTCAATAAGGCACGAAGTCTATTTGGTACTTTGTCAAGGTAGGATAGACTGTTTTAGTAGCTCCTGCACAGATGTGGCAGCAGTGCTCAATCCTTTGACCTACTTTGCTTATATACATATATATATATATATATATATATATATATATATGTATATATATGTATATATATGTATATATGTATATATACATACATATATATATATGTATATATATATGTATATATGCATATATACATCCATATATATATATATATATGTATATATGTATATATACATCCATATATATATATATATATATATATGTATATATACATCCATATATATATATATATATATATATATATATATATGTATATATGTATATATACATCCATATATATACATATGTATATATGTATATATACATCCATATATATATACATATGTATATATGTATATATACATCCATATATATATATATATGTATATATGTATATATACATCCATATATATATATATATGTATATATGTATATATACATCCATATATATATATATATGTATATATGTATATATATATATATATATGTATATATGTATATATACATCCATATATATATATATATATATATATATGTATATATGTATATATACATCCATATATATATATATGTATATATGTATATATACATCCATATATATATATATATATGTATATATGTATATATACATCCATATATATATATATATATATATATATATATGTATATATGTATATATACATCCATATATATATATATATATATATATATATATATATGTATATATGTATATATACATCCATATATATATATATATATATATGTATATATGTATATATACATCCATATATATATATATATATGTATATATACATCCATATATATATATATGTATATATACATCCATATATATATGTATATGTATATATACATCCATATATATATGTATTTGTATGTATATATGTATACATCCATATTTATATATATATATATTTGTATGTATATATGTATATATATATACATCCATATTTATATATATATATATTTATTTGTATGTATATTTATATATATATATATATGTATATATATGTATATAATGTGTTACAAAATTCCAACGAAAGAAAGATGTATATTTAAAAAAAGGGGGTAGACACCAACAATGTGTATTTTTTAACATTATTTTATTATTCCGTGTCTTGATTTTTCATTGAGAATTATGTTTCATTGTAATAATGTTTTTAAATCATTGAACTCGTTTTAAACGCGTTTCAGACGTTCTGTGAAGCGTTCTCGTCAGAAATAATTTTCAAATGTGTTGGAGATGTAAAAATAGCATTTTCGTATTCTTTTGAAGTGTTTCCAAGGGGTTGAAGAGTATAAGTATCTACTACTCATTAGAATGTCCAATTGTTATTGCTCTTTTATTGGGCTGTGTTGAGGCCGCCGAGCTCGGCTGTGGTCACTCCTGTGTTGTGTTTCTCTCTGTCACTCTCTCTTTCTGCTTGTGTATTTTTCTTTTCCTTTAGGGTAGGGTGTGTGTGTGTGTGTGTGTGTGTGTGTGTGTGTGTGTGTGTGTGTGTGGGGGTGTTTTCGTTTATTGGTTTGAGCAAGTGGGTATTCTTTTATAGTATTATGAGGATATTTGCTTCCCTAGGAAGGTGACTGTGATAAAAGGTCGTTACTAATGTGTATGTGTGAGGAGGGGGGAGGAGAACCAGCTCTTCTGCAATAAGGGTAGGGATGCTTTCATTCTATTTTGATATTTATTTATTTATTTTTATTTATTTATTTTTGGGGTTTCCTGGATTTTAGTATTGTGATTTTTCGTTTCAGTCTTTTCGGGTATTCTTTATATTATGTTTGTTTAGATAGAGGGGTGTATTTAAAAATATGTATATTTACTTGTCTCACCATGTTGGTATGGCCAGACCCAGGATCGGTTCCTAGTGTGGGGAAGATCTTGTTCCTCCAGAGGGAAGGGGCCAATAGGAGGGATATAGGTATTGGATGGGGATGATAGAAGGAATGATAGTTGTCTCAGTCATGAGGGATTTCTCCTTCACTGACTGAGGAGGGAGCGAGGTGCTGGAACATATATTATTCTATGGTTCTAGGTGTTTACTAGTGTTGTTGGTTTCGAGGTTAAGTGAGGTTGGTATTGTTCAGTTTGTTGTATTAGAAATAGGAGTGTTATGTATGTGTGTGGTTGTATGCGCGCGTGTGTGTATGTTTTAATGTGTCGCTTCTTATTTATGCGTGGGTGTGTATATGTGTATGGATATGCATGCGAGTGTGCCTTGCATTTCATGTTTTGTGTGTTGATATTAGGATATTAGTTCAGTTCAGGAGTGAATCTGGTGATGGAGTTTTTTTTTCCTCTGTAAGTAAATAAAAATAATTGTCTGTTTGGAAGATTGGCATTATTTTGAAGCTGTTTCCACTGCATGTGTGTATGTGTTTTGAAACATATAGGTGTCTGTTATCTGCAAGTTTGATGTTGCTCTTATGTAAGGCCACTCTATTACGGAAATTTTTGGTGGCGCCTATGTAGGATTTGTTGCACGATGTGCATTTTAGTGCATATACTACATTTCTGGAGGTGCAATTTAGATCCTTTTTTGATTTTGAATGTTTGTGCTGTCTTTTTGAATGTGTGGGTGTGGGTGTGTGTGTTTTCTTTCTCTTATTATTCCACATACTCCACATAGCGGGTTGTTGTATTTTAACCCCTTTTGTAGTATGTGCAACGAGTTTTGAGGAAGTTAGGATGTGTTTTAAGCATTTGGGTTGGCGTTTGCTTTTCATTATTTTTGTTGTTTTAAGTATGTTGTTTAGTTTGTCGTTCTGATTGAGGAGGAGAAGGTTTTTGTTATCTGTGTGAATAGTTCTTTGTTGTTTTTGTTGTGTGTAGAGATGTATGCTAAAATTTGTTCTTTGTTGTGTTTTTTAAGATTCTTAGTTGGTCTATTGGAATTTTCTCAGCCAGTTCCATACCTTTCTGTATTAGTGGTAGTGGATATCCTCTTTTCCGCAGTGTTATTTGTAGTTCATTCAGTCTAATCGAACGGAGGTGTTTTCTGTTACTATGGTGAAGACTCTACGTGCTAGGGAGTAGGGTATTGATTTTAGACAGTTTTTATGATGGTGGCTTTTGAAGTGGAGGTATTGTTGAGTGTCTGTGGGTTTGTGGTAGATGTCTGGGATTATGTTGTTGTTTTTTTATTGGTACTAGGATGTCTAGGAAAGGTAGTTCTGTGGGGCTTTGTTCTAGTGTGAAGTTTATTTTGGGGTGTAGATTTTGTAGCAAAGTGTGGAGTTCTTTGATACCCCCATGTGGTTCTCCAGAGGATAAAGCAGTCGTCTAGGTATCTTTTCCAAGATTTTATGAAGAGTGTTTTTATAATGTGCCCGTACTTTTGCTCTATCCTTTCATAAAGGGTCTCTTCTAGGAAGGCGAGTGTAAGGGTGGCATATGTCGGTGCTATTTTAGTACCCATTGCCGTGCCTAGTATTTGTATGTAGTTGTCCTTATTGAATTGGAAGGAGTTGTTATTGAGGATTATGTCGATCCTATTAATAACGAATTGGTTATTGAATCTGGGGTGTAAAGTCTGTGTATGTTTGTCAATACAATATGCGATAGCTTATTTACCTAGGTTGAGTGGGATATTGCTATATAGGCTGCTAACATCGAATGTGGCTAGTATTGTCCCATCGTCTACTGTTTGTGGTAGGGAGCTAAGGAAGTGTGTATCAACTCTTACAAAATTTCGGACTAGATTGGTGAAGGGATGTAATAGTATATCTATTAGGTTACTAAGTCTGGTTGTTGACCATGATGGTCCTGCTACTATGGGTCTGAATGTGAGGTCGTCGGGGTTTGGGATGCTTATGTACTCCAACTTTTGTATGTTGATGGCATGCCTTACCTGGTTAGATTTGTGTATTTTGGGTAGCCCATAGAAGATGTTTGTTTTTGTTGTGAACTTTGTAAGGAAGTCTTTTTTTTCTTAATGTACTATTGTATGTTGTGCAGAGTTTTATTAGTTTAGATATGGGTGTGTCGTCTTTTTTAAAGCTAATTGGTTTGTAATAATTTTCGCACCCTAGTGATTCTAATTTTTTTTGTTTTATAGAAGTTCTTATTCATTATAACCACTGCATTACTTTTGTCTGCTTCCTTTATAACTAAGTTATTGTGTCGGATTTTTTTAAGTTCTTGATTTTGTTTTCGTGTTAGATTACTGGTGTGTTTTTCTTTTTGTTGAGGGTTGAGGTTCCAGAGCCTTTCAAAGAAGGTATTTAGTTATTTTGTGTTGTTATGTTTGTTAGGGAAGTATGCTGATTTGTTTTCCACTAGAGAGTCGTATGTTGTGTTATTACTGTCCTTAAGTATATATATGAGTCTAAATTTGCGTTCAAATTCTTTAAGGTCTTTCTTTCACTCTGCTATGTTACTTTTGGGAGTTGGGCAGAATTTGAGGTCTAGTTTCAGTACTTCAGTTTCGTTCTTTGTAAGTGTCTCTGTATATAGGTTGATGACTTTGGGTTTTTGTTGTCTAGTCTGCTGTTGTCATTTTGAAAGGGATTCCTAAAAAATGGTTGTTAGGGTCGTTAGTTTCGTTGATCCGGTTGGGAGGTTGGTTGTGTCATTTTGTAGGGATGTATAGGTTATGATGGTATCTGTGGTATTTGGATTGGTTGTGTTTCTGTGGGGGTATTTTCGGGGTCGGTTTTGTACCGTGGGGTACTGGAGGTAGGTGTTGTAAGGATTGTTTTGTGTTGGATGGTATGTATAGGGGTGGTTTAGTTCCATTGCGTTGTTTCGGTGGGGGTTGTTAAGTAGGGGGATTCTTTGGTGGTTTGTGTGGGTGGAGTGCGGTTAGAGATAATGGGTACTTGACTGAGTTGTGTGAGGTGGTTGGTAGTAACTATTTCGTGTTGTTGTGGGAGGTTGTATCTTTTAGTATTCTCATGTGGTAGTGGGTTGTCGGTTGTTGATATGTTGTTTTTTGGAGCATTTTGGTAGTAATACTTGTGTCTGTATGGTGCCCGTGTTCTTGTGTGGATGTGTGGTGTTCTAGATGGGAGTTTTGGTCGTGTTATTGGTGGGGATGGGGGTATGGTATGAATATGTTCCGGTCGTTTCGTTGTGTGTGTTTGGGTCTGTGGTGTGGGTATATTTGAGAGTGATATATATATATATATATATATATATATGTATCAAACGTGTATTTCATTGTTCTTAAAACGTTACCAACGATTTCAATATTTTATATCTTATCTATATAAGTGACTGTAAACTCATCCATTTATTTGTCTAAAAACTCAGAATATGGAAATATAATTTGCAAGGTACGCGTATTATTCTTTTAACCCACATTATCTGTAAACATTTTTTAAACTTTTAAATATTCTTATGTGAGCATCAATTATAATGGTTTAATCAATATTTTTATTTTAATACATTGTTTAAACATTTTCAACTCTCTGCCTCTACGTTTCATGAAATTTTCCAATGATAAAGTTTGTACATTAAATAGTTAAAAATATTATGGTGATGATCAATACGAACATTGTTTGACTTCCCTAAGTACATTTTATTTGTAAATATATATCCGACGTCATCCCTTTCCAGATTTTACTTCTCTTCTTAGCTGAAGTATTAGTTTATGGCATTCTGCATGAGTTTCTAAGAAATGAATTTGAAAATGCCTTAGTTTTGTTTTTTTTTCGTCTTCTTTTTCAATAAGCTTATTCCTCACATTAATATTACTTTTGTCGCATATACTCTTGCTGTAAAAGCAGATATGTATAGGTATGCAAGAAAGTAATCGATATATAAAAATGTCCACTCTGTAAAAATTGTAATTTTGTTTGGCATGTTATTTACTTTTAGAATCAATGTTTTGTTCAATATGTAAGACTAGAATTATGAGATTTATGAAATAACACATTTGTTTGGCCTACCTATATTTTATGCTGGTCGGACACCTTTCCATATGCAATCCATTGTGGGTGTATTTTAAGCTTTCACATGAAAAATGATAATTTTTTATTAGGATCATTATTTAAATCTTATATGATACATTCACTGTAATCCATTAATATCTAGTTACTTATTCGTTCACAATAAAACCAAACCAATCATCAATATTGTAAACATTACTATTATTTTAATTCTGTAGTGAGTATACTTGGGTTTAGGAAACTATAAACCTCGTATTTCTTTGTAATAAAATGTGCATAAAATCTCACATTTCAAAGAAATCTTTTTTGTGGGCGATATAATAGACGGAAATACCTGATAGGAATGTAGAGATCATCTGATCTAGTGAAAAGGTCCAAGCGACACACAATGCAACTCATGGCTTCCTATGGACATGTTTATTTCCTAATAAAAATCGGTTAGTCGATAGCGGAATGTCTCACGTACATCAAAGCAACTGGATCAAAAGAGAATGACGCTAAGCAATTGACGAGCGTTTTAATATTATGGGGCGTCCGGTTGATTATTTCCCGGTATCTTGGAAACTCAAACCCGTTGCTACGAAGATGGCATAAAAGGCAACCCCTTCGATAGGGTAATAGAAAGATTACTTGGAGGATCGAAGTGTTAATGCGATAAAAGTGAATACCGATGGACAAAGCACTGCCACCCAACATAATAATGAACAGCAATTGAAGTGCAATAGAATTCTAATAGATCTTTTTGCATCATTTCCTCCTCTTCCTCGCGCCTTACTCTCTCGCTCTCTCTTTCTCTCTCTCTCTCTATATATATATATATACATATATATATATATATATTTATATATATATATATATATATATTATATGAGCGTATGAGCCTGTTACATATTACTTAATATTAATTATAGCGCTGTTAACTATCGTGTACGGATCTTGGTATGAAATAATGATAAAGTTTAACAGAAGAATTCTATAGATAACATATAGGGTTCAGTAATAAGACAATCTAACGCCGGCATCAACGTAGGCAGTTTTACAAATAAACAAATACTTATATATAACTCCGAATTATACAAACATTGACCCGAAACGGTGTAATGTATAATTTATTTGGGAACATAAATCTAAATTAAAATTCCTAATATGTACAAACCTCTAAGTTACCCTTTATGAAACGCTGAGATATATTTAGATGACCAATGGAAACATGAATACACATTTATAGAATAGATTCCAGCTAAAAACACCACCGTGATATGTAGTAATTTTTCGGAGTAATTGTATTACGAATGCCTTTAAAAAAGTCTTGAATTCATTTGTTTATCTTACCCCTGTATTTTTATGTTCTATCGAATAAGAGTAAGCATGCTATACACAAAACATTGGATTTTAGTAATAAAAACTTCCATATATTTAAAAAGGCATGACACTACAAAATCATATATAGATAGATAGATAGATGGAGAAAGAGAGAGGGGGACAGAAAGATAGATAGATACTTAGATAGATTTAGGCTACATAAATTATGTAATAAACATTCTACTAAAATCATTAAAATTAAAACAGAGCTGTCTCAAAATTTAGTACAAGTATACATTTCTGAATGTTTTAAATGAAGATGGATTATAAGTATTATTGGGATTCATCGAACTTATGTTCTCATCGTGAGTGCGATTTCCACAACGTTTCGGTCGATGCAACTTCTGACCTTCTTCAGATGCATCTTGTCGAATTCGGGAATGCGTCTGTCGAACTCGAGAATTTGGACGGAATTTCGACCGGAACCCTTTAATTTACTTCGCCGGGGGATTATGCTCTTGTTTCATCAGCCAGAGATATATGGGTAGATGTCCTAAGTAGCGATTAAAGTTATCAACTATTTAATGAATGAAAAACTGCCCTTAGAATACATACCATGGCAACATCGAATGTACAATACCATATTAATTTTAAAGGTGGTACAAAAGAAATATTCTGTCACTTGCTTGGATTGATTAAAAAGAGATAATATTGACAAAAGATTAATGATTAAAATATTACTACAGCATTTGGTATTTTCCAGCGATTCCATAAACATAACACATTATGTAAAAATATATACCTGGGATGCATCATTAATACAATATTATTCAGCCTTTATAAATTGAGCAAAAAATTTAACCTGCACTGATAGCTTATGAAAAAATCTCATGCCTATGTTATTTTATTTTTTATATCTGTGGGCGATAATACCTGATTTTGCGTGAAAAGTAAGGAAACGTATTATGGAAAAGAAAAAAGATGTAAGGAATAAATTCGCAAGATCGATAGTAACTTATAAAGTTTGGGTAAAAAAAAACATGTCCCATGCACTAAAATAGTGAATGTATGATGTGCTTGAAAAATATTACAATCACGGATGATACGAATCAATCCTGTGTGTAAAGTGTAATACAGTGTATAAGTAAAATTACTTCGTCAATAACACGAAATTATCTAGAAATATATGGATCTTAAAACACCGATTGACAACGGGAATGGAAATAAAAAAATATAAAATATGAAAATATTAGTGTCTGGTTATGTAATCGAGTCTGAACAACTCATGGGCGAAACCGGTACATTACCAGGGAACACAATCGCTACTGTTAGCAGCAGAAAAATATGCGATCCTGACGAATTTATTCAAAGTAAAAATTAACGCCAAATTAACACGCATGTAAGTAATAAATGAATGCATAACAGTAATATAAGATTAATATAAAATAATGAAGATTGAGTTTATAGGGAACTATACAAACGCCTTCGTATATTGCATGTTAACAGCATATATATTCAACAAGCTATAACAAAACATCTATATGAACATCATATAATCATATAACAACCTTAGATATGTATGTAGAAAATCACATACAATATAAGTTAGGGACGATAAAAATCAATATATAAGATACACAACCAGGTAGTTTCACCATCTTATCTATTAATAAGCAACATTTCATAGGAAGTAGAAAACTTAGAACCATGCATGTAACTTTCAGAAGAACTTCGAAAAGTGTTAAGTATAACAACATTTATTTAAAAAAATAGAAACTCACGATGTAACAATTGTATTCGCGAAAAACCTTGCTGAAAATATAAGGGCGTATTAGATTTATTTGAAAAAATACCATTAAACGTAAAAAGATGATAGAAGCGATGTTTGAACACCATAAATTGCACAATAATAGACACCCTGGGCGTTTTATATCCTATGCATTGCATCTTATAAATGGGTTTCTCTATGCAAATTAAGCTTGCATTAGTAAGACATATTCTACTCGAATTAAAGCGATATTTACTGAGAGTATTATCCGAGTGCGGATTTCCCAATAGATATCCGATGATATGACCTTGTTTGTGACATCACAAAAATCGCCCGGAACTACTTATGTAACAGACGAAGTGAAAATTGCTAAACATCTAATTACGAATTGCAGACTAATATTTTCGACTATTGTTTGCCTCGATTACACAGTTTACAGTGAAAAGTATTACATTGTATCTAGACTAAAAGAGTTCCCAGCTATAAGACTGTATTTAAAACCTTTGTCCGGGAAAGTTAAACAAATTTACAGTAGAAGGAATAACATGCTCGTTCAAATTTAGGTTAGTTCACGACACTTGGCTTGATCAATGATACTCGTATCCGGAATTTATGAGCAGATGCGTACCTGTTTGTCATGTACGTCTCCTCCGACGAATATAATGTCAGATACCATATGTGGTAAGGATTAGAATGGCAGATAATGCAAAATTTGTTGCAGAAGATTAAAAGTGGTGGCTATAGTTATGCCAATACATTACACAGCAGACCCAATTATACATGCATACATATATGCACACACACACACACACACACAAATATATATATATATATACGGTCGTTGTTTTTTTCAGGTGGAATCTACTGGATATGGATAAATATTGATTCAGCGACTCTGAGGAGTCGTAGACAACGAAACACGTGTCAGTGGATATTTATATTTTAACAAGTAATATATATGCCGCTCCCCATGTGGGGGTACCAAATTGGTTAAAGGGAAAATTATTCCCAACTCGCTTGTAGGAAAAAATGTACTTTCGTAATTAATTAAATCCATTCAAAACATATCGCAAAAACAAAAAACACACATCTATATCTCTCCCTCTCTCTCTCTCTCTATCTATCTATCTATCTCTCTCTCTCTCTCTCTCTCTCTCTCTATATATATATATATATATATATATATATATATATATATATATATATATATATATGCGATTGTTGTTTGCAGCTGGAATCTCCTCGGTAATAGTTAGATAAAGATATGTATATATCTATATTTATATCAGTGAAGATATATATATATATATATATATATATATATACACACACATATATATATATATATATATTTATATACATACATATATATATATATATATATATATATATACTTAAGCTCCACACCTGTGGGTTTGTCTGTCTCTACATGAATGGGCTTCTATATAGTTAGTCCTTATATTAAACTGAAAAGGGTCAATAGTAGGAGAGGTAAAAAGTATGTAATTCCGGTATTATTAAATAGTAGCTGAAGGAGGGCAGAGAACGCCGATAATATTGAACCCTATGCATGCTCACACCGTTTCACGCACCGAAACAAAATTTAACATGATAACACAAGCCGGATTAAAGCGCATGACGTATACCAACTCTCACCCCCTCCAATGGATGTGGAACTTTAGGAGGGGGCACATGTAAGTGGAAACCATATACACGTTCACAACGTTTTATGTTCAATAATAAAGCTACAATATATGGCAGAATATTGCCATTTGATGGCGGGAAATTTGAACAATTTATATCGCTCATCTTCACCAACGTTGTCTAACTTATTACTGGGAATCGAATGCACGCTCACACCGTTTAATGTAAAGATACCGAACTTACAATTATAACCTACTGTAGAGATATGGGGTACTATTAGTTACATCGCTCACTCCTATGAACGGAGATGGGGGGGGCCATGAGGGTTGCTTATAATGGAAAACCGTAATAAGTGTTCATACGTTTGGATCAATAAAGCTGGTCAATATTGCTCACTCATATAAATCCCTCTACTCCCAAAAAATGACCAGATAAAGTCGGAGCTGCCTGTGTGCATGTGTGTCTATATGTTTGTACATTGATAGGACGGTGTGATAAAACTCAGTGACTGTTTCCGTCGTAGTGCACATCAATAAGACGAAAATAGAATATAGATACAATAAGTATGTAGAAAATTAATCCCAGTTTTAAAGTGTTCTAAATATATTTATATTGTTATATTAATAAGACTTAATTTTTGAATACACTTTGTGCATTGGGTCAACAACGGATATTTAAAGAAACCCCTGATAACAAGAAATATTACGTAGGTATGATTCCTTACATTCAAAACTTTATATTATGACCACAAAAAGGCATTCAACAATAAAAAAACAATGTATAAAAACAACGCTAGCAAACAAATACTGGGAACTCAAGAAAAGCAGACGTTCGCCGGTAGTCGAATGGAAAGTAGTAAGACAAGCAAACACATGTAGAGACCTAGACGATCCATGTAGATTATTTCTTCATGAAAAATTTGCTTTCCTATAATTTAAAGAACCTCAGCGTCTATTAAACTGTAGGAGAGAAATAGCGAACAGCTGTGTTCACAGGATAAAATTTACTCAATGATAGAGATACAAAATAATTTTAAAAAGTAACAATAACAATAGAAAATTATTAAATAAATAAATAAATACACCTGCATATGCATAAACTATCACACATGTGTGTGTCTATCTATCTATCCATCTATCTCTCTCTCTCTCTCTCTCTCTCTCTATATATATATATATATATATATATATATATATATAAACTAACATATATTAAAAAAAAATCTTAACGTAGATTTAAAACAGGTGAAGACATTAGATATCTACGCTTAAGAGCACACACAAATGAACGCGTCAAACGGAGATCAAATGGGTGTTTGTCATATAACTGACTGCTCATTGGCTGATTAAGAAGGGTTCGGTGGATACTAGAAAGCTGATTGTCCAACTAAAAACTCAATAGAAGGTGCGTATATAAAAACCGCAAAATTCTCACATAAGCCTGGAGTATCCTAGAGTGGATTAAACGCGGAATATTCAGTGGGGCATACTCGCCATAAATATTTTATAACTTACTATACACACACACTTATATATATATATATATATATATATATATATATATATATATATATATATATATATATATATATATATATATAAAATTTAATAGATAAGCAGAGACGTCCTCGTTTAATCTGTGCTGGCGTGTCAGTGAAATATTTAGCCCGAACGTTCCCACAATAGATGAAACGCTAAAATCCGTGTAGTATAACATATATATATATATATATATATTGAAAGATGATGAGCCTTAAGTGGTAAATGACACTGACTAAAGACCTGAGTGTTACCTGGATGGTCAAATTTTCAATCCAGATTTTTCCGCAAAAACCTATTCATTTAAGATCTTGGTAACGTTAACGCGCTCCTTAACGTAAGTATCCGATGTTTTTATAAATAATCTGAATGTGTCATATATGGGGAAAACCGATGCTAACATTAATATTTGTATATAATAATAATGATATAATAAAATCCATATGATGAAAATAATGGCATATATATTTTCATAACTTACTTGATGTCAATACTATCGTACTGAGTACGTTTTAATAAACACATAAAACGATGATTTTTATGTTAATACACACATTTATACTGTGTTTCAAATTATTAACGAGATAACATTTTTTATCCAATTTCTGAAACTTACCGGTAGTTTCGTATCAAAATCTTCGGAAACGTTTAGCAATCCTAGCTGCGCGTGCTGTGAAAATTTTGTAATCTCCTTGCAATGTAAACACCTTGCAATCGTAATTGCTGAATCCATGGTATTTGAGGTGTGTCCAATTATGTACAAGGTTGTTTGCGTCAATAAAATGGGTCGAAAATTTGGATTGAGTAGTTCTAAAAAAGTTATATTACAGAACAGCTAGCAAAATTAAAAACTACCCTCGAAATATCGAAAATGATAGGAAGGTACAATCAAACTGTGAAGAACTGTGTCAAGGACACTGCAAAGGTACGTAAGAGAGCTGATAATGATAAATATAGAGTTGTTTCACGCCGTTCTCTACCTCAAAATTAAACGTGAAGTTGTTAAGAATTCTGGGTAGACGAGTCGAGATGACTTTGACCAAGCCAGATTAAAGAAAGTTTCAAAACGTACTGGATGTCATCTTCTGAAATAAGGGGGAACGTGTTATAAGACCTGACAAAGCCTCCATTATAGCAACATCACATACGGAACCGATGGAAATGGGTAGAGGACAATATGAAAACGGAGTTTTCCAAAGTTTTGTTCACGGATGAAGTGCGTATCACTCTTGATGGCGCAGATGACTGGAGCAAGGGAGGGGTCCTAGATGGATGGCACCGTGATCAGCGTTTAAGGCGCTACTAAGGTGGTGGTAGGATAATGATTTTGGGTGGAATTATCAGAGGTACTTTAATTGGCCCATGGAGAAGCCCAGAAGGCGTAAAAATCTTACATAGCTTTTCTGAATGAGCACTTTCACCATGGCTGAGGAAGCAAAGGTTGACGCTCAGAAGAACCATTGTTTTTATGCAGGATAATGCCCCCTCGCATGCAGCAAACAAAATCAAAGAGTTTTTTTTTTACAACTGGGTTCTCTGGGCGACGGTAAATGGAGTGGTCTGCAATTCACCAGATTTGAACCCAATTGTGAACCTTTAGATCATCATGAAGCGGCGCCTCTATTAAAGTGGACGCCGATTTAAGAGCAAATATGAATTGTGGTATGCGTTCTACCAGGTATCGCGAGGAATAACTGTTGACGAAATCACAAATTTGACTAATTCTGTGGACCAACGTCTTTTACAAGTAATTCATAAAAAGGATCGCATATGCCCTACTAATTATGTCAACGTAGAAATTGATATGTAGTTATAGTGTTCTAAGATTTTTCTTAGTTAATTTAATGTTTGCATATTATTTCAATAAACAAGTTATAGGTATATTATCTTTTTTCTTAACTCGGTAATAACTTGACACAGTGGAATCAACAGATAGTCCTATCTTTTGCCATAGTTTCGTTTATAATGCTTTAAATACTTTTATTTTCGTACTGGGTTTGATGAATAGTGTCATAAGCAGTTTCTCAAAGTTTCATGGATTTATAATCACTCGTCCTGTAAATATTTAAAATAATGTAAAGTCGTTAATAATGTGATACGTAGTGTATATTAGAACTTTAACATGGATTTCCGGACGAGTTCTGTTGCAGTAATCTTCATGCCGTCGTTTGCATAATATTTTATCGTTCGTTTGTGAAAACAGAGAATATTTTTGCACCCCCCAACCCCACAAAAGTAAATTTACCCTTGTTGGTTCGTCTTTTCGTCCCTCCACACATTTTTTAAGAATTACGCCTTGGAATTTTTGAAATTTTACAAAAACATTAAACATGATATGCGTAAAAATAGTAACAGAACGGATTTTCCTGTAAATCATCCGGTTGCTTTATGGTGTGCCTTCCGGGTTAAAATGGCTAAAATTGATAATTTTGTGTTTATCAAAAAGATTGGTGCCTTTGATTTTTATAAAACTTTCTGAAAAATTGTGACGAATTAATTTCTATATTATTGTATTTGTCGATACTTCGCGATAATTCTTGGGTGAGTCATAGAGGTATTTTTAGGGCTCATAAATCACTCGATTTTTGGGACTATTTTACAATATTTTCCCAAACTTTCTGTGTACGCAGTTTTAAATATTGGTGACCTCGAATTTTATTATGATAATTTCTCTTGTAAACCATTGTGGGCTAAGTGGGGGAGACAAATGATGGATTTAGTAAGTTCTTGTTTTGTATCGTGTTCCATATATATATATATATATATATATATATATACATACATACATACATAGATATAATATATATATATACATATATATATATATATATACATACATACATACATATAATATATATATACATATATAATATATATATATACATACATATATATGTATATAATATATATACATACATATATATGTACATGCATATATATAACATATATAACATATATACATACATATATATAATATATATAACATATATATACATACATACTTATAATATGTATATACATACATATATATACATTATATATATACATACATATATATAATATGTATATACATATATATAATATAAATATACATATATATAATATATATATAATATATATATAATATATATATATAATATATACATATATATAATATATACATATATATATATATAATATACATATATATATATAATATACATATATATATAATATATATACATACATATATATATATATAATATATATACATATATATAATATATATAATAAATATATACATATATATAATATATATTTACATATATATAGATAATATACATATATATAATAAATATATACATATATATAATATATATATACAACTATATATAATATACATATATATATATAATATATATATATAATATACATATATATAATAAATATATACATATATATAATATATATATACATATATATAATATACATATATATATAATATATATACATATATATAATATATATATACATATATATAATATGCATATATATAATATGCATATATATAATATATATACATATATATATATAATATACATATATATAATATATATACATATATATAATATGCATATATATATATAATATGTACATACATATACTATATATACATATATATAATATATACATATATATAATATATATATATACATATATAATATATATATATATGTATGCATATATATCATATATATATATATATATGTATACATATATATATAATATATATAATATATATAATATATATGTGTAATATATATATTATATATAATATATATTATAGATAATATATATATTATATACATATAATATATATAATATAATATATGTATATAATACAATATATATATATTATATAATATATATAATATAGATGTATAATATATATATATATATTATATATAATATATTGTATATAATATATATGTATATATATTGTAAATATAATATATATAATACACTATATGTATATAATATAATATATATATTATATAATATATATATAATATAATATATGTATATAATATAATATATATCATATAATATATATATAATATATGTATATAATATATATATAATATAATATATATATATGTATAATATATAATATAGTATATATACTATAATATGTATAATATATAATATATATATATAATATATAAATATATAATATGTAATATAATACATATACGTATAATATATTATATTATAATATAATATACATATATAATATGTAATATATATAATATAATATATATATTATATATACTATATATTATAATATATATAATATATATATAATATAATATATATGTAATATATAATGTAATGTATATGTATATATTATATATAATATATATAATATATATATAATTTATAATCTATATATATAATATATATATATAATATATATATAATATATATGATATATATATATAATATATATAATATATATAATATATATATAATATTTATAATATATATAATATATATAATATATATAATATAATATATATAATATAATATATATAATATATATATAATATATATAAAATATATATATATAATATATATAACATATATATAACATATATATATATATTATATAATATATATAATATATATAATATACATATCTATATATAATATATATAATATAGATATATATGTATATATATAATATATGTATATTTATATATGTAATATATACATATATATATTTATATATTATTTATGAATCACCCTAAAAGCAATAAGGAAGTAGTCAATAATAAAATAGTTGAGTAAGTGGAGCGTCTGGAGAAGAGCCACTCGAAAGAAAAGTTTTATTAAAAGTATGTATGAAGACATTAATTTAAGGAACTCAACTACGCAGCAGAATAAACCAATGGATTAAATTAGGCAAGACAATATCAAGACAATTTAAAGATCAAATGTTTTATCAGTAACTATTAAAATGACTGAAACTAGCTACACCATGTATGTTTGAGATAGAATAAGAAAGATTCGGACAAATCACTGTTAAGATAGGTTTGGAATTATAACAATAAACTCCAAACAGAACATATAGTTCTCTAATCCTCATCGTCTCTTCTTCTCTTCTTCTCTTTCTTCTTCTTATTCTTCTTCTATCTAACCTATCCATCTATTCTATTCTATCTATTTTTTATCTTCTATCTATCTATTTATCTTCTATATATCTATCTATCTATCTATCTATCTATCTATATATATATATATATATATATATATATATATATATATAATGAACTCATTTTCACCCTCCGATTTTGAACTTAATTTGATAAAAAACCAAGGCATTTCATGCAAATATAATATGCACAAGCTTCAGCGCAATATCTGAGGTGTGTTATAGGACTATTGCCTTCCCACTTCTTCGAAAATCGTAGATTCCTATATTTTTTTCTGGTGAGAGTTCACTGCCAAAATCGGTTAATATCAATAGAAATGGTAAAATCTTTTCTCTCTAATCAATTCCCCCTTCCCCTGCCACCATTTACCACCGAGGGGATTGTTCACGAGGGACAGTTACGAAGGAACAACAGTGTGGGTTTTCTTTACGTCGTAGTTGCTTAAAAAAACTGGAATGGAATTTTAACGAATCGAAGGGTTATTTTTTCCATTTTTTTTTCGCTTTTCGCGGTGTTTTAGTTTTTGTCTTCCGAAAATGTCCATCATTTCTGTCCCTGATTTATACTTTTGGTTTTTCCGACTTTATTTTTAAAGAAGTTTTGCCTTTTTTCGCTGTGTTTTTTTTTTGTTTTGTTTTGGTTTTGTCGATGTATAAAGAAGTTTAACATCGTTTTTTTTAATATTTAAACATGTTTATTACTTCGCCTATTCTTTACTTTACCCCCACACACCTACACACAACCAGTCAGTGCCGGGTACGCTCGGTAGTTTATAAATATTCTTATCTCAAGCTTTACAAAGGACGTATTTTTTAATTAGGTTTCAGTCGGCAATTAAGTATGAAAAACCCCGGTTGATTTTATTATAATTTAAAAAATTAAGGTCAGAAATATCTATTGTTTACGTACGAGAGTGGCACATTTACCTTGTATTTTAGTTTTCAATATTTCTGTTTAACACATGTGTTTAAGTGATCATTTATTATTTTATAATTTCGGATATGAATTGTTTCTATGCAAAATTAATGACTTGACGAAAACATGAACTGATATATTTTTTTAATTTTTTTTATTTGTTATCATATACTGGCTACATGAAAAAAAGAAATGCAATTTGTACTCGCTTAGATCTGTTTTGAAACAAGTTTCGCTTTATTAGTTTCGGACGCAAGACGAGTAAATCAGTGAAGTTCATTGCACTCGTTTTATACGCTAATGAAAATATATGTGTGGCTTTATAAATAATGTTTTTAGAAATAACGTCATATATACGTGTGTTTGTACTTACGATAACGTCGAACATTAGTCGGTGTGACTTTGTAAATATTTCACAGTTTTCTTGTGAATATGCTGGGTCGGGATACCAATTTCGGTAAATAAACATCGCTACATTGTTGTGACATTAAATAAAGCAAGGGTAAAACAGTAATACGTTCTCTTTAATCCACACGTAAACGTTGAAGATAATGATATACGTTTCTTATATTTTGAGATACGAATTGTTGTGTTTATTTATTTATTGGTTTGCGAACTATTATACTCATCTTTATTATACTCAAACAAAAAATTTAAAAAAATATATATCAGTCCATGTTTTCGTCAAGTCATTAATTTTGCATAGAAACTATTCATATCCGAAACTATAAAATAATATATTATCACTTAAACACATGTGTAAAACAGAAATATTGAAACCTATAATACAAGGTAAATGTGCCAGTCTTGTACGTAAACAGTAGTTTTAGTTTCTCGACGTTTTTCTCAACTATTCCTTTGGCCTTCCTCAGATTTTAAACCGCGATGGGATAGGAATGCAGAATTTTTAAACTGTATCTTCAGTAATTGCTAGGGCTATGGAAACAACGTATTCTTTTAATTGTTTTAACTCTCAAATATATATTCGACATAGTTAAACACAATTAATGGACCAAGAACCGCATCACTCAACATAAAAAAAACATATACGATATCAATGGATATATAACTGAGAATCAAAGCAAGGAAAAGAATATGCTGTTGTCATAGTCCTATTAATCACTGCCTTCCATAGTTTTTGTTGGCATACAACGTTTTCGCCAAACCATCCTCTGTCCGGCTTTAGGTAGAATTGAAACTATATCTTCAGACAATGCTCACCGGGATATAGAGAGTCAACGTCTCTAATAATAGCACCACGGGCCCCAAAGGGCGATAAAGGTCGGATATTTTGGTCTTAAATAATATTATTAAATAAAAATATACAAATTACTCATCTCATACAAATTCCAATATTGTACAATATATATCATTCGGTACGGTCTCTACAATGGAAGATCAGATGGAAAAAAGGTTGGATTTATAAAACAAAAAAAATGTCCACCCTTGCGCAGAGTGGATAGAGACATGTAATCTCTACCGTTGCAGGACATGCTTATCTTAAAATAGCGATTCCGATCCTCCTCAAAACTGACCAGAAGATCAGTTGGCCAAAACGTGGTAAGATGACAACAACTATGGAAGACAGTAATTACTGAAGATAAAGTTAAAAAGTCCAGCAGTCCTATCCGTCGAGGTTTACAACCTGACAACGGTAAGATGAATAGTTGGCCGAACGCCGTGAAATAACAACTATAAAGATGAGGATAATAGTTCGTAAAAAGTTAAATGAAATATACAAGATATTCATCTCAAATGAATTTAAAAAAATTAAATAATATCTAGAAATTGATGTGTGTATTGTATTTGGATTATTCAGATTACGGATTTTATTTGGATTATTCAGATTAAGAATCTGAGATTGAGAATTCTTCGGATTCTGTAAGGGCCGATTTTTTAATGTGTATCTTGCAGAATCATTTTCTTAAATCGTTAATTATCGTAGATTTTCAAATAGAAACTAAAGGGGAATTACGTAGAAAAAAAAATCTAAACTGGTTTTCAGTGATATTCCTCATGCCTTTCTCATAGAATCTTGATCCTCATCCTCTAATAGAGAGTCATGTTAAACTGAGTTTTATCTAGTAATTTATCCGTTTCATATCTTTTTTATCTCGCAATAATCTAAAAAATTCAAAAAGTGAAATAACAATTCAAGCCCGGAAGCTGTACACACCATCTGTTTAGTTATGAAATCTCGCGTAATACCTTCAAAATCAGACTTGATTTACAAGATTTAGTTTTGATGCAATGTCATTTATTATTATTTATTTTTGCTCGTTACTTTCTTGAAACGGATACACTGTTAATTAAACACACTTTGCTTGTTCTAATATATTGAACTTTCACAATCACGAGCCTGGAGAAACGCTTTAAAAGTTGTATGTTTTTTTTTTATATAATTACTCAAAAGATAACTATGAGTATGAATGTATTCGTATTGTAATTAAGAATTAGACGAAAACCAGTTTTTTTTTCTAAATTCAATGTTCAGCACGTTTATTCCTCATCTATAAGTTTGAATTTCAACACTTTCGGAAATAGCAGATAACCTTATTTTATTCATATATACATGCTAAAATGCATTACTACTTAAAATAATACATAAATGTCAAATGAATTAGAAAGATGAGATCGATAATATTTATTCTTGTTTCAAGGTTTCCTTCCCCTTTCGTTTCAACCAAGGCATAACACATTTAACGTAATAATCTCGACGGAGATCATCCTAAAACGTTTTCGATTTATCAGTGTCAAATATCCTAGGTCATCATGACATAACTCATTCCTCCAGGCGATCTAAAAATAAGCCACAAAATAAAACTATGCGGATAGAAAGAATATCGTTTTGACATGAAAAAACGCCGATTTTAAATTCGAAGAATCAAGAGTCCCAAAGGAGCAGTAAATAACAGAAAAATAGAAACATATTTAAATTCGTGTCCATTGAACGTTGCTCATTTACTGCACTCATTCGACCTATTGTCCATATTATTTGCCTTTACAAATAGATATTTGTAAGGTTTTAATCTATAGCGTTCAGGGGAATCAATTTGTGAGTACATTTGCTATTAAAGGCTCTAAGCTTTAAGTTGTTTAAAGAGTGTGCGATGGGGGATTCAAATACGTGCGAACTTATGCCGAATAAAGATCGAGCTATCGTTGGAATTTTTAAGTTTATGGAAAATATTAAAAAGCCCCCTAAGGCTAATTTAATGAAATAGTAGCGGAAACACCATTTAAGAAAAATATCTGCTATAATTGTTTAATTAAACAAATTTCTCACCCTGATTTGAATAATATGCAAGAGAAAAATAAAACGAAACCCAGATAAGCAAATGAATATTTATTTATTAAACTTTTCTTAAAATATATTTTAAATGCATGTATCGCTATTAACTATAGTTTGAATATGGGGTATAAAAAGTGTTAGTACTACATCACACCTTAGTTTCCTGATTTTTCAAAAAACATTTCCTAATTGCTGTTTAATCTATTAGTTTTTTATTCATCAAAATTAGTATTACAACTACTACTAACAGTAATCCAATACTTAGTGGTATAAGAGTAGTGTTGTTCAAAAGGCCTGCATAAAATAGATAGCATAGTGAAAGTGTATGCTTTACTCTCAAATTAGATCAATTTTCTAAGATATTTTATTCGACAAATATTTCGTACTCGAAGTTTTTGTATTATTTGCCGTGCAGTGCATAACTGCTTTCAAGTTCAGTCGGTGTATTGAATTGCGTTAATTTATAACTTTGAAAACGATAATTATCTAAACAGCCACTATTCTTAAGGAATTCATTAAATATTTTGTGATGAAATTTTATATTTGTTTCTTTATGCAGAGTATACGGCTTTATTACTCAATAGTCTGCAAGTAACATTGTGTTTCGTCTAACAGTTACTTGATCGACTAATTAACAACGTCAACTATTCGAAAGAACTAACTTACTATTTCTTAAACTGTTTCGATCAATACTGCACAGAAGGCTAATGCATTTTTAATATTTACTGATGTGTGAATTCAAATATATATATATATATATATACATATATATATGGTATTTCAATTAACGATTACAGAGAAGACAAATAAATAAACACAGTAGTGGTTCATTCGTGAAAACTTTGGTGAGATATTAATTGCATTATTGTTTTTATTTAACGTTATGTTGTCTTCAGTGTTCATTAAATGTAACCTAGTTTTGTTTATTCAACATATAATTTAGATTATTTCCTTTGAGGTTATCGTACACGAGGTTAGTAAAATCGTACGGTACTTTTCCCCCATGGATAAAACAATTGCAGTATTTTAAATCAGAAGTGTCAGAGAGGTTGCGGTTTCAAAATTTCTATAAGATATTAGGATATGTCGTGTAAAAATAATTTCAGGTCCATGCCGCCAAGATTAACATAGACATAAACCAGCTCAACTAAATTAATAATGGATGAACAAATATCAGCTAACGAATGAATAAGGAAAATGTATGCTTAGAATAAAGTTATTAACCTATATTGGAAAAAAACTCTGACTGGTAGGACAAGAGAAATTTAACAGCATCATTAATATATAAATCAATTCTTTCGATGTTTTAGCACATCCCGTAGTTCGACATAAATACTTACAGGTTAGACAATGCGCAATTGAAATTTTCTCAAATTACATCAAAATAAAGCTTTTTACATTTAGCATTTTACATGAGCATACTTATCCTGATAATTAAATTGAGCAAATTCTGGGGATCATCTGTATACCATCAGGAAAGACGACTGGTACTCTAATTGAATTTAATTAAAAAACAAGAGAAATATTTACTTACAAAATATACTAGTGATCGATTGTAAAATTCCATAGCAAATGGAAATCTTCATACAGTATAATTGCACGCCGCAAACTATTTTGTGCATATTGGTGAATGCAAAACCAATTTATTCATAAATGTTTTTAGTGTAATACCAATAGAAAGCCATTGTTTTCTTTTTTATGTACAACATTATACGCTAAAGTATCCAGAAGAGAGACAGCTGTTTTCATAGTAAGTATGATAAATTAAACATAATGAAAATAAAATGTAAGAATTTATTTTTATCGCATCGGAGGTAGCAATTAAAATATAGATTATTGGACTCTTACTCAAATAATGTCTTCCCAGTCCCATGTGGGATTTTTTTTACATTTGTTACAGCTTATTAACATAGTTTGTACTTTACATCATCTCTGCCGGAGAAAAACCTTCAGAATAAATACTGAGCAATGGCAAAAAAAAAAAAACAAAAAAAAAACTTGCTTAATACAGGTGTGTTGGTCGCAATTATTTGACAAAGGACTACTTACAGAATCGCTAAGAGATGCCGGGTAATCGAATGCGCATAGTCAATCGTAAAATACTTGTCTTCAGAAGCAGTGGCCTTTGACATATAGCATCACAATGCCAGAGAACGCCGAAAGAGAGGAGGTTTTATGTTTTTTTTTTACATAGGCGTCACCACTTAGAAAGGCCGATAGACCACTCAAGGATAAAGGTTAAAGAGTGTAGAGTAGTCAAAAGGACAATATAGTAATGGAAGTGCGATAAATTTGTTAACTTAAGTGGAACGGCTCATCAGAAACTTGTTCACGTTGGACTTGAAGACAACCATATTATAGACAGCTGGAAAGCAGGAAAACGGAAGACAATTCCACAGGCGTGCAGTTCTAAGAAAGAAGTTTTGATCATGGAATCTATGTTTATGTTTAGGCACAAATAAAGAGTGGGGAAAATTATTGATAATGTTTTCAGCTAGTCTAGTGTTTATTGTGAAAGTTTGGCGAGGGGGACAATAGATTGAAGCTCAGACGAACACTTTCCATGAAAATAACGATAAAGCAGAGACACACTCGCAACATCTCTTCTGTGAGATAGAGGTTGCAGCGATGAGAAATGGACATCTCCCACCAGGCCACGAAGTTTATTTTGAACCCTATCAAGGCAGGACAAGTCTTTTCTAGCAGCTCCTACCCATATGTGGCAACAGTATACCATCCTTGGACATATCTGGCTCTTATATAGATATAGAATTACATCAGCAGTGAGATATCTACTGGATCGATAGAAGGATCCGACCATTTTTCCAGCGGCTTTGGCAACAGAATTGATGTACGTATCCCATTTAAGATCAGGAGTAAAGGTCAAGCCCGTAAGCCTGTCAAAACTTGAGGCCTCCCCAAGAAGAGAGCAATTCATTTTAATTTATGCCAGACGGGGATCAGAACGCTGATGATGTAAAGATAGAAGCTTGGTTTTAGATGCATTAAAAATAACCAGCCACTCCTTTCCCCATTGTACAACGTGATCAAGATCAGAGGAGAGAGAATCGGAGAGAACTTGGTCGTTTACTGTCTTATATGTGGTCTACCATAGATGGTAGTGTCGTCAGCAAAACTGTCTACGAATGATGTAAGGATGTGATTTGAAAGATCATTAATGTAGATCAGGAAAAGAGTTGGGCCCAGAATGGACTCCTGAGGGACTCAAGCATTTATACTGCGAGCTTCTGATTTTTGCCCATCAACTACTACTCTTATGAACCTATCAGAGAGAAAGTATTTAGATCTTGTGAAATAAACCTTTATGGCATACCCTATCAAAGGCCTTTGATATGTCAAGAGCAATTGTCCTAGAAATGTTGCCCCTGTCGAGAGATTCGCTAATGCTATGAGATATAAGTGTAAGCACATCTGATGTAGATCTAGCAGAACGGAAACCATATTGTGTGTCACTAAGAAGGTTATATTTGCTGAGATGGTTGATTACTTCTCTATTTAACACAGATTCCATCAACTTACTCATGACGCACAGGAGACTTATTGGCCTGTACTGAGAGAGGGATGAGCGATCACCTGAATTCTTAAATACATGGCATACTGATGACATTTTCCAGGGTGATGGGAAGCAATTCTCCTTAAGACAACGTTTAAAATGTTTTGTAAGTATGGGTGCTAGTTCTGGTTGAAGTTTTTTGAGTACTATAATTGAAATACCGTCAGGGCCGATTGCTTTACTGGTATGAAGGTTTTTGATTAGCTTGGCAACATCACATACATATATTTGTATATCACATAGTCTGTTTTCTGATGCATGAAGACATATTGGGGTTGGCGGCCTTGGTCGCAAAGGGTAGAATTGGCTGCAAAGTTTTTTAGAAAAAGTTTGGCTTTGTCTGATGCTGACGAGATTAACTCAGGTCCATTGATGATAGTTGGAATAGAGCACACGCTTCTGTTCAGGATTCTGTTTGCAATTTACCAACACTGGTGGGAATCAAGCCGCTGCTCAGCTACTTTGGATTTGACGGACTGTTCATACAGCTCTCTTACGTTCTTTATTACTGTCTTACAATGGTTACTTGCAGTCCTGAAAGCGGCTTTAGTTTCCATACATCTATTATGTTGGAAGCAGTGGAAAAAGTGATTTCTGTGCGCAATAGCAGCGGCACATTCTGGAGAAAACTATGCCTGGCTGTTAGGTTTTTGCTGGAACTTTGTTGAGGGTATGAAATTGTCTATACCTACAATTAACCATTCTGTCAGGTCTGATACTATATACGTCTCATCCTTTATAAACATGGAACACAGAGGAAGATCCGATATAAGTGTACGGAAACTATCCCGGTCAGCCATAGTGTATCGTTATACTGTACGATGGAGAGGTACGTCTGAGGACTTATTACATTTCATTTTTATCTTAATTGATACAACTGAGTGGTCGGAATATCCAAGAGGAGACAGAACGGAAACTGAACATAGTTCAGGGCAAGTTGTGAGAAAAAGGTCTAGGAGACTTGCATACTGGCCATCATTGTCGGGCACACGGGTGGATCCGTGAACAATCTGAGTGAGGTCATAAGCAATGGACAAATCATGACAGAA
Organism: Euprymna scolopes; assembly: GCF_053919585.1. Taxonomy (NCBI): domain Eukaryota; kingdom Metazoa; phylum Mollusca; class Cephalopoda; order Sepiida; family Sepiolidae; genus Euprymna; species Euprymna scolopes. Next base: position 103,120,878 of record NC_136484.1, read on the forward strand.
TCTCCCCTCATCATCGGTCTTGTTTGAGTGGGTCAACTATTCCACATTGTGAACATTGAAGTCTCCACATACGTGAATGTTAGCTGACGGATATGCTGATAGAACTTGGTCAATTTTCTCATATATGCTTTTAAAGGTAGTAACTCCGCTGTTATGGGGGTGATAGAGAGTAAATATAAATGCCGTAGTGTGAGCTAGTGCTACTCGGAAGCACATATAGGGTAAGTTAGGATCTTCTCTGGAGATGTCCCTACCACATGGAAAGCCATCTTTTATATAGGCACATATTCCATGCCCATGGCGATCTTGGGGGTCAGATTTGGAAGTTAAGTTAGAGTATCATGTAATTACGAACTGATTTAGGGAAATAGTCTGTCCACTTCCAGTTTCGCTTAAAAATAAAAGGTCTGGTTTTGTCTCCTGTAATTGGGCTTCAACCTCTGGAAGATTAGAACGTAGACCCCTGATGTTGGAGAAGGAGACATGGTAGTGGGGGTCTACGTTGGAAGTTTCAGATCCGGGTTTAATCGTGTATTTTTTATTGAAATTTGTCATGACGGAATTTTGTGAGTTTGTGGACTAGGTCGTCAGACTTGCTTACAGCAGGGCAGAGAGGGGAAACAAAGAGAGAAAAGTAACGAAGAATGTTTTTTGTATTGGCATTAGTCTCCAATTGAACACATACGCTCGTGTCAATAAAAGTACCTTCAGATGGGCAAGAATGCACGGAGTTGATCGATTCCAGGTGTTCTCAAGCTCTAGTGTGTAAGACCGTATGAAACATTTGGAAGCAGGACTCAGCAGGATTTCTATTAGCTGAAGAGGATACAGCAGAATAAATGTAGAGGTTAGCCAAGTTCAAGTTGTTGTTCTGTATAAAAGTCAGTTGGGTCTCAATATACTGTTGGATATTGATGCGACCAAAACTATCGGGGAAGTTTATTTGATGTAATCAGGCTAAGCTCGTTTCAGAACCCTAGAACCATCTCAGTCGACGAGCTGGGCTTTAGCTGTGACTTATAATTGAAGCAACAAAGAGTTGACTACATCGTTGAAATAAACAAACGGTCATTTTCCCAGTAAACTGTGTAACAGTGTGCAAGAATAGGCAGTACCTTGTCATTGCAAGGGGGGCAGGAGACTGTGACCCAATAGTGGCAAGAGAATGGATGTCTCTACTCATTTCTATCTAAACAATATGATATATATGTTGGAGTGCCTCGAGGGTCTATCCTTGGACTTCTGTAATTCCTAATATTCATAAATTACCTTACTGACAAAATTGTATGTGAGATGGGTATGCATGCTGATGACACCACGCTCTATAACAGACACGGCAGAAAAACAAACGAACACATATCTAAAGAAATCGCAGAAACATTAGAGGATGGCGTCCCATCTGTAGTGGAATGGGGACAAAAATGTATGGTCACATTTAATGCTGCCGTGGGTAAACTTGTTTTCTTCAAGAAACCTTCTCTACCACTAATAGTAGTGGCCAAAGACTCTTTATCTGAAACTACATCTTTTAAACACCTCGGCCTAAAGTTAACAGGAAACATGAGTTAGAACACTTTCATTGCCAGGACCGCTGCGAAGAAGGTAGGTTCTCTCTACCGTGGTAGAAAGCTACGAACGCCCGAAAGTATCCTGTACACCTATAAGGCCACCATTCGCCCATGTATGGAGTATTGTTGTCATATTTGGGCTGGTGTATCTGCTACTAATCTCTCGCTCTTAGACAATGTTCAAAAGAGAGTCGCCAATCTGATATGTCCTAAACTGTTATCTAAGCTACAGCCCCTGTTCCGTCGACGAAATGTAGAATCCTCTGCCTGTTCTACAAGTACTTTAACGGTGAAAGCTCAGACGAACTGCAAGCACTTGTACCCCCTCGACGTAAATATGCTCGACAAACCCGACAATCAGCTAAATCCCACCCCTTCACAGAAGGGATCCCTAGATGTAAGAGAGCCTTCTACTCCAGCATTTCCTTCCCCAGAACTGCTAGACTTTGGAATTCCTTTCAGGGTCCCTGCTTATCCCAACTCTACTTACATGCAGATGTTCAAATGTAACGTGAAACGATATCTTGCTGCCAAACTCCCCACATAGTATTCATGTAGATTATGTCCCTGATAGTAACCCCCTACATCAAAGTGGCAATGTGCCTTGTTTGAGATTGAAATATGATAAAAAATATACAATGAGAAGAAGAACTTGATCCACCCAAGGATCTAATTACCTTATAAACGGTTGTGCAGAAACAGAAGCACAACGTGCATCCAGTACTTAACTAGCAAGAATTGAACGGGTTTGGGAATAATTTTACTGCCACGACAGAAGTGCCAACACAGAATCTAATAGAGTGGCCGAGAAAAGGATTCAATACGTAGCTTATGGATGTGCGATTACACGGTTGGGGCTGAATGTTCCGCTACTTTATCTTTAGTCTGTTATAGACACTCTCGTGTCATAATGCGACCAAAAGCGCCTCATCAGCATATTTTCAACGTTATTTTCATCAACGAACCTATACTTCATTCGTTGCGCGTGCAGCAATATTTTTTTTAGACTATATTTATATTTCCAAGGATCTTCTACAACAGAGTGTTTGGCCAGCAATTCTGGGAAAATGATAGCACTCTTAAGGGGGAGGGAAAGGAGGGCCCAAAAACGAAGGAACAAGCGAACCAATAGAGGGCGGAAGGAGGTAAGGTCGTGTGTGGTAGACCCGGTCTTTTATAAGATTCACTTGCAAGAAGGAATGTTGGACCCACGGCGGGAGGCATACTTCCGAATATTGGAACAAACAGAACCAGTATCATTTGTGATCTGGGATCAAGTGTCCTGGAGGGCTTAGATAGCACATGCAAACGACCTCAAATTGGCAGAGGTAGAAGACTGGGAGCCAATAAAACCAGATCCTCTAAGAAGGAGAATGCGAAATGTGACTTTGGTGGAACGAGAGGACATGGGAACGAGTAGTGAGACTGAGGATGACGAAGGTGGTATTAGGAGTTACCCAAAGTTAACTGAACGAGCTCGAGAGCCTTTAGAAGGGACGATCCTCAGCTGAGAAAAAATTGGGCCTCGAACCAGACATGTGGAAAGAATAGGGCGAGGTCGGTTAAGATGAGGAAGACGAATTACCTCTAGCGGATCACCGGACTAATGTGATGAGAAAGACGAATTACCCCTAACGGATCACCGGCCAAATGGGAGGAGGAAGACGAAATACCTCTAGCGGATCTCCAGGCTGATCGGGAAAGAAAAGACAACATACCCCTAGCAGAGCTCCGGAGGAAATTGAGGGCAAGGGAAGAATCGAGGGAATAAGGAGTTAGTACAGAAAAAAGAGGTAACCGGTTGGTGGAGGATGTAGCATTGATATGGGGGCGCCCTCAGTCGTGCAGGTGTGGAAGGCTGGAGCGGGATCACTCCGATGGGAAAGAACCTCAAGGAACCGTAGGTTATCCCGATAAGAAAGATAGGAGGGGTTTGTCAGGCAGAGACTCATATTTTTCAGTTATTAGCATGCACGGAATGAGGTCTCTCACGTGTATGATGGGGCTGACACCTGTGGTAGGAACGTCCTTCGGCATCATCTCTCGAACCTAGGAAGTAGTGAGGGAGATTGAAACTTAGAAATTAAACCTAAGGCAAAACGATCTTTTTCTGCATCTCTTACAGGGATGGATCGAAAATCTTTAGTGATAATAGTCGTACTACTGATGGCAGCGAATGCATGGAAACCCAGCCGGAATACTATATTCAAGAAGACCAGCGAAGTAACTATAACCCGATCAAGATGGATGATTACGTTGATGATTGATTTAAAAACGTATGGAGTGTTACTGGATGATTTTAAGAACGGAGTACTGGAATTGCGCAACATTAAAGGGCAGTTATCTAGACAACATGAGACCGATGGAAAATACTAGAAGTTGTTGGATTCATTCGATCAAGAAATTTTGATGATGCGTTCCCAATCAAGGGAAATGAGTGCGTATCTAGGGCGGTATCAAACGATTAAAAGCCCTGGGAAAGAGAACGGTGATTTCCATCGTTGGCAAGGCGCTAAGTGTAATATTCGCCCTGTGACTCTGGAGGACATGAAGGTTATCAAACGGAAACTTACGGAGTTCGAAAGGGGACAAAGGCAGTTAGGCCAAGCGTCTCCATACTAAAAGTTACCAGGTTTGAATTTGGTCAAAAACCAGACCAGCGTAAATGGGTCGATACGTAATATGAACTCGCTGCGCGAAGATGTGAATAATGTGACAGCGGAGGTAGCACATGACTTGCGAGCGCTGGGGGGTTGTACAACAGGTTCTTTTAATTACAGACAAGGTGCGCCTAACGGGGCAAACCTTACTAACATTGTTAGAGCACATAAAGGCTCAATAAGGCATAATATCGCTGGGACATTTGGCCTCGAGTATTGTGGCCCCGAATCATCCCTGAGGAGTATTACTAAGAATACAAACATCATCTGAGGCTGCCGGTTGATTCCGCTGAGGGGCTTGGGGAGTATTAACAGTTCGTTGGGGTGTGCCACTTTTCTGGAAGGTAGCAAATTAATAGTAGTTACATATGTACCTTTGTTAGATCGGAATAGAGTATTTGAAATTCATCAGGTGTTGAATTTGCCTATACCCTACCCGCGAGTACAAGAGAGGGTTGAGGTGGTTGCTAATACAGGATTGAGACTGCAATCCGGCCTTGAACCTAGCGAGAACAACGTTTATGCTTCTCACACGAGAGAAAGCCATAAAGTGTAAGGGGGATGACCTAGAGGCATGTACGTCCACAAGCCCGATTTATGTAACAGGAAATTACGATTTGTGTATCCTCAGGTGGTTTAAGGAGGAAGATGAGATAATTAGAAAGCACTAACAAGTAGAGGTACTGACAAGCGCAGTGTTGCCTCGAGCAATCAGTATAGCCGATGGCGTCTGGACGTTAGCAACACAGGAGGAGCTGGGGTTAACACGAGTATGTGGAGGACAACCTTCCAAACTATAAGAATAGCACCCCCTTAACGATTATAGAGTTACCTATGGGTTGGTCGGCATTTTGGGTATCTATCTCCCTCCATCTATATTATCAGATAAAAGTAAAATTCCAGGAACGCGTGACGTTTAAGAGGCCGATACATGAGAATGGAAGTGTTTGGGCAAAGTTATGGGAACCCATAGTTAAAATATTTCCAAAAAGGAAACTAGAAAAAAAATCCCGGAATTGTTGAGATCGGTTGAGAGGATCAACATAGATCGATTAACGGATAGGCTAGACTCAATGGAGGTTGTGGAACCAGGAAATGGTACCACGCGACATGTTATCACTTGCTCGGCAACGCTTGGCGTTGTCGCCCTCGTATTATTGATTATCTCGGTAGGATGTGTGCTGAAGAATATTGAAATATCCGGCTAGAAAGGGGAGACTGGTAGCAAGGGCTGAGAGTGAGACAAGGAGGCCAAGGGGTGTTCTCTTTCCCGACAGGTCCGACGAGACTGCCACCGAGTAGGCAACTATACCTCTGGAAGAGAAGCTGTTCTGAGAGCTGGAAGTAAGTATTCGTAAGGAGAAACCAAGCGTAATCCCGAAAGGAAAAATGCCAAGGAAAGGCAGGAACGGAGGGAATGAATGCGACTCCAAAAACAAAATGGAGTAAAGGAAAAATATACGTTATTCTCGAGAGTTCTATTAAGTAAGGAGTGATTAGAACTTAAGCATTCTGAAAGAGATTGAAGAGAAGAAACATTTAATTTATTTTTATTATGTTTTTTTTTTGACCATGAAGAAGTTGAACTTTTTCATAAATTGACCCGGGCATGACTGTCCATTTCAGTTTTAATCTCTCCACTTCAAGAACGCGGGCAAGGGCGGTGTCATTTACAAGTAAATGACAAAATTGTGGGGAGGGAGTGATGTAACATTGTAAAGCATCTGAGGTAAATGATTTGAAAGTGTGGAACGAGAAATCGAATCTGGCTCGTGGGTTTTAGAATTACTGATATTGATTGGTAAAATAAATAAGAGAGTTAAACAGAATAAAAACGAAAAAGTCAAAGTTTTTAAACAGGAAATCATCGCTAAAAATAGATCGGAGAAAACAATAGAAAGTTTAAAGGGTTTACAGTTGATAGGTATGAATAAAGTAGTGAATGTCGGGCGAGCGATCCGATAATTGACCGGTTGATACACTTGATACGTATGAATTGAAGATAAATATGCGTATCAGCCGCCTCATGTCAAAGGCTGTGTTGCGACGGGCTGGCCAAAGATATATAAAACACGGGGTTTTGCGAACAAGGAAGTCAAGCGAGAGTCAGCCAAAGATAGGGAGAGGTAGACGTGCAAATCGAGTAGGCCGTCCCATAGCTGCTGCGCCGCATCTACCCTCCGCATCTACTACCACCAACACCACGATCACAAACACGGACCTTTACAGTGTTCGCACTCAAACAACTTTGATGTTAGAAGGAATTAGTGGTTTATTGTACCTTTTTTTGTAATACACTTAGACTTATTATTTATAACAAGTCTTCTGTTTTGTTTTATTTTTTCCTTTGTTTCCTCGCCCTCGTCCTGTGACGACATACCTGGGGCTCGTGACCTTAGATAGACCCTGTGATGAAAACGTCATTCGTCTAGATGTACAATAATACGGCCACTGCGAGGCCCGTCGATGGTTAGATTGACCGAAAACGCCACTGATTTCAACAGTTTCACTGCGGTTTCAATGTGCCTACTCAGCGAGTGAGAACAGAATTGTAGAAGAAAATCATAGGCCCTTAAGAATATGTCAGCCAGAAAGATATTTTAAACTTGGAGGCGGTGTACTTATCCAACATCACCCAATATAAATACGTTCACCTACGACAGTGCCATAAGATATGCTACATAGATATCATGTTCAAATCAAAGGTGTTGAAGCTACCACACTGTTTAAACCAGACGTGACTGGAGGGACGAATGACAGAGTAGACGTCGTTTCGTTTAAAAATCTGTTTGATTGTGGTAGGAAGAGCTTTATAGGGATCAATTGCTTATTTTATTCTGTTTTTCACTTCCTCGGTGGTTATGTGGTATTTGTAATAAAATCCAAGCAGCCTTTTGAAACATATAATTTCTAACGCCTGAATTGGAAAACTAATAGGGCAAGGAGACGCATTGATATTATCTTTAAACTTAGCTTGATTATCTTGTCCAAGCAAATGTATGTTTTTATGAGATACTCGCTTTAACACTACATACTGTAAACAACTTGTATGTGGTGACTCATTTGCAGAAAATCAGCATTTGTTTCTGTAGTGAAGTGGAAAAAAAGAAATAAACAAATATATATAAGCCACAGCTGTCCCTTCCAAAAGGTCGAGCTCTTCAACGTCCAAAAATAATTCACCGTCATAAAAAGAATTCACCGTCACTTCTTCCAACCGTCGTTTCACTCTCTGCGCTCTTCACCCCTGCTTTAAAAAAAGTACCGTTTATATGCTGCCCATTTCTCCACTTATGCAAATTGACTATCAACCAGAACAATCTAGTTTTCCATTTCTCCAAACAGCCAATTTGCAAAGGGGGACAACTCAAACCACAGTTTCTGGAAATGGTAACGATAGTACATGCACAGACATCACGCTACTTAGTACTCACAGTATTTATTGCTGGAAATAATTAGTTAATTTTGAAGATTTAGCCTGATTTCTAAGTTCTTAGTACTTTGTAATAACTTCGCCTCCATCCATTCAATACATTTATTACATTTAGAACTATATTGAAAATACATAAACTCATTATTTCTCATGATCATTTTCATTGCTTTCTAGGTGGTTATAGATATTTTAACAATGTGTTCATAAATCAGATCAATACATGCTTATTTGTACTTATTCGATTAATATTATTAGTCTATAAGTTAAGCAAGCAAAGACCGACTGGCACACGAGGCTAGTATGCATTTTCACTCGTTCAAGGAATTTCTGGATGCGCATTCTCGATTTATTGGGTAATATTAGGTCTACATGGTTACTAAGTTTTTGGACTTGCAAGTAATTCTAAGTCGAACATCATTAGGAAATATAAGGCAATCAAGCTCATGTTTTTCCTTGTTCACTAAGTTTTTTTTTGTATTCTGGGTATTCATGAAGAAATAACATATAATAAAGTCGCTGTATTTTCGAAAAGCACTATATAGAGTGATCTTTATCTATTTCACCGATTAAGACAATGCGGTAGATGCATTCTTCAAAATGGGTGCATGCATTTTCAACATTTTCAAGACTGGACTGAAGCAAAAACAATTTATTACTTCAGACTAAATTATACATAATAAACCACGGTTCTTGACTCAGGGAAGACTGAAGTTACTATTCGACGATTTAAGCCCCAGAATATGTTTGACTGCTTAATTTGACCGAGCGATATAACGGATATGATATGGCATCTGTGTAGGCTGTAGATTAAAATATAAGGACCTAAGACAATTAGAATCATAAGCAAGTGGTTTTAAATCTCATCCAGATTAACAAGTTCAGTGTTGTAAAACACACACACACACACACGATATTTTAATTACTATATTCGGTTTGTTTATCATTATCGCATGGAAAAATACTCCGAGATAGATGTATCATGTCGAAATATTTTTCTTAATAAATAGACTGTTGTTTATTTTACAAAATCTCCTAATTTAACTTTTTTAACGTATAACCTACGAATATCCTCTTAGCAATTTTTAACATGACTTGTATGACGGATAAATCAATCTAAGTAAGTAACTAACCAACCTACTATATATATATATATATATATATATATATATATATATATATATATATGTTAAAAGGGTCTACAATTTTAAAATAATAATAAGTATAGTCCAATTAAAAAGCAACGTATACCTTTGTTGATAAATATTTACGTACACAGCTAATATTATTTTGTGTCATTTTTTACAAATAAGGCGTACGTAAGAGACTACAGTTTGAGACCAAGGGTACCAGAGGTGTTTAGAAGAGAAAAAAAATATATATGTTGCATTTTACCTGTCGCCTCTCATTATAGACAATGGAGAAGTCTACACGTAAGGGGGAAGAAACTATTAGACTTAAAGGTTTTACGACACTAAATAATTTTTTGATTGCTTGTCGGTACAATGTACGACAAAGGATCATATATGTTATGAGTTTATCAGAGACTATACAATTTACCTATATCTAATATGCGTACAGAAATGTAATATTGCAGTTAGGGGGCAGTTTGGAGCGGCCGATATTGCAGTACTTTTGAAATATAAAATTCTTATTTTTAATCCTAGCGGGAAAGTGTTGTGGCAGATGGGCGAATAATGGATGTATATGTATAAGACAATCTCGGCTTTAAGCTATTACCTAGCCCAAAAATTAAAAACGAATTTCATCACAAATAACCTTGGCGATGCCATCAATATATTCGCTCTTTAGCGACATCGAATTGGATGGATTTATGCTTTTCTTAATTTTCCGAAGGGACCTTCAAACACATGTTTACCATACGTTTATAAATAATTTTGTAAAATTCTACTTTTACATATATATATATATATATATATATATATATATATATATTAGAAACATATTGTTAAACATATTTCCGCACAATTTTTTGTTTAATTCATACTAGCAGTTCAGTCCGGCTTTGCCCGAGCCGAATGTACTATTCTTCACTTCATGTGCACATATATACATATGCATGTATATATAAAGAATTAAAAGGTTTGAATCACATTGAGATAGCCAAGTGTTTAGACGCATAATTGGGAGAGGAATTAAGCAGAGTCTGCAAAGATCAGCCTTTAAAACTTTAACCTATTGGCAGGCAAAGTTCCGCCAAAAACGAAGTAAGACGCTTGCTGCATGTCTGAACAAAATTTATGTAAAATTTCAAATGTTTAGACCCAAAATTTACTGAATAATTTGGTAGAGTACGCAGAAGTCAATTGTTTTAACTTTGCATCAAAATTTGACCTCTTAACATGTATTCTTTTGAGATTAAATCAAATTAAAAAATGTGATCCATATCGAAGTAACCTTTACCTGAAATTTTAAGTCTTTAGACAGCAAATTAGGAGAGGCGTTTGGTAGAGTTCTCAAAGGTCAAATTGTTGAACGGTGACCAATTGATAGTCTAATTTCAGGCCGAAAACCGATTGAAAAGATTTTCCCAAATCTCAATACCCCTTATCTCTAATCTTGAGTGTGTACACTGAAAATCGACAGAGCAGTTTTGTAGGAAAATGTACACACACCGATACACACAGACAATTTTTATAGAGATACAAGTTTTATAGTTATATTGATTTTACATTAAAATTAGAATGTTGAATTACTGAATAATCCACAATATAAATTATATTTAATGCCAAATTACATAACAACCGTTTGACTTATTTAAAAATATCAATGAGAAACTAATAGTTTTATAAGCTATCATGGGAAAAGCCGGATTTCATGCCAAATGTCTTCGTAGGTTAGTGTATGCAAATTATTATACTAGATTACATCTCGGATTGTCGTTTTAACAGTCTAAATCTTTAACTCTTACGCAATCTCGCTTTCGCAAAATTTGACATCCTAAATCATTTGTAAAACTGAAGGGATTTACATAATATCGCAACTGACGTGATTAGCAATGCGATGTGGAAATAGAAGAGAAGCGAATTTGTCCATCTTACTGGACGCCATTATAGAGTAAATTTTGTATTCCGTTCAAGTTGTTTGGGTCAACAAGGAATAATTGGAAAGCAGAAACAGCACATTTGTATAAATGCCTGCGAGCAATTCATATTAGAAGGCCATTCAGAACTTGTGGAAATATGTTCTTAATATATGTTTCATGGTAATGAAAGCTGCTCAAAAGGGAAAGAGCTTATTCGTAAATTTACTTTCTTGTCTTTATATGTATTCAGCTTGAAATATTTACGGTTGTCTCTTTATAAGAATGAAGACATTGTAATCCATATTTGATTAGAATCACATGGAAAACCTAGCTGAATATCAACACACATATATGTGTAAGAATATAGAGCAGACTATTCTTCTGGCAAATACAGAAGGCATTGGGGAGATAAATCAAATCGCATATTAATAGAGTCTTTATTTTTGTGGTTTTTTAATGAATATTTTCGAAACGTCGTCTAATATATAACAAAAAATCATACTAATTATATAAAGTAATGATGTAACAATTCATTCTAAAGAGACCATAAATAATAATGACAGTATAATTCAATAACTTGAGTGTTATTTCTTCCGTCCGTCACACCAATAATTTCCTGGGTAAGGTTAACACTTTTGTCCAAACTTCCAAACTTCTGTACACGTAACGCACCTTCTCTCAACTCCCAACATACTTCTGCTAATTAAACTTATTTCTTCGAAATCCAACTTCAAAATGAACGTCCCTCTAAAAAAATAAACCCTCTTTTATCTCCAACCAGGAGCATTCTATTTGCATATCGGGTGGTCACATTGCAGGCATATAAAATAATAAGACAGCCATTTTTGTTTCTTTCTTCTTCATTCATTTCATTCCACGACCGACCCCTTGAATTATGCACACATGCTAATTAGGTAAGTCGCACGTTTCCCTACACTCCCCCCTGATCTCATGATCACACACAGGGCAGGGGGTGGGCAGTCGTCTTTGTCGGGTACTTCTTCGAAGAATCGGGGGAAGCACTTCCTCATTGGCATCTTCCTCATTACCACCGTTATTGCCACCAGTCTGTTCAATTATCCCCTCTTGTGGTTCCCTATGCGGTGTTTCACAATCAGGGCAAGGGGCAGTATCCGTCTTTGTCGCGTACTCATTCGAATAATTTGAAGCATCACTTCCTCGGTTCCATCTTCCTCAGTATGTTTCATCTTTCCCTCTGGTGGTGCAATAGGCGGTGTTTCACAATCACGGCGGGTGGACAGTATTCGTCTTTCTCGGGTACTTTGATGAGGAACTGGTGGTATTACTTCCTTATGTCCATCGTTCTAATCACTATTGCCACTAGTGCGTTCCATCATTCCCTCATCTGGATCTGAAGGTAGTGTTTCTATGCTTACCTGTAGGGGCAGTAGGCAATCAGGATCATCCCTGAACTGTATATGATCTTCTTCATTATCCTCAGAATCAGAAGAGGTATAACAGGAGTGGAGATCGTTTTACATGACCTGGTACACCATTAATCAACATGGTCTGAGGACTTATGATTTTGTCTATTTTTCCTCTGCAAAATGTTACAATGCACCCAGCATTTTGGTGTTTTATCCAAACACGGTTTCCCACTTGATACGGTGTATTAACAACGCTAACCACTGATGGTGTGGCATCAATTCCTTTTATACGCTGTTCATAGCGGTCATCCCATTAGCTGGTGCAGTTTCTGGTGTTGCATCGTCCTTTGGTGTCACATTATACTAGTACACACCTTCTGGAATAGAACACTGTGCCCTGGCCGCAATTCTTTTAATGGTGCGGTAACACCACTCCGCTATACCGTTACTTTCTGGAAATTATGCACATCGGTAACGCATTCTAATCCCCCATTCCTGCGTAATTTTTTTGAAATTCTTGACATCGAAATGTAGTCGCGTTATCAGTCAGAATTTCCAACGGGGTACCAGGTTAAAAAAAGACATCTCTCGACTGTTGTATAATGCTAGAAGCATCACGTCGTGTCAACAGGCACCATGCCGTGAAACGTGTCGGACCACAATCTGTCAAGGTCAAAAAATGACTGCCCTCATAATGCGTTACACTTATGCCTTGATTGATGCTCTTGTAGTTGAAGGACACACTCTTCGGACAAAATATGTTGTCCTCCGAATTCGGGGATGTCCACTCTGCTTATGTATTGTACGGATCTGGTCAGCTGTTAATTGATCTTTTACGGCCGCGCATGTCTGTTGTGGAAGATAAGATCCCTGCCTCATTACATCAGTACACCTCTTTGGTACTCTAATCAAGCTATCAGCCAAATTCTGCATCGATGAAACTAAGGTAATGCCCACCTACAAGCTGTATTCGTCAACTATACGCTTTATTATTGCTAGTCTCCTTCGTAGTAACATCTCACTTGCAGCGCTAGTCTAAACTCGAGCCTTTTCAGTCAAGGTGTCGGTCAACCAGTGGTAAACACACAGCGAGTCAGTGTGGAGATGCACAACCTTAGCCTGTCATTGCAATGCAAAATTAAGCGCTATTAACGTGGCATCAAGTTCTGCCAAATTTACATGCTGGGCATCATTTTTAGGACGGAGCCAGCACGCATCTTTCACAGCAGAACCTAACTGTTCCAACACGACACTTGTAGCCAGTGAACTTGCGTCAACCCACGCATTCAGTTCGCTTTAAAATACTTGCCACTCACCCTGGGCAGGGTCGTTTCTATGTACTCTGGACAACCTTTCAGCCATCATTTGCTGGAGAGAATCATCATCAACCATGTCATCCAATCCTTTGGTCACTGCAGTTACTCGTCTTTTTAACACACCTGTTGCCGATCGGCGCCATCCAAAGACAGGTAGATGTCCTACTAATTTACCGCAAATAGAAAACACAATGCGTCTTGTCAATACACTGGGTAATTTTGGAATTGCGCTTCCTCGCTTCCATCGCAAAGTATTGCCCTTCTCATAGACCTCTAGGCCTAACACAGGCACCCCGTCCTTTAGGCGCTTAGGGTCTTTGCTTATTAACCCAAACGATTCCAGTTTTGCTCGAACCACACCTGCATACATTATATCCTCATTAACGTAGATGTCGTCAATGTAAGCGTAAGTAGCTTTTGCTGTGGTCTCATCCTGCATCAAAACAGTTTTAATAATAGTTGACATTATTAAGGGTGCTACGTTTAGGCCAAAACCTAAACGTGTCAAGCAATATCATTTTCCCTTGATTATCATTGTCTGAAATTGCAATAATGACTCATGGACACGTATCTGCAGGTAGGTAGAAATAATAATGCATTACTATAAATCACTGAATATGAGCTATTACCGATTTCCAATCAAGTAGAATCAGCCTCGCTTGTTCAAGAAGAGAATAGTCGTAAAGACTTGATGACGGCAGTAAGATCTATGATTAATAGTACAAATCAAACCTCCACAGGACGAGTGCGGAGAGTACTTAAATAATGACGAGGAATAATGTCACACAAGTGTATGAGATTAATTTTTATATATTGTGTACTATTACCTTCATCTTTTTTCTTATTTTTTATACAGTAAAACAACTAAGAAAAAGATAAGCATAATAGTCCGCAATAAATATAAATTAATAAAAAATGTTCATTTCAATAATGACTTCCGATTAATATAATATATACGTATCAGAGCTGAATAACAGTTTTGTTGAGGGGGGAATAGATTTTAAGTGGGTTTTACTTAACCTAAGGCAATTTCCCATGGTTTAGATTAAGATAGAGTGGTGTTGATATCTAGGTAGAGTTGACATTCATATTCTAAATTACGTTGCTGCTTATTTCAATTATGATGACCTCTGTGAGAACTTGTAAGTAAATAATAATAATAATAATAATAATAATAATAATAATAATAATAATAATAGTAACTCATCCCCTCCCATTGCCTCATCACCGTTCCTCCCTCTATAAAAAAGTGTGAAAACAAATAGCCGGAGGAACAGACCGAGGAGAGAGATCCCTGACCGGACCGCCGCTGGATAAGCGCGAAGAGAACTGGGACCTTGGGGAAGCTTAGTGCCACTTAAATTCCAATACAGACCAATAACCGCTTCCAGTAAAAAATCAATAGTGAGGGGTTGCAAACGATATCAAAGGAAGTGGAGAGTGCTGCGCGTCTGGGGAGACTTGTTGTCTCTCAGATTCCATGAAACGCCACAGGTTTTCAATCAGATTTATGTGAAAACTCAATGTGAGCCAATAATAATAATAATAATAATAATAATAATAATAATAATAATAACACAAATAATAATAATAATAACAACAATAATAATAATAATAACAACAATAATAATAATAAACAGCAACTGCACACTCTGTGGACAAAGGGACGAGACGATAAACCATAAACCACGCTTATAAGTGAATGCTGCAAACGGACACGCCCAAATGGGAAGGATAGTACCCTGGAATTATGCAAACACTGCATCTCGAACGCACAGCCAAGTGGTACAACCATATGCCGGCAATGGTACTTTAAAATGAGAATCACAAAGTCCTATAGGAAAAAGATATAAAAACTGATAAACTTATCGAATCAAGAAGACCAGATATCGTATGAATTAACAAGAGAAAGATCATGTAAAATCGTAGAATTTTGCTGTTCAAGCTGACGACATAGTGAATATCAAAGAAAAGGAGACACCGAGCAAATACACAGAACTAGCCAGGGAGCTGAAAGGGATATAGAAAATGAAGAAAATCAGAATGATACCTATAATAGTAGGAGCTCTAGGAACAATCAAGAAAAATTTTGAAAAAAAATAGGAGAAATTGGAATCCAAGGAAAGAGTGGAAAATACAACAAACAACAATCATTAAAACAGCGGAAATATTAAGAAAACCCTTGAATGTGGAAACTAAAACACAGGGCCAACAAGCGCGGGTTAAACAAACTGCTGCAAAGGCAAAACCTGAAAAAGTACACGGAACCAACCACACGGAAACCGCATATCTATATGTTCTCTAACCTAACCCCACCCCCATCCTCACATCAATGTCCCCTCCCAAAGAGAGAGACAAAATAACCAAGTAGAGTCAATCATAAAGGACAGACTGATCAATTGACAAGACGTAAGCCGAATAAATGCAGAGAGAACTGTAACATCGGGAAGGCCTATTGCTAATCATATTCCAACAAATACCAATAACCGCTATAAACGAGAAATAAATGTCAAGCAGCTGTTGCGATAATGCAAGTTTTTTTGGAAATGTTATCGAAAGAAACTATGTGAAAAAAAAATATAATCTAAGGAATAAATTTCCTAAAATGCATTTAAAATTTTATTTAATACCAGTGTTTTGTGTGGGACTTATCTGTACTCTCGAATAGTTGCTCGCGAATCCAAGCGTACAGCAATTTCCGACGTTAACATTTTATCTTGAGCTTGAAAAATTAAGTGACCTAAACCTAGGTCGTAATCTATACTCATATCAGTTTTGTTCATGATCAGTTTAGTGGTGAGGGTTGCAGGAGAGTATATATACATAGACTATCACTAACACCTTTGACCTTTTCCAGGAATAATGTGTGCACTATCGTCATGCCAGGTTTGGTTATAATCGTTTATAGGATATTATATGTACATATGCGATGATCTTGACCTTTGAGGTTAACCTTAAAAAATAGTGTGCACGATACCAATGTGGAGGATAATAATCATGACAGGTTTAGTCATGATCTTTCTAATAATGTGAGCTGTAAGAGAGTATATACATAGGTTATGACCTTGACCTCTGGCCTTAACTTTAACAAATTTTCAACAGAATCCCTAGCTGGGGGACAATCATCATGACAGATTAATGGTGTGGGCTATAGTAGTAGTAGAAGTAGTATATATATATATATATATATATATATATATATATATATATATATATATATACGCTACGACGTTGATCCTTATCTCCAACCGTGGCGTGGACCATCCCTAGATGGGGGGCATCATCACGTCATTTTAACTGATGATCGGTCCAGTTGTTTGCACTGTAGGAAATTTGTACACGAAAACAAGCCCACAAACATTACTACATTATATATATATATATATATATATATATATATATATATATATATATATATATATATATATATATATATATACTCATATTTCAGTCGGGCTTTGCCCGGGTGTTTGGATGTGAATGTTGAGCAAAACAAAAGAAAAAATAATGATAGTAGGAAGGCATGCTCGAACCCGGATCGCGAAGGAGGAAAAGAACGGGAAAAAACTGATGTCTTTGCTGTTAGGACCAGTGCCAATCCGGTAGTGATGTAGAAAAAATAAATGAAATACTTTGTGAAGCTTAACAATTGAAATAAATTTTATAGGAATGAACTGTAGAAAGTTTTTTTTTTTCTGACTGTATGTAAATTTTATACCTTAAAACACTGAGAGGTAAGTAAATTCTGTAAATTGAAACAGTTTATAAATAATACCGAAATAAATCTTCGTCTTATAGAAATTAAGTCCAGTTAAAAGTTTTTTTAATAATAAATACAGTTATATCTCATAGGATTAGCGAATCTCTCGACAGAGGCAACTTTTCTAGGGCAATTGCTCTTGACATATCAAAGGTCTTTGATAGGGTATGGCATAATGGGTTACTTCACAAGATCTCCAGCTATGGTATAGCTGGAAATGTCTTCTCAATTATTAAATCATTTCTCTCTGATAGGTGCATAAGAGTAGTAGTTGATGGGCAAAAATCAGAAGCTCACAGTATAAATGCTTGAGTCCCTCAGGGGTCCATCCTCGGCCCAACTCTTTTCCTGATCTACATTAATGATCTTTCAAATCACATCCTTACATCATTCGTAGACAGTTTTGCTGACGACACTACCATCTATGGTAGCACATCTAAGATATTAAACGACCATGTTCTCTCCGATTCTCTCTACTCTGATCTTGATCACGTTGTACAACGGGGAAAGGAGTGGCTGGTTACTTTTAATGCATCTAAAACCAAATTCTATCTTTACATCATCAACGTTCTGATCCCCACCTGGCATCCATTAAAATGAATGGATCTCGTCTTGGGGAGGCCTCAAAATTTGACAGGCTTCTGTGCTTGACCTTTACTCCTGATCTTAAATGGGATACGTACATCAAATCTGTTGCCAATGCCGCTGGAATAATGCTGGGATCCTTCTATCGATCCAGTAGATATCTCACTGCTGATACAATTCTATATCTATATAAGAGCCAGATACGTCAAAGAATGGAATACTGTTGCCATATATGGGCAGGAGCTGCTAGAAAAAACTTGTCCTGCCTTGATAGGGGTCAAAATAGACTCGTGGCCTGGTGGGAGATGTCCTTTTTTCTTCGCTGCAACCTCTATCTCACAGAAGAGATGTTGCGAGTTTGTCTGTGCTTTATCGTTATTTTCATGGAAAGTGTTCGACTGGCCTTAAATCTATGGTCCCCCTGGCCAAACTTTCACAAGAAACACTCGTCTAGCTGAAAACATTATCAATAATTTTCCCCACACTTTATCTGTGCCTAAACCTAAACATAGATTCCATGATCAAAGCTTCTTTCTTAGAACTGCACGCCTGTGAAATTGTCTTCCGTTTTCCTGCTTTCCAGCTGTCTATAATATGGTTGTCTTCAAGTCCAACGTGAACAAATTTCTGATGAGCCGTTCCACTTAAGTTAACAAATTTACCAGACTTCCATTACTATCGATTACTATATTGTCCTTTTGACTACTCTACACTATTTAACCCTTATCCTTGAGTAACCTATCGGCATTGATAAGTGGTGACGCCTATGAAAAAAAAATTGATAAAAATAATTACATGTCATATTCTGACACGCAGTAAACAAATACTTTAACAAATATGTAACGGTGAAATGTGGTCCCATGCCACATAGCGGAGATAGATCCCCAACCTTTAACAACTCTTTAATAATGAGCGTCTTTTTCATACTACATTTCCTCTTATTTGGTTTCGGTCACTGGATAGGAATATATATATATATATATATATATATATATATATATATATATATGTGTGTGTGTGTGAACGTGTCTGTGTGTGTATATGTATTTGTGTGTGTCTGTGTACATTTTCCTACGCAATAACTCTGTAAATTTTAAGTCTACATACTTGAAATTTGATATAAAGGGTACTGACATTTGGGAAAATCGATGTGATCCGTTTTTAGCCAGAAATGTGGCTCTTAAGGGGTAAAAGCTCACCAATTTGACCTTTTAGAACTCTACCAAAGTCCTCCGACAATTTTGGGTCTAAGCACTTGTATTTTAGATATAGTTTCCTTGGGCATAGATCTTACTTAATAACTTAATTTGACCCCAAAACAATAAATTTTAAGGGGGCATAATAGGGGCTAAAGTTTTAAAAAAATTAACCTGTGCGATCTCTTTCAAATTACTCAGACAATTTCTGGGCTAAATATTTGAAATTTTACATCAAGGGTATTTAGAGATAGGGCAAGCTTTTTCATCAATTTGGGTCGAAAGTTTGTAGTTACCAATATATAAATGTATGTATGTGTGTCTGTTTGCATTTCTGCCTTAAACTTACAATAGAGACGACGGATTTTACCAATGTCTGTACCGTTTTAAAGTTCGACCTTTCATACGACAAATATCGAAAACTTGACTAAAAACATTAATATCTGCCCCTTCAACTACAGCGAGGGTCACTTTTTTCGCCGAGATTTTTGAAAGTTATCGTCTCCTTTATACTCTCTAGCCTTGATTAAAAAAAAATGTCGCTTCCGGTTTAGCGGTGGTCGTAACAGCATAAACGTCATGTTTTACCCCGTTCTTTTCCTCCTTTGCGGTACGGGTTCGAGCTTGCCTTCCTACTACCACCTTTTTTTATTGGCTCAACGTACACATCCAAACACCCGGGCAACGCCAGACTGAAATGCTAGTACATTTATAATAACGAATGTTATATGTTTATTACATGCTAGTGGATCTTTTTCGCGGAAGTTTATTTCCTTAACATTAAAAACCGAACTTTTTGAAAAGTGCCTTAACTTATGATTATCAAGTCGTATCTCAATCGGTATATTTCTTTGTAATTAAGATATATAATTATTTCCATGCTCTCTTTATTTTTTTCTTATATTAAATTTTATATGCTTGAAATGTGAATGCACTTGTGCCTATCTCGCTACAATAATTATGCTGACATTTTCCTGGTTTGATTGCTTTTGTTTTACGCATATCAACCCTTTCCAGGTCATTTAATACCGAATCCGGTGATTTTGAAGAACACTTTTTTAATAGAATATATTTGTTTTTTGCAATTCGGTTTCTATTTATCACATAGTTGGGCCACTAACAGGTACTACCACTCCGGGTCAGAGTGAACATGGGAGCAATGGCAATTAAAGGGTAGCTCCACACTTCCCAAAGCCCGCAAGCTGGGGCTTCACCATCGGATATAGTTTAAGGTCATATCCAGGACCCTTTATTTGAAGGAGGAATAAATGTAAACATGTATTTCTCGTGAGTAAAGGTGCTTCATATTAATAATAATTTAACTAATGAAAATAAGGGGCATATATTTAAGCTTTATTAGATAACACAACAATTTCTTTTAGTATTTAGTAACTAAAAGAATAATTGCTCAACGAACAAATGTATCCTTTATTTACAATGTTAAAATAGAAGGGAATAGAAAGAGATATTCAGGAAATGTTTATTTTGGAGATTAAATAACATATTTTAGCAAATTCTATGTAAAAATTTACTCAAATATTTATTCTGTAATCAAGTTATTTGTTTTTTTTTATAATATTTACCTCGTTTTGCTTAATTTTGCTTATAGCGAAAATCTTACTGTGCCTATCACATGATTTCTTAGGAGAATAACAAATCACGATTCGTTTATGAAAAAAATAAATATGTGAACATCTTCATGACAACGGCAGTTTGTCCTACTATTGAACAAACATAAGTTACTTCAATATTGTTCATATATTCATACAAGCAACACCTTCTTAGTAAGGATTCTTTGGAAATAGTCCGTAATACAGTTCAATACGCATGAAACTATATTTCTTATTTTCTCACGCGTCCTAGCAGATTTTGTCTCTTTAGATCATCCGCTAACGTTTCTTAATTAGCGAAATCGTTTATTTATCGCAACGTGTGGTATTGCATATTGGTTCCCACGAACATTGGCCTGAAGATAGAATTTAATAAAGAGTGAGGACAACGTTTATTTGTTGTTTTCTATAAGGCCTTCAATCGTTCAATTTGGAATATCGTAAAACAATCTTTCGATTCTAAAGAAAATTCGTTGATCGAAGAAAACAACGGAAAAATCGATTCTAAAAGACTTATATTGATTAATATAAAAAGGGAAACATAAATTATGTAGGCATTCATAATGTCCTCAACATTTCAATAAATATTATTTTAAATGTAACACAATAAAAATGAGTACGTTTCTTTAGGTTACTTGTTTGAAATTTCTCTCAGATATAACGCGTTTTTAATACTAACACTCGCTTCTTATACTGCTCTCCATTGAATATATATATATATATATATATATATATATATGCGTGTGTGGATGTGTATACCTATATGTATTACACATACATACGCACGCACTCATAAGCACACCCACACACAAACACACACACATATATATATATATATATATAATATATATATATATATATATATATATATATATATATATATATATATATATATATATATATGTGTATATATATATAGTGAGAGAAGGAGAGGAAAAGAGACAGAAATACAGGCAGAAAGACTGAGAGAAAGAACCAAAGAGATAGATAGATAATAGTTTCAAATAAATATATATGATTTTTCTTAACCCTCCAAATACAGGTTGCGGGGGTCGTCAGGCCTTTTTAGGAACTAACTTCCTCCACAAATAAATAAAAATAAAAAGAAGACTTACATGCAAAACAAACGGAGGTTTATTCACAGAAACCAACCATTAACAAATAAAATATAATTCTCTTTATAATGAGCTCAGAAGTCCATTTTAAGTGTTCGTATAAAAAAAAGGAAAATGTATTTTTTTGTTGAACTGTTCATATGTTAAAACATGTTAAGAGAGACAATAGGTAATGTTCGCCTGTGAAATTGTATGAAGCGCGCGGAGCGGTGAAAATGGAAGAGGGATAGTAACACGCGTGGACGTCCGAATGAGAATGCAGTTGAGAGAGAGAGAGAGAGATTTGATGTTTGTGTATGCTTAAATACTTTTGCGTCTTGTTCTTATCCGGCTTCAGACGTCTGGGGGTGGCGTAGACGGGTTGTCTATTCGTTTTAATATAATGCCTTGCATTATGTTTAATATTATCCGTGACTTTGAATGGCTGAGTAAGTTGTGGGTATTTTTGAAACAGCCGACGAATGTACGTCTCTTCAGGTAAGGCAGAACTAATCCCAGTAGACTGGTATCTTGTGGTGATAACTTTAATTACGACTTTTGTTTGGTTATCAGTCAGTATGCGATTAGTCATGTCTACTGATAGATTAAATCGTACTAGGTGATCTGCTCCTAATATTCGTGTCGTCACGGCTATGATAAAAATCCACGAAAATGTGCGACGCAAGCCGAGATTGACGCTTAAGTACTTTTCACCGTATGTTGGTATTTGTGTGGCATTAGTTTTCTGTGGTATCACGCTTATTTCGGATCCAGTGTCTATTAAGAAGTTATATCTGTGGTTACTGTCACGAATATAAAATAGACGACCTTTAGTGGAAAACCCAGCGACAGTTGTCGTCACTACTGGCTGGAATGATCGTTTCCCTGGTTCTTGTTTTTAAAATAACAAGGATAAGTGCAACGCCTCGTTTCTGTGCCGAATTTTTTGTGGTAAAAAAGATTTCGTTCGCTCGTTCTCGTGTGTTGCTTCGACCTGTACTAAAACTTCGTTTTCGGTAGTTAGGTCGTTTATTAAATTAGTAACGACGGTTTATTTGCATTAATTCCTGCAATTGACGAGTGAGATTTTCGACCGTGGTTTTTAGTCCGGCTACTTCGTCGTCTCTCGTCTGTTTTGGCTGTACTTGCGCTGAGTTTACTTTGCGGTTCCTCAGATTTTCATGAATTCGGTCTGCCATGTCGGCGAGCTTTTCAGTGCTTGTCTCTTCCGTTGTGGGTGCCAGAATTTGTACTGTTGTGTCTGGGAGTTTATCCAGCCATAAACTTCTCATTATATATTTCGGACATATTATTGTCCTCTAGCAATGATCGCATGTATCGTAAAAGTTGTGACGGTGTGCGATCTCCCAATTCTACTTGGGTGAAGAGATTGCGTAACATTGTCTCGTTTGATAAGCCAGTCCGTCTCAAAATGGCCTCCTGAAGTTTATCGTATGGATTATTTTCTGGTACGTTCTACAATAAATCAGTCACCTCTTCGACGACGTCTGCCGGGAGTTTTTCAACCAAATAACAATACTTGGTTCGCTGAGACGTAATCCGTTTTGCGTCGAAAAGGGCCTGGATCTGGATAAACCACGTCTTTATAATGGTGGGATTTAAATCTGGCATATTCAGCGTTAATGTAGCCAGATGTGTTTCAGCACGGGGAGGTTCTATTTTTCTGTTTTTCGTTTGAAAGTGATTTTAAAGCCTTTAAACTGTCGGTTGACTTGTTTCGAGTACGCGAAGCTTGAAATGTGAAGAGTGATAGTAACACGTGTGGAACATCCGAATGAGAATGCAGTTGAGAGAGAGATTTGATGTTTGTGTGTGCTTAAATACTATTTGGACCGGCTCCCAGCGAGCTTAAGAAGAAAAGTTTAGAAAAATCATCTTGGAGAAATCCCATTGGACGGAAACATCACGTGGGGTGCTCTGTACTACGTCCGCTCGTTTTGAGTCGATTTAATATATAAGGCGACGCCGGAATTTGCGTGGGAGTTATTTTTTATTTTTCACGCGACAACATAATCATAATCATACTGCGCGCCTAAATTGTATTTATTTTTATAACAATTTTTAATCCGAATCTTAACCGTGTCAACTGGCACAAGGTGTTTTGGATTTTACTTACCTCCAATGTAAATCATGATAACATTTGACAATGGATCTTTTAAGACCAAGTCACCAGTTTCGTGTGCTTTAGTAGCGTAGTATGTTACTCTCAAACGATCAACGAATTAGTAATATATATATATATATATATATATATATATATATATATATATATATATAATAGTATTACATTTCATTAATACAAATAAGTAGGACACTAAACAGCGAAATATTATTCAAGGAATCGCGTAGCCATATTGCATTCCGCAAAGATAATCTACTTCTTAATTTCGTAAATCGGGCGAACCCTTGTTTCTGAAAAGGGGCGTAAAATAATAATTGTTCTTAATTTTTTTTGTACATATGTTTATACGACTTACGTTCGTATCGGTGTTAGAGTGATAGATAGGAAAGCTCGGTGTTTTAATCCAGCTGTAAAAACATCGTGCCTACAATGACTAAGTATTATTATTATTATTATTATTATTATTATTATTATTATATACTCACATACACACACAAAAAAAAAAAAAAAAAAAGCTAGCATTTAATAAAACAGAAATACACAAATTTAAATACTGAAATAAAATAGAGTTATTAATATTTTAAATCTAAAATAAAAAGCATGAAAACGGTTTATTTAAAAAAAAAATGTTTTGAACGCCACTAACTCAATTTATTCACTACAGTTATGCAATTTGGAGACGGAATTGTTTTTATTGAGATAAGTGATATCAATTTTATTCATGCTTTTTATTTTAGATTTAAAATATTAATAACTCTATTTTATTTCAGTATTTAAATTTGTGTATTTCTGTTTTATTAAATGCTAGCTTTTTTTTTTTTTTTTTTTTTTTTTTTTTCTCGTACATAAATGTTTATTAATCTACCGAGTTGATTGCAAAAATAGATTACGAATTGTACTTATTTTGAGTTCGTGTTAGGGGAATCTATCACCATACTTTCCCTTAAACACGTCCGTTCGACTTTTATTAAGTACAATACTTAATAGTTTATTTTATTTTTATTTATTTTATTTATTTATTTTTTTTTTTATTTTTATTTTTTTTTTTTTTAATGGAGAGTAGAAAACGCATTGTGGATGCGTTATCGGCAGCTCCTGTTACTCTCGCTTCTTCTTATTTGTCCCTCAGTCCTCATTTTTTAATGAGTGATTTTTCTGACAAAGGGAGAAGAAAAAGCTGTTTTCTAGGTTGGCAGTATTTTGTGCGAACAGTTGGCTGAGATGGTGGAAATTTTCTGTTTCTATGTCTATCATTGTAGCCATGTCACTAGTAAGGGTGCTGGAGGTAAACGTTTTGTCTGGGCTGACGTTATCCGCCTGATAGTCAGGGACCCGAACCTTGGATTAACCACTAAGGAGGCTGTCCTATCAGCAGGTGCAAAGTACTGGAGCTGCTGTATTGCCATTTGGTGAATGGATTCTGGACCATGCAGTAGCTTCTGGTGGGGCCTCTCGATGCCATACTAGTGGGTAATTGTTACGGCTTTACCTTATCATTAGCTACAAATAAAAAAAAAAAAAAATTCTTCGTTTCTTTTTCTCTCTTAATTTCCCCTCTCTGTCCTGCTCTAAGTAAATCTGACGACCTAGTCCACAAATTTCAAAATTTCATCATGACAAGTTTCAAGAAAAAATACACGATTAAACCCGGTTCTCCAACTTCCAACGTAGACCCCTACTACCATGTCTCCTTCTCCAACATCAGGGGTCTACGTTCTAACCTTCCAGAGGTTGAAACCCAATTACAGGAGACTAAACCAGACCTTTTATTTTTAAGTGAAACTGGCATTGGACAGGCTATTTCCCTAGAAGAGTTCGCAATTAAAGGATACTCTAACTTAACCTCTAAATCTGACCCCCAAGATCGCCATGGGCATGGAATATGTGCCTATATTAAAGATAGCTTTCCATGTGGTAGGGACATCTCCAGGGAAGATCCTAACTTACCCTATATGTGCTTCCGGGTTGCTTTAGCTCACACTACGGCATTTTTATTTACTCTCTATCGCCCCCACAACAGCGGAGTTACTATATTTAAAAGCATATCTGAGAAAATTGACCAAGTCCTATCTGCTTATCCTTCAGCTAACATTCACGTATGTGGAGACTTCAATGTTCACAACGTCGAATGGTTGACCCACTCAAGCAAGACCGATGATGAGGGGAGGTTCTGTCATGATTTCTCCATTGCCTATGACCTCACTCAGATAGTTCAGGAACCCACCCGTGTGCCCGACAATGACGGCCAGTATGCTAGCCTACTAGACCTTTTTCTCACAACTTGCCCTGAGCTATGTTCAGTTTCTGTTCTGTCGCCTCTTGGATCTTCCGACCACTCTGTTGTATCAATTAAGATAAAAATGAAATGTAATAAGTCCCCAGACGTACCTCTTCATCGTACAGTATATCGATACACTAAGGCTGACTGGGATAGCTTCCGTACATTTATAACTGATCTACCTCTGCATTCCATATTTAAAAAGGATGTGTCCTCTATAGTATTAGACCTGACGGAATGGTTAATTGTAGGTATTGATCATTTCATACCCTCGAAAAAGTTTCAGCAAAAACCTAACAGCCAGCCATGGTTCTCTCCAGAATGTGCTGCTGCCATTGCGCACAGAAATCACTTTTTCCACTGTTTCCAACGTAATAGATGTATGGAAACTAAAGCCGCTTTCAGGACTGCCAGCAACCATTGTAAGAAAGTAATAAAGAACGCAAGATGGTTGTATGCTCAATCTGTTAAGTCCAAAGTAGATGAGCAGCGGCTTGGTTCCCACCAGTTTTGGCAAATAGCAAACAGAATTCTGAACAGAAATGTGCGCTCCATTCCAACTATCATCAATGGACCTGAGGTAATCTCGTCAGCATCAGACAAAGCCAAACTCTTTGTCAAGAATTTTGCAGCTAATTCTACCTTTTGCGATCAAGGCCGCCAACCCCCAATATTTCCTCCTGTATCTGAAAACACACTATGTGATATACGTATATCTGTACGTGATGTTGCCAAGCTAATCAAAAACCTTGATTCCAGTAAAGCAACTGGCCCTGACGGTATTCCAATTATAGTACTCAAAAAACTTCGACCTGAACTAGCGCCCATACTTACAAAACTATTTAAACGTTGTCTTAAGGAGAATAGTTTCCCATCTCCCTGGAAAATTTCATCTGTATGCCCTGTATTTAAGAATTCAGGTGATCGCTCATCCCCCTCTCAGTACAGGCCAATAAGTCTCCTGTGCGTCATGAGTAAGTTGCTGGAATCTGTGTTAAATTCAGAAGTAATCAACCATCTCAACAAAAATAACCTTCTTAGTGACACTCAATATGGTTTCCGTTCTGCTAGATCTACAGCAGATGTGCTTACAGTTATATCTCATAGGATAAGCAAATCTCTCGACGGAGGCAACCTTTCTAGGGCAATTGCTCTTGACATATCAAAGGCCTTTGATAGGGTATGGCATAAAGGTTTACTTCATAAGATCTCTAGCTATGGTATAGCTGGAAATGTCTTCTCAATTATTAAATCATTTCTTTCTGATAGGTTCATAAAAGTAGTAGTTGAGGGGCAAAAATCAGAAGCCCACAGTATTAATGCCGGTGTCCCTCAGGGGTCCATCCTGGGCCCAACTCTTTTCCTGATCTACATTAATGATCTTCCAAATCACATCCTTACATCATTTGTAGACATTTATGCTGACGACACTACCATTTATGGTAGTACATCTAAGACAGTAAACGACCAAGTTCTCTCCAATTCTCTCTCCTCTGATCTTGAGCATGTAGTACAATGGGGAAAGGAGTGGCTGGTTACTTTTAATGCATCTAAAACCAAGCTCCTCTCTTTACATCATCAACATTCTGATCCACATCTGGCATCAATTGAAATGAATGGCTCTCGTCTTCAGGAGGCCTCAAGTTTTGACAAGCTTCTGGGATTGACCATTACTCCTGATCTTAAATGGAACACGTACATCAAATCTGTTGCCAAGGCCGCTGGAAAAATGGTGGGATCTTTCTATCGATCCAGTAGATATCTCACTGCTGATGCAATTCTCTATCTATATAAGAGCCAGGTACGTCCAAGGATGGAATACTGTTGCCACATCTGGGCAGGAGCTGCTAGAAAGGACTTGGCCTGCCTTGATAGAGTTCAAAATAGACTTCGTAGCCTCGTAGGAGATGTCCTTTTCTCTTCCTTGCAACCTCTATCTCACAGAAGAGATGTTGCGAGTTTGTCTCTTATGTATCGTTATTTTCATGGAAAGTGTTCGACTGAGCTTCAATCTATGGTCCCCCCTCGCAAAACTTTCACAAGAAACACTCGTCTAGCTGTAAACACTATCAATAATTCCCCCCACTCTTTATCTGTGCCTAAACCTAAACGTAGATTCCATGAACAAAGCTTTTTTATTAGAACTGCACGCCTGTGGAATTGTCTTCCGTTTTCCTGCTTTCCGGCTGACTACAATATGTTTGTCTTCAAGTCTAACGTAAATAAGTTCTTGATGAGCCGTTCCATATAAGTTATCAAATTTAACAAATTTTCATTACTAATGATTATTATATTGTCCAATTTCTACTGTACACTCTTTAACCCTTATCCTTGAGTTGCCTCTTTGACCTTGATAATGAGTTGATACCTATGAAAAAAAAAAAAAAGAAAAAGTCCAATGTGAACAAGTTCTAATTGAATCGTCCCCCTAAGTAATCCAAGTTTCAAAATTCCCACTGTTTACTATGCTAAAATCACAATGACTAATGTATACCTATTAACCCTTATCCTTGAGTGGCCTCTGGGCCTTGATAAGTGGTGACACCCTTGTAAAAAAAAAAAAAAAAAAAAAAAAAAACCATTCAAGAATTTTTATTTTTAATAGTAGCATGCAAAACGGAATTCATTTCTATCTTAGAAAAGTTGTTTTAGCAATAATATAAATGAGACAGCCTTAATGTCAAACACAAAATTGATATCATGTGACAAATCTGCATAGGAAATAACTCCGGATCAAATACGGAAAACTGCCAAATAAGTAAGCAATAAGCGATTTTCCTCGTATGTATATATATACATATATATATATATATATATATATATATATATATATATATATATATATATATCGGAATATGAGCGAGGAATGTAATTATTCGTACGTGTAACTCTATTGATAAAATTAATTTATAAAAACGTGTTACTAGTTTTGTTGTTTGTCTGTTTAAATGGCGAAGACTATTTGACCAACATTATTGATTAATGTTGCCATTTCTTCTTTGTCAAATCTGCAATTGGTGACAGGGAATGGTAGCAAACTGTGTAGTGCACAAATACCTGTTTTTCTGAAATTCTTATGGCGGTAATT
>NC_136484.1:103155039-103170039 GCF_053919585.1 Euprymna scolopes
CCGCTTTATTAGTCGAAGTAGCCAAAAATAGGAAGCAACAAGGTCAACCAAGAGCGCACTATATCCGATGTACAGAGTACAAATGCTAGATAAACACAAACACCCAGATATCCGCATACACGCACATATATATGCACCCACATATTATATGCATATAAATGTATTATATGATAGGTAAACAAGTGTATGCGCCAAAGTGCCATATACTTAGTTTTATACGGAAGGTCTACTGACAGAACAAATTTCAGATATTGATTAAGTGTTTCATTATATGTAATATTGTTCCATATGCCTTATACCAAATATGATTATTATCATACATATTCTGGGATGTTTAGAAAAAAACTTTACGTATTAGTTGCATTATTCTCACTAATATAACCTCTTACATGTAATACATATTTTACAATATTTCTGAATAAAATGTAAATCTTCACAGAATTTCGAACGAACGCATTCTCTAATATTGCTCTTAGTTTTTGTCAGCAATTGTAGGTAGAATTTTTAAAGTATTCGTATCGTATAGTAAGTATCGTAATTAAATCTTCAAACTCCGAATGAGTGCCAGTTAAAACTCACTTTACATAGGCTCTTATCTTTAAAGCCGAAACCCTTTTCAGAAAATTCTCATAACAATTTTCAGAGCAATGTACAAAGTTGAGTTTTCGCACGAAATTCTATACGCATACTCGACATTGAAAGAAATAGTTAAGAGTCTGACAATATGTAACTGAAGAATGTCGCACGTTGCGTCGGTGGAAATGTTGAAATGATAACGCTCAAGATCGGATCAATACACCTGATGATCGAAATAATTCGAATAATCAATGCCCAGTTTAAAAGAAGACAAGAAAAACATTACATGATTTCCATGACGAAGACAAGCAAACATCGCCCTTATAAAACGTAGAGGAAATCACTGTAAATAAAACATATTTTAACTTTAAATTGAAAGTATTTGTAAAAAAATCACTAATGCTACACGCACACACATACACAAACACACACACACATATATATGTAATACATATATATATGTAATATATATATATATATATATATATATATATTTATATATATATATATATACACACACAGAGGCCCGACAATATTTTTCGGACACTTTGAAAAAAGTACCTTACTAGTGCCAAAAACTTTTGAGATTGTAAGTATGTAGTTGAGGAGTGGAAATCACCTACTCGTGTGTAATTGTTTCGCTTGGCTTTGATAATTTGATTTTATTTTATGATTTTCGCGAAAACTTGCGCGACACTATTTGTTGGATATGACAAAAAAACGTATTTTTTAAGAGCTATGTTCATATTGATGTATGTAAATTTTCTGCTTTTAAAATTAGCTGTCATAATTAGAATTAATTATATGTTCGATTTTACCGGCAAAGCAATTAAGTTTAATGAGGTAAAATGCAGTCAAAGAAGTCCTTTGATTTGCACGATAAAAGCAAGAAGGTGGCCTCAGCATCAAGAAGGGGGTCCATGGATTTGAAACTGTGGAAATCAACCGTCGAATCCATGGCAAAGACAAACGCCGAGCGGAGAAATATGAGGGCAGAAAAGAGCAATTGACAAGAGGACTGAAAAGAGAATGAAGAGGACTGTGACACGACTTTTTTCATCTGGAGAAAAGGTTACAGCAAGTAAAGTGAAGGAGAAATGTGAATTGGATGTAAACGTCCGAACAGTACGAAGAACGTTGCATAGGATTGGTTTGAAGTGTGCACAAGCTAAGAAAAACACACTAAGAAAGAAACACAAAGGAGCAAGACGGGAGAGTGCTAAAAGGTGTTTAACAAATCATGTTGACTTTAAGAAGATTATATTTACTGATGAGAAGCGTTTCAAGTTTGATGGGGCCGATAGATAGTGTACTTGGTCGAGAAGGGATGAGCCTGTTGTATTGAACAAACGACAGATTGGAGGAGGAGCTATGGTTTGGGGTATTATCTTTGCTAATGGAAAGATATGGTTGGAGTGGCTGAAAGGACGACAGAACAGCGAAAGTTACAAACATTTGCTGGACGAGAAGACCCTACCAAGAATAAGAAGAGAGATGGGGAATGATTTCGTTCTACCGCAAGACAATTGCAGCATCCATGTATCAAAACTCATGAAAGAAGGGCTAAAATGACTACTTTGGAATGGGCTGCAAAAAGCCCAGGGCTAAATTTAATACACATATTTAAGAAACGCTGGCGCAATTTGTCTATGATGGACCTGAATTAACGTAAAAGGCTCAACTATAGAAAGGAATACTAGATTCCAAAAAACAAGTAAGAGAAACACGTAAAGATGTTATTGTGCATATGTTTGAGCATAATGAAGAAAGATTGATAAAAGTTATTGAGAAGAAAGGTGATATAGAGAATATTAACAGTTTTTCTACGGTGTCCGAAAAATAATGTCGCGTGTGTTTTGTAAAATATTTTCCTTACTTAATCGATTTTCTTCCAATTTTATTACAGCTATTGTCTATATATGTTTATGCCACTCTATTGAAGGAATTTCTTCACTCTACATTACTCGGCAAGGCGAATACTAAAGCGTCCAAAAATATTGTTGGGCCGCTATGTATACATATATATATATATATATATATATATATATATATATATATAATAAAAATTACAATTAAATTCACCAAAATGATTCAAGATGGTAAAATTAAAGTATATTATAAATATTAAAGAATTAATATTTATAAAATTATCTCAGCCAGATGTAAAACTCGATAAAACCAAATAGGAACTAGAGCTTATAATATGAGCAAATAGTTAATAAAACATGTTAATAACACTTTGAAATGAGTTAAAAACATATTTAATATGAAAATAACACACTAGATAAATGGATAGTCCTTAATCCGCGGAGTTTCGAAGAAACACTTTACTCCTCATCAGAGGGTAGGGATTAGCAAAATGCGGGATCGTATATTGCATACAGAAGTATTTGATGAAACAACGAGTAAGTCAAAGATCTTACTTGAAAACAAAAAAAAAGTGAAGCAGAAGGAATATGGTGAGAAAAGGTGATTACACATGAATGATGATGATGAGAAGGGAAGTATTTCTTCGAAACTCCGCGGATTAAGGACTACCAATTTATCTAGTGTTTCCTTTTCAGATTAAATATGTTTTTAACTAATTTCAAAGTGTTTTTAACATATTGTATTAACTGTTTGCTCATATATAAATATATATATATATATATATATATATATATATATATATATATATATATATATATATACACAGGCGGCAAATAGAAGTCAGAAGTTGTAATTTTTCAAAAACTGCAAATTTAAGCTAAATTTAATGTAACTGTTTAAACAACCTATACCGTATTTGGTTGGTCTTTTATTTTTCTGAAATTTTACCTGATTATATTTGACTTTTTTTTAGTAATATTTTAGTGTTCTTGTCAGTTAAAAAAATAACCTGTTATTTAAATGTTACTGTAGGATATTATTGCTACACAAATACAACAGAAACACAATTAACTAGTTAATATTTAGTAGCATATCCCTTCTGCAATTTGACAGACTGCAATCTTTTGGAAATTCCTTGAAGTAGACTTCAGCAATTCTCTGGTGAAAGGACACCCCATTTTTCTTTAATTTTTTCCCAGAGTTCTTCCAAATTTGGCATTTAATCATTGTGTAGCTCTTGCTTGATGTAATGCCATACGTTTTCGATACGATTGAAGTCTGGAGATTGTGCAGGCCAATCCAAGCACAGAATGCCATACTCTTCCAGGAACCGCTTGACGTTGCCAGCTGTGTGAATGGGAGCATTATCCAGCATGAAGATTGGATTATCATCCATATTCTGACCAAATTAGAATAGAAAATTCCCAGTCAACATATTGATGTATTTGGTCGAATTAATTCAATCTTACAAGCGAACTATAGACCCTGGACCATTGGTGTTAATAATGCGTCACACCAATACTGAACCTCCACAATCTTGCATTGTTGAAACGGAACACCCAGGATAAAATTCTTTGCCTTTCCTCCGACGAACCTACTGCCTACCATATTGCGTAGCCTAGTTAACTTGGGTTCGTCGCTAAAAAGCACTTTAGCCTAATATGAAGAGTCATGATCTTCATTGCATCAGACGAAGTTCAGACGGCGCTTTCTGTTCTTTACTGAAATCATTGGCTTGCGTCTTCCAACATATCCTCGCGAAGTAAATTCCTTTATATGTTGTCGACAGTGGAAAAAGCACTTTTTAACAAGATTGCACTGTTGTTGGAATTGGGGAGCCGTTTAAAATCTGTTTCTTAAGCTGCGGATCTAAATAGCATTGTTTCCCCTGTTAGAAAGGAGAAAGACATTGACATGAAACGACTAGATTAAGGGGCATCACGAACATTGTGTTTTGGTGCTTGTGCACAGTCTTTTCTACCGTTTTCTCATAAACCGGAAAGGTAGAGATAAATGAGCTCCAGGCGATGACTAAGAAAAACTCCTGCCATCTTGACTAAATGTTATGTTGTGTAACCTGGAACAACAGCAATTACGATTAGCGATGCTTTGTTGCCTGTTGCTCGATAGTGTAAACTGATTTAGAACGAAAATTTAAGCAGGTGATAAAGGAATTTGTTGTTGCGGAATTGATTTTGTCTCTTCAATTAGACGTTATTTTTTTAATTAACGTGAACATTAGCACATTTGAAATAAAAGTAAAATATGAACAGGTTAAAATATAGAAAAATAAAAGCCCAACCAAATGAGGTATAGGTTGTTTAAAGAGTTACATTAAATGTAGATTAAATGTGCAGCTTTTATATCCTTGATTCGTACAGAACATGAATTTTCAAGCGGCGAATCTTCGTCCTCGCATGTTGAGCATTGTATTACCTTCAGAAATGATGGAAGACTGCTATCGCTCTTAGGATGTGTACTCAACTGTCTTACCAGTAGATGGTTTCCAATAAGAATAATCGATTTTGATCAAACAAAATCGAATTGTGTTTTTCTATGACGACAACTTTATCGTTTCACCTTGCAATTTTTGCTAGATTTACCCAGGTTTTTACTGGTCTTGCTTAGGATCGAAGTATACGCTACTAAAAATATTTAAGTTGCTATTATAGATTTAAATCTACATTCTAGTTCTCTTAATTTGTCCCCCTATTTCAAGAAGTTTACAAGTACATGTTCACGAAAGCATTACCATTTTACATATAATACGTATGCGTGTGTATGTATATTTATAAATACATATGTGTGTATTGTTTCTTTAATATTCAGCATTAATATAGGTCAAAGTATATGTCAGGCATGTTTTCTTGGTTATTATATTTTGATTCAAGGAATTCAAAATATTTTAGTTGTCAATCATGTTACTTAATTCCGAATATTATATTTTTTGGTATTTTTTGTGAACATCAAGCGCCGCATTCTAAACAAATCATCGGCATAGTGATATTTACCCACAACCAATATCAAGATATGAATAGCACAAACACTCTCCGGCACAAATATTATGATAACCACCAGTCTCTTTCGTGAGTAGTTCCAGCCAGTTTCAATATACAAGTGAATACTGGCATTCTGATTAAATGTCCATTGATTATTTTATAATCACTTTCTAGAATATGGTTAAACGTAATATTAATTAATGTAAATTTAATCATTGACAATCACCGTTACTTTTGAGATCATTGCCTGCCATTTTTAATCCGGCAAATAGACGGACATAATGATTTAGAAAGAATAGACGTTGATTTCTCTAAAAGAAAATAACGTACCAAGACAAAGTACATTAAAATGGGATTAGTCCAAGTTCATGTATATTCATGACAGTGGACGCCGCCTAATCTGCTAAATGGATTTTTTTCAACCTAAAGATTACAAGATTCGGAAGACTTTATTGTCCATAATCTCTTATCAACCGCAGACAAAGTCCAGGAAAACAGAAAGAAAGACAATATCTATATGAACTACATGATTTTTAATGTGTCTTCAAATTTCCGAAGATAATTTCGAAATAGAATAACCTAATTTTCTGTCCACCCGATTGTGTTTCTGTAGCCAGTTATATATCGAGCCAAAATTGTTATGTCTGGCTGAATCAAATATTGGCACCAACCCAATTATATAAAAACTAGCATTAAGCGGTATGAATGTTGTGTGGTTTCTCTATTTTATACTGTTTCATTTTATTGTACACACATCTTGTTCGAATGAAAATTTCACGATGAATTTAAAAAAAAAATCTCGCATTGGAACTTTTTTTCTAATTAGTCGTACGGATCTAGCTTCAAAATATATCTCTATATACAATTCTATATAAGGATAAAATGACATGGGCACGCCTGCTCTCGTTTGATAGCCGAATCTAAGCAACTTTCTCCTTGAGCAGCAGCAGAAAGTTTACAATCTTTGAAAACTATATGTTGTTACAGTTCAAATCTAGTATCGAGCTATTTTCAATTCGTGTAGGATATATAGAGTCGCTTTGTCCCGGCTTATTAAAGGGCGGGGAAGTCTACCATTGGCAAAGCACCACTAAACTCTATCCCATCAAACGAAAACGCAAGGGGCTAATCTTCATATTGTACCGAGACGAGTAACTGCTAATATGCTTATCAGAAGCGTCTATAGTTACGTTTATATATCCCTATAATAAAGGCGGAACTAATATTGACGGGTGATTTTGGTAAGTAAAACACAAATATATTCAACAATGGCAAAAATTGAAAATAGGTATAAATTCAGAAAATTAATTAAAATTTTCAATTGCTGTGTCGCACTCTTATGCTTAATTTCTCAGGACATCGAAATTGAAAGTCAAACAATTTCCACGGTCACGATTACGAATGAACCAAAATATAAGGGTGAAAAGCAAAGTAAATATCTACTAAATGGGCGTGAACGCGACAGTTACAAAATCATTTAGATCGATCCGGCAATTATTAACGCACCACATACGGTAATTTAAAAGGAAAATAATCCATAATGAAATAGAGAATAAACTCGAAATTTTCACTAACTTTTCCATCCGATTAAATCAAAGTAATGGATATTAATTCATATCTGATTCCATGCGTCATACAATACATGGCGTTTTACTATTTCCTGTTTCTTTTTTTATTTCTCTTTTCATTGCGCCTTTTCTTTATTAAAGAAGGAAAACCATGAATCGCAAAACTTTAGGCAATCTACTCTGCTTGGTTAAGTCTCATCCACAGTTTCCAAAAATAGAATAATTCCGCAACTTGCAAAAAGGCAAAGGTTTCGTTTTTCAGGGTTCATTCCTGGGGAGATGCGTATTTCCAGCTCGCGCTGAACTAGGTCCATAACCTTATGTTCGATATTAAATATCTCCTATTTCTCTCCGTTAGTCCCCGAGTTAGTAACTCCAAACTTAACGCCTTATGTCATCCAATACAGAAGCCGAAAAGATCATATATTTATAGGATTCTCGTACAGGAAGCTGATTCATTTCAAAACGCTCTTGTATGTTTATTGAATTTGCTTATTCCTATCGTGTAGTCATTACACGTTTCGATGCAATTCATCTCCGCTACTTTCTAACAATTGATGGCGACAATTCAAGGGTCCTCCATTTTATTTCAACTATCGCTCCTGATGAAATTTCTCCAACAATGCCGGGTTTCGGCACTAGCATCTTTCCCACGTATAACACGAAAATAGATAACTTAATTGGGAAAAACCGATTGCCTGATTTAAAGTTTCGACAGGCTCCCTCTGCTTATGTGGCGAAGCGAAAAAAAAATGGCGGGACCTGATCCCATAGTGACCAAGTGGCATCCGGAATTAGGAACGTCTAACATTACTTCTGGAGAAAGACATTGACATGAAACGTCAAATTTGTTCATACTTTTATTTGTCCTTTCTGTACAGGCACTATACGGATATTCCAACAGTGCGCCAGCCAATTTATTACCCTGACCTCTGACGTAATTTATCTCTAAATTGTATTCTTAAAAATAATAGTGTCCAATTTTGTAGTGTGCAGTTCTTATTCCGCATTCGATCCAGATATCCTAACAGGTTGTGATCGAAATCCGCATTCGTTAGCGTCCACGATGCGGTTACGTAGACGTCAAAATGCTCTACACTCAACAATTAAGTCAACGCGTTATATTTAATGGTTTAATGCATTATCTGGTGCTTATATAATTTTCTGGGGAAGTAACTGTCGGGTTTCAAGTTACGTTATCTATATTTTTGCTACAATAGCGTTCCAATGTTTTCACACTTCGCATGGACTGCAAACTGGATGCCTTCTCAAATGTAAATATTCCAAGACGGGATCACATCATAAAATTTGGTTGATGCGGTCAAATGTTTGCTGAAGGTTCGTTTAGTAAAATCGTGTGTTCTCTTAAAAGAGATCTGTTAGGGATGCTGTCACTCCAGAAATATTTTTTTCCTCAACATGCGATCCAACTGTTTCTAGGAATCTTCATAAACTCCTTACATTCTGAGGTTCTGGGTATTCCTTTATAGCCCTCCCTTTGGCTTCGTTCTGGCATGCGTGATAATGTAGCCAAAGTTCCGCACAAATTCACTCGTCGCTAAAGTGATATTTCACTTTGCTGCTTCTAAACGTTCGAAGATTCGTTGTATGGTCTTGAAGTGATCTTCCCAACTATCATTGTAAACGACGATATAGTCCACGTAAAGGTCGACTCGGCCTATTCCAGTTGCATGAACGCTGGTTGAAGTAAGGTATCCTAAATAGTATGACCTTTTACTGGTATGTCTTATCTGGAACCACGAATGTTGTAATCTACGTTGCTCTTTCTGTCATAGTTACTGGCATACACATTTTCAGCACGACACCTTTCGTGATAACGCTGGCATTCCCTATCCGATCAATCCCGTCCTTTCGTCTTCGTGTTGGATAGAGATATTCCACAGTAATGCCACTTTCCTTACAATACATACTATGTGCAGCATCTTACCTACCCTACCGCCTTATTTACGAAACAACACCGGCATGCCACAGCGTCCTGGCTTGGCTAAAATATCCTCCGGATGTAACATGTATTGACATTTTTTCTTGGTCTTTTCTTTTAAGCTCGCAGTTTTACTCGATTTTTTTATTAGTCTTCTCGCATTCAGTTCGATCTCGTGTTCAGTTAATTCTGGGTTTCCTGGAACATCAGGGAATAATCCGGGGTGCTTACTTAAGAGATTACTTAGTTCTTTGTGACGTTTCTTGATAAATGGTACCACTTCTCATTGAATTTGCTGAGCATTATGGAGTTATTCAGTTTGACAGAGGCACTATAGACTCATATTCTACGCTACCGTCGGACTTTTCATGACAGTGAGATTGTGTTTTGTTTCACTATCGGTAACATGTGTTAAGTATTGCTTTCAGTGTATTTTTTTCAATCGGTTAACATGACACAGCTATTTTACGCCTCTGATTTTGCGAACTTATTTTGTCATTCACGTCGTTGGTTATGTTGACTATCTTGTAAGGTCCTTGAAACTTATAATCAAAGGGGGTCGCTTGCACTTGTACGCGAATCAGGACTTTCTGTCCGCGCAGATTTTTATGGTCCCCGACCGTTTTCGTATCGCTGCTTCATTCAATAACTATTCAACAAAACAATAACGGAAAGGATGACACAATCCCGGAGAATTGCATTTATTCATTTTATGTGTGTGTTTTTTTTTAAATCAACAATTTAATCGGACGGGGAAAAAATAGTAAATGCGCAAAATGAAAGGCTCTTTAAATTCTCGATTTCAGGGTAGAATACGTCAAACGATAAACATTATTTGGATTGGTCATATTAATCGCCTTATTTAAGGTTCGGATCACTTCATTTACTTACGTAACAATGCGAGATAAAAAATTAAAGCTAATGACTGGGAGGTTATCTGGTGACACCTGGCATTAGAAACATAGCAGGTATACGAGTATGTATAATAACTGACAAAGTTCAACGTCCCTATTTTATTTTCCACATCACCCTTAGGTAAGTGTGACATTTGATATCTTCTCTCTGATATAGAAGAGGTCGCCATTGGATTGTGTTCCTCAGTCGTGGTAATATCAATAGATATAGAAAAATGTGTTAAAATAAAAACGGAATAGAAAGGTGTTGACCATATAAGTGATGTTATCAAAAACAATCAACCGTTTATTATCCTCTGATCAACGTTAATGTTGTAAGACTTAAAATACTAATGAAAATCGTACTGGATATGGCCTTAAACTATATCCAGCAGTGAGGCCCCAGCTTGCGGGCTCTGTGGATTGTGGAGCCACCCTTTAATTACCATTGCTTCCACGTCCACTCTGACCCGGATTGGTTGTACCTGTTAAGGTCCCAACTATGGGTTAAATAAAAACCGACTTGAAAACGACAAATACATTATATTATTTTTTTTTTCTTCAAATTCTTGGAATTCGGCAGAGGTTGATATGCCGTAACACAAAAACAGCCAACAACCAACTAATGAAAATGCGCGCAATCAATTTAACTGGAGATAACTACAAATTAAAGAAATGAAGGTAACGGATTTAACGATATACGTATTGAGCTTTAGTTAAAATGTTTACTACTTTGAGAGACTAGTATTTTAAATATTTTATTTTATAAACTACTCAATTTAAATAGTGATATTTTCTCAAATTTAATATACCGTACTTTTAATTAAAAAAACAGGCTTTTAAATTACAATTATTTGTATTAATTTAATTTCTAATATGTAATAATTTATACATTATGAATAATAAGAGATTGTAATGACTTTAAGTTATTAGTCTGCTATTTCTAATTAAAATAATATGGCAACTATCAATAAAACATTATCAACGCGAAATACTTTTAAATTAATCTTTCGATTATATTATTTTTTCGATTATGCATTTTGAATGATTCTTAAATTTAATTTATTTTCCAGTAATATAAAACTTATTTTGGTTCATAAAATGAATTATGACTAAACGTGGTTTGACTATAAAGAAAATTTGGTATCAAATGCGTAAAGCACAAACTCAGTTTAACTTGCTAATTACAGTAACTTTTTAATAAAGTAAATTATTATCTTTAATAAGAAACGTCTTATTGGTATTCAGAAATGCATGCTGAATTTTTAAAAAAAGGTGTCTTTCCGTCCCCAATTATTTGCGATCTGCAATACCTAAACATATCTTCTGAAAAACTATTCAATACGATGAATACAATTAGTTTATTTAATGAGTGGATGCTAATTAGTTTAGGATACAAATAATTTCGTAGATGGTATAACGTCGCTTAAGTATAGATATCTGTATCTCTAATCCTATTTGGTATTTCTTCTTAGGCAATTTCCGTATCAGTCTAGTGCATACAGAATACTTAGTAATAATTATATATAAGCTATTTTGGCATTAATTCTTGCCGCTACCAATTTTGCGTCTTCTCTTAAACGAGTAACCCGATTTCATCTAATAAATCTTTGTAACAAATGTGTCTTTTTCTTAGCAGAGAAGTTACTATTTTTTATTACAACCTCTATCCTACGACCTCTATCTTGCTTTTTCCTATCCTTTTCCCCTCTATTTCCAAGTCTATTTTGATTCACCCGGACTACCCCATTTATTGTGTTTGGAGGTATTAATAATAATAAAAAAATAATAATAAGTAAGAAATAAAGATGAATTTGACCCAAATCTTCAGTTTCAATTTTATTACACCTAAAAAAAACTGTGTTCTAGGCATGTTTCCTCTAAATTATATTCATACAAAACACTTTTCTTTATTTTTTATGAATTCCATACAAATCCGAAGTTTAGTACCTGAAACCAGCTTTTTTTAAAATAATTTTTGGTGGACAGTCGCGCTATATTTGGTTTGGAATCGAAATTTAAGCTGGATTTACGGTGTATAAGAATGTTGAACAATTTTTAATATCGATACCTTTGTAAAAAATATTGGAAACTACAGACTATGTTTCTCATCTTTTTTTTTTTTTTTTGTAAAGGATAAACTAACACATGATCGGTTAAGTCAGCCTTATTTCCAATAGAAGCATTATCTTTATGCAACTTTATGAAAAAGTGAGTGTAGAGTTGAGTTATTACCCCCGTTCTACGAAATAAATGTATATATGGGAATTGTCTATATAAAGATGTAGCAAGATAAACATTACTACCGAAAGAGTAGTAGAAACTCGCTATGAAGCGAGCGAACAACAGGAGATGTTAAATTTGAGAGAAACAACTTACCTTATAGGCTTGCATGGACTGATGTTTATTAGTTGTTTCCTTTCGGATAAAGTTAATGTCAGGAGAAAGATAAAACATCTTTCTCTGGCTTTCCTCGTCTACGTTTTATAGGACGGTGCTTTTTCGAGTGGTATTTCATAGCATATCTTTTAAAACTTGATGTAGTTATGTTTGGGGGTATTTCGTCTTATAGATAATATTGGGGCATCAGGAA
Source organism: Euprymna scolopes (assembly GCF_053919585.1). Taxonomy (NCBI): domain Eukaryota; kingdom Metazoa; phylum Mollusca; class Cephalopoda; order Sepiida; family Sepiolidae; genus Euprymna; species Euprymna scolopes. The sequence goes on from NC_136484.1 coordinate 103,167,480, forward strand.
AGAATACGCACCGTTTCTGGGCCTTCCTCTCACATTATACATGCGAGAATATCAAAAGCTACTATATTTAAATCAATTGTTCTGCTGAATAATATACATAATTTATTGATCATAGGAAATAATAGCTCTGATGTATTTTTTGTAATATTTAATAAGAAAGTAAATATTTTAAATTTATATAGTAAGTATGACACAACATAGTCCATCCGTATTTTGTCTGTGCTAGATTTTTGTACTGTCAACGTTGTTATTATCGAAACATATCGTAGGTTAATAACGATAGATGGAGTACCCATCTTTAGAAATGTTATTCTAGCTCGGTAGTGATGCATGCACATATCATACTGATACTTAAGTTTAAATAATTAGTGTTGTTTTCATTTTACTAAGTTAATTGATTTACAATGAGATAATTTATAACGAAATAATAAAACCTTTTAATCTAGAAATACGTTAACTAAAAACGTTAGCACAGCTATTTGTTAGTTCATTAATTACTGTAATTAATATCGATAAATATAGAATTCGTTTACAATCCTACATGAAACTGTAAATATTATATTTAAATTCTTTTTTAATCATTTTATTTATATGAAAACATCTTCAAAAAATTTACTAAGTAATCAAATAGCAGTTTTTTATTTAGCAATATTTATTTATTTGTCCGATCTGTATTTCCATTGAACGTCTTTTTGCAGTATCAACCGTAAACAAATTTATCGAGTAAATTCCCATTCACTATAAGATATATTACTTGTTTTGAAATGTACTGCTTTTCTTCCCAACTCATGTACTGCTTTTAAAGTAAAGAGAGACTATGAATTATAACAGCATGTCCCTTTCTTCGATTTCTCTGGAAAAGGGTGCAGTGTTTGTAACAAAAAGAATATTCAAAAGAAAGCAAAACGACAAAGCTTTGAGGCGAAAATCAGGGAGAGTTAATTCTGCAATTGAAAGCGTGGTGCGATAAGTAAATTCGTTATCTTCAGGCAAATAGATTCTTTGAAAGTCTTGTCAATATCAGATAGCGCTACGTGTAAGTGGTAGGCAGTCATAAATCAATGCGACTTAGGTAATAAGGTGAGAAGCAAGTTGGACTTCTCCAGTCCTTCCCTGAAGCTAATTTGATGGCATCTGTAAAAGTACGAATATAAAACCTATCATGAGAAGTCTACTTGTGTTCTTCCTTTAGGGACTACATGCAGACATGAATGTTCAAATAAAGTTATGGGACGTTCGATAATAATTTTAATACCTTACTTTTGCATTGCTTTCATTGTTTACTTAGATGTATTATATCTGTATACATTGGATGAAATTGGTCCATTTTGGCTGTCACAATTCTATTGTGTATATATACATACATATATATATATATACATATATATATATATAAAGGTAATATACTACTAATTTTTAATTCATCTTAATCCTAATTAAATGTATACATGCTGCCTCGTTTATTTTTCTTTTTCTCTTATATTATTTATATAATTTATTGTGTTTTTATTTTTCTTGTTTTGCAAACTTTCTCTTGTCCTAAGCTGGAATTCGTCACTCCCCCCTCGTACGGGCAAAACACTGCTCACTCCTTCTATATTCTAAGTAAACCAGCTATAAAAAATAGCCTACGCGAAGTAAATTCCAGAATATATCACACACCTGGATTTATTTTTCCTACATTAGAAGAAGATTGGACTATATCCAATTTAAGGTATTGAAAAATAGGTAGTTTGTTAATCACTGTTATTATTTTCTTTAATAAATGGGCATATCATAGCTAAATGCAACTGGTATAAGTATTAATACGTACGCTTGTTTAAGCTTTAAAAATTACACATAAAAATACCTTTAATAAATTGATAATGATAAGATTTATAACATATATGGAAATCAAAGTAGAAAAAAATACGTAAGGGTCATTTCTGGTCGTATATATACAAAACAACACTGAATTCGAGTCCTGAAAAAGGTCGATTATCCTTAATTTAGATAGAGATGTAATTATTAGGATAATTATACAAATGAGCAAATCATCATACTGATACTTAAGTTTACATAATTAGTGTTGTTTTCATTTTACTAAGTTAATTGATTTACAATGAGATAATTTATAACGAAATAATAAAACCTTTTAATCTAGAAATACGTTAACTAAAAACATTAGCACAGTTATTTGTTAGTTCATTAATTACTTTAATTAATGCCGATAAATATAGAATTCGTTTACAATCCTACATGAAACTTTAAATATTATATTTAAATTCTGTTTTAATCATTTTTTTTATATGAAAACCATCTTCACAAAATTTACTATTAAATCAAATAGCAGTTTTTATTTAGCAATATTTATTTATTTGTCCGATCTGTATTTCCATTAAACGTCTTTTTGCAGTAAGGTTACCCAAGTTTGTTTTTAATCGAGATCAATTAAATACGAGATGTTTTTCTTTGGGAATATTGTTCACCCAATGCGTATGGGAATAATGTAAGTTATACATATTTGTGTGTATGTATATATATATATATATATATATATATATATATATATATATATATA
>NC_136484.1:103175039-103190039 GCF_053919585.1 Euprymna scolopes
GCTAAGCATATTTGCGGAATCATACCGACTACATTTTGTAGTAGATTTTGGTGATACACCAAGGTCTTGTCATTATTTATGATTAAGCCGTATGTCGATCTAGTTAGTAGAGGACTAAGATATATATATATATATATATATATATATATATATATATATATATATATATATATATATATATATACCCTAACTCGCTACAAGAAAAAATAATGACACGAATTGAATGAAAGAAACAAAGAACTCAAATGCTGGAATAAAATAAACATGTCGTTTATTTTCTGTTGAGAAATGAAAGTCTTGGGTGTGCATGTGTTCATTCGGCCGTTGACGACTACGCGCGTGGAAGGAAAGGGGAATGCAATAGAGAAACGCGAAGTCGCAAGCCTGTAGAAAGAGGGGATTAAGCTCAGTAGAGAGTCGCGCACATGTCTGTGTTGATGGACCAAAACGAAGGAGAGATAGAGTGATAAAGTCAATCCAGGTTATGGAGATAGAAAGCATATAAAGTGTACGTACTGTCTGTTGGCTTTTTCTCCCACATAGTAGCAAGTGGTGTGAGGTACGCGCGTGCGCGCATGCCGAAAAGGCACGCTGTCAGTACGTAGACCATACAGCTCGAAAGCTGGTCCTAAAAGGAAGGAGCTGCTTATTGCTCTTTCTTTTATACTTGTTTCCGGTGGTCTTTTGCGCATGTGTGTATTTCATTTGAAAGGGGAAGTGACGTTGTCCTTGTGTGCGTACGTGTGCGCGTGTGTGAGTACATGTTTGTACGCTAGCGTGGGTGTATATACACGTGAATGTGAGTGTATGCATGCGAACGTTAATATATGTACGTGTGTGGACGTGGACGCGTATGTTTATGTGCGCGTATGCATATGACAAGTAATATAGCTTGAAATGTGAACGCGTGTTTTTGTGTGAGACTAGAAAAGGCTCGCGCAAGTTACACCAGATGAGGTGATACAGTGGTATCGGCTCTCTATAATGACTATATATTCTTCAACCACTCTAAAATAAAAATAAAATTAAATCTTATTTGATTTTCGTTTTTGCTATATAGAAATAATAATAAGAAAATCCGTGGGGTGAAGTTCCCTGAGTTTTCGTAATAGAACTATATGCGTTAATCGTCCACATTATAACGTATTCTTCTAATCAATACTTATCTAAACTAATAGCACATTTATGATGTAGTGGTGTGTTCTCGTTCATCTGCTTTTACAAATATAGATTTATATGATTACTAGAATTAAAATGATACTTTTTCAACTGCGATTATTTATTTGTTGATCGCTTTACATTTTTCCAGCTCAGTTCCAAAAACAAAATTTTTATTCATTAACATATTCCAATACATCTTTGTTGTTGTTTTGTTTTAACTTTCTTTACACGATCATGACTGCAGGGTTAAACAGTGCGATATAATACCATTGTTTAATCCAATATGAACTTCGACATAAACAAAATTCTCAGTGCATTTTAATCGATTTCACTTTCAAAATAGTTTATCTAAATATAAACAATTGTGTAGTAGATATGTATTGTATGTTAGTTACAAATTGTGCTTAATAATAAACAATAAGAAGGAATATTAGGTGCATTTCTGCATGTAGTACTTAAGAGAACTACTTCTAGATTTTAATTAGCGTAAGCATGTACAGAAAGTTTCTGAACAATTACTAACATTTTCGCGAGACCGCGAGGACTGACATACTTTTTAAAATGTTAATAAGGACCTTTATGAATTATGCTGATTGAGACTGAAGACGGCTACATTTATTAGATGAAAGCTCAGCTACATAATCAAATTTCCTGAATTGTTTTTTTTTTTAATAACGTTTAAAAATAAAGCTCTCCTTTTATTTTCTTTAGGCCGGCAAGTTTATCGTTCCACCCTGTAGATTTATAAGAAAAGTACGTTGACCCCCAAAATAATAGTTTCTACTTATAAAATAAATATACTGATCAAATAAATCTCTTTTGTACTTGTAAAATAAGAATATAAATATTGATGTGCATCTGTATTTTTCAGTCATGAATTCAATCATGTAAATTTATCCATTGCGGAAGGATGTCACTCTACATTGTACTATGTTTAAGTAGATATAAAGTAGTTGAATATAAGTATGCAGGGCGTTATGTAAGAATAAAAAAATAGTTATGTAATCCTATTCATTATTGTAAATAATTTTTACCGATTCTGAAATGATTGATTTTCGTATTTATAAAATGAATGGTGGTTGTCATATATCGTTTTCATATTTGAACATTACTTAACACGCCCATTATAAATTATGGAATATAAAGACGAGGTGTAAGCGTTAGTAATCTACGATACATTCGTTATGATAATGCGGTTAGGGTTAAGATGTTTATTTCACACTAAAATATTCAAACTTAGACAGCTTTTTTCTTATTTAAAACATGCCTATTTTTATTGAATAAGCTATGTTTGGTTTGGTAATGTTAAGGAGCATTGGTTTTTGGCTCTCGAATAGCTATATATTCTGTCGTAACTTTATATGAAGGTAAACATTATGCATATTGTGTTGATTCGTGACTCTAATCAGTTTCATCTAAATAAATTCTATAGCGCATGATATTTCTTCTTGAATACTTGGAATCAAGCTGTTTAATCTGTGTATTCATTCTTTTGCTGACTGTTATTCTTATATTTATATGTCCTGCTGTTTAACCACGTTTTGGGCAAACCATCCTCTGGGTATCTTCGGATAGTGAGTTGGTCGGGGTTCAGCAAGAAAAAACAAAAAACAAACAAAAAATGGTTCGCAAAAAATAGTTGGCCACATAACGTAGCCTTGCCTGAAATATTCACAAAACTGTATACTAAAAAATATACATATTTAATATTTTCGTATTTTCAGTATGCTTGTATATTTATATATGTAAAATCATATTAGCTGAATTTGTTTCTATTACTTTTTACATATTTTTGCTGATATGTTAGGGTTTTTTTACTCTTAGTTTTCAATGTGATCAATATGTGTACGCTGCGTGTAATTCATTTTGATTTTCGTCAGGTTATTTGAATTATATTTATATTTCGTGCCATTTCTCCATATTGATGATCCTATCGTTGCCATTATAATAAAGTGTTATTGTTTTGCACATGCTTTATTGGTAATTCAAGTCGTTTTTATTGTTTTTCTTTGGATTGCTGATCTCATCTTCAACAACATAATCGCAAAGATATACTTTAAGATAAGAGTAGTAGCTGGAAGAATGAAAATAATAATAAAAAATAATTTTCTCGAGAAATACAGATTCAATATTTTTAAATGATTTTAGATTACACATTTTCTACTATCTAAGAAGGTTGCAATTCATACACTTTCAGTGTTGATTTTTTTCAGATGTATACAATTAGTGCAGTGTTCCGACATAAAGACATGTATATCATATGCTTATGAATAAAATGACATTTGGCGAAGGAATATAGAAAATATGATGTTTATACCAATTGCAATATTATTATCGGATGATGTCTTGTATTTTTCATTAGATAACAGTGTATTTTTTTATATCACGGAGCATAGCTTGAGTTTTGATGAGAGTACTTGCACTTATATTCGTATGGTGTTTCCTGGTGAAACGTTATCAATTATAACGAGAGCTTCAGTGTAGGTACATTTAGGAAACCAATCGATAAGACCTGTATATATATATAATATATATATATATATATATTATTATTATTATTATTATTGTAGGATATACATAGTAAATGGAGATAACTTTCTATAATACATCACTCTTACAAAATCAGTAATACCTTAATGTGCAAACCATCATAAAAAGGTAACCATATGTATGTGAATGTAATACACGCGTTTACATACACACATGTATTTATATATATATATATATATATATATATATATATATATATATATATATATATATATATATATATAAATGTGTGTGTATAAACCCGTGTATAACATTAGCATACGTATGGTTGCTCTTTTTAAGACTAATCAATGCAGCAATATTCCATAAATGCTCCTAAAGGTATGTTACACACGCACATATATATATATATATATATATATATATATATATATATATATACACATGCATATAGTTATACATACATAACTTGTAATTTGATGTAGAATTTCTGTTTCTTCTCTTTCAATAAGGTGTAAATTGCTAAGACGCCGTTAGCATATAATTTGTACCTGAACATATCCCATATAGTATCTAGAATATTATAATCGATATTTAATATTTCATTTGAATAGCATGCCCCTCATTTTATTTCTATGATTTTCGTATTCAGTCAATCAGCGTACTCCACATGTATACCCATAACAATCGTCCTTGAGAAAAGCATAAATATATGTAATGAGTGGCAAGATTCAAATTAAACACAGGAGATACGATTGCATCTGTTGATTACTCGCCCAAAACATATGCATTCAAGTGAAAGCCCCAATGAACGTGGATATGCAATGACATTATTATTTATTGCGTGTTTCTCAACTGATGCAGCTAAACATATGACATTGTGTAATGATAATGATCAATATATAACCGTACATATATATATATATATATATATATATATATATACACACACTTTTGCGAGCAAATACTTGCTTACATTCAAGGAAATCAATCAGAAACAATGATAAAGCATATAACTTATTATTTTTATTGTGCTGTAAGCAAATGTCTCTATATAAAGACTATCAACGTTTTGTTTGATGATTCCTGAAAATGCAGGAAAAAATTGAAAAATAAATGATGCATTACAATTTCTGATGTATTCGTAGCAATAATATTGAAAATTCTGAAGGATTTTATATGCTTTGTAGATTTTTTCTTGTATGTTAATTTGTTTTTATCATTAAATATTAGTATTACATAATGGATTTGTTGATATATATACATATATATATATATATATACACACATATATATATATATACATATATATATGCATATATATACATACATATATATATGCATATATATACATATATATATGCATATATATATGTGTATACATATATATATATACACACATGTATATATATACACACATGTATATACGACTAACCTCGGTCGGTACATGTATATATATATATATATATATATATATATATATATATATATATATATAGTAAGTATATGTATGGCGATTAAGCTACACTTAAGCCTGAAGATTCCTAGAGTGGATGAAACGCGGAATATTTAGTGTAGCTTAATCGCCATATATATTTTATAACTAACTAGCTCTACCTACTCATTGAACACTTTTAAAGTGAATACTTAAAGTGTATGCATAAACTTATACTTTTCTATATTAATTGTATGTCAGTAAATGAACAGGTATATATACATATATATATATATATATATATATATATATATATATATATATATATATATATTTCTATGGAAATATTTTATTCACTTTTCTTTTTCTTTTGTATATATAACCATGTAATAACAGTGCATATAATGAAGAAGTAACACAAATATATATTTGCATTTTATGATGTTGACTAGCTTACAATTCATTTTTTTGCTTGGCTTGACCCTTACAATTCTTTACAGTATCTGTTTCGTAGCACAAAGTAATTCACTTTATTACTATATGGATAAATGAATCTGTTTTGCCCCTGCCTCATCAGCAGAAATATCAACAATTAATACACTAAGCTGAAATTACATGCGTTTTGGCCTGATTTATAAATGTGAACATTGGAAGATTAGCTGATAATAACTTATATTTTGCTTACATTATGCTATTTTTAACTAAGCATTTAAACTGTTTATTCCAATTTTTGAATATTTACTCATGTCTACACGCATTTTATTTCCGTTTAGCGGAATGATTGTTGCTATCTCTTGGCATTATTTTAGGGCAAATAAATCTGCTGATTGATATAATAATTAACAAAATGATTTTTCTACGACACATACTACGATACTGTAAAAAATTGTGAGTTTTGACTAAAAAAATGAAATGTATGATGGTTAACATCATGCAGTTAGGAATATAGACTTTTGTAATTTATCTGTTATATATATATATATATATATATATATATATATATATATATATATATATATATGAATAAAATGAACTCATTTTTCCCGTCTGATTTTGACATTAATAGGATTAAAAATCAAGATATTTCATGCAAATATAATATGCACAAACGGCAGAACAATATCTGAGGTGTGTTATAGGCTTATTATTTCTCAAATTCCTCGATAATCTTAGATTTCTATACTTTTTCTGCTGAGAAGTCACGGCCAAAATCGGTTAAGATCAATGGAAGTGGTAAAATATTTTCTCTCTAATAAATTCCTCCTCCCCCTGCCACCACCGTTTGGGGATCGTTCACAAGGAACAGTTGAGAAGAGAACACCAGTTTGGCTTCGTAGTTCTTTCATGTGAAGTTATTTAAAATCACTAAACTAAGCTGCAGTGCTCTGTGGCGTAGTGGTTAGCGTGCTGGACAATTCGCATTATATTTGCACGTTCGCGCCGACCTACTGTAGTCGTTTTTTTATTTTTTTTCCTAAACAACTGGAATGGACTTTTCTTGGTGGCCGAACCGTTAATGTTGCAGATGTTTTTTTTTGTTTTTTTTTCACACTTTATTTTAGCATATAAACTTTTACTCATGACTCCGATTTTGATCCTTCCTACTTACCTACCATAACATTTTTTTAAAACTGAAACAAACACTCGGGCAACGCCGGGTACCCCCGCTAGTATATATATAAGCGTTAGAGAGGCAACTATCTCAAGCCAGGATTGAAACCAGACCGTTTGTACGGCATTCAAGGCTCCTAACCATTATGCTATTGGCGGCTGCTTGAACTAGTAGTGAGTTTAACGATGTTTTGACATCGTCCGAAATACCTCCGCTCGACTTGTTTACACAAAGAGCGTCGCTTATATGCTAATGGTAATTCGTGTTTCACTTTTCAATATGCTCAACCCAAGGTGAGGAGCATTATAGTCATCCACATACAGTACTGTTTCGCTGTTTCACAGCACAACAGTGCGGCTAGACAGGCAACTGTCTCAAGCCAGGATTGAAACCAGACCGTTTGTACAGCAGTCAAGGCTCCTAACCATTACGCTATTGGTGGCTGCTTGAACGAGTAGTGAGTTTAACAATGTTTTGACATCGTCCGAAATACCTCCGCTCGATTTGTTTACACAAAGAGCGTCGCTTATATGATAATGTAATTTCAAAATTGCCATAATTAAATTTGGACTTATATTCACAGAAAGAGATCAGTTCATTTTTAAATCTGTAATCACACAGAATATGACTCGTAAGAAACCAGTTCAAATAACAAGATATGCCGCTATCAAATACAATGAACCAGTCTACAATCATAATCCAAACCAAAATACTAATCGTAATGACTCTAACAAACCTAGTCGCATCAGGGGAAAGAAGAATATTTGGTTTAATCCTCCATTTAGCCTAAATGTCAAAAATAATATACCTAAGGAATTCTTCAACGATGTACAAAACTCTTTCAAATACCCACACAGATATAGTTCTATTTTCAATAAAAATTCAATCCGAATTTCTTATTCAACAATGCTTAATTTTACACAAAGTATCTTAACATCTAATAACAAAAAAAAATTAAATCAGCCTAAAAATTCCAATTCCCAATTAAACAAAACTAACAATTGTAATAACAAACATAGTTGGCCACTCAATAATGATTATATCCATAAAAATGTTATACATTCTTGCCCTATTACTGAGCTCCCACACAATCCTCCCATAACAGACAGTAATATTTTGTCTTCAAGTTATTCTTCTTCCCATCCTCCATCTGATATAGTTACTAATCCAATACACCATTCGAGCAGCCCTTCCATCTACAATCATACAACTAGTAATAATGATGATAATAATAATAATAATAATAATAATAATAATAATAATAATAATGCGAATAATAATATTTCTCCTAACAACCATCCTAACACTAACAACACTCATGATCCACTCCAAAATAGTCCTCATACAGACAGGGTCCCACCATTTGTTGAACACTATGAACAAAATTCAAACTATTTCACTAATACAAATCAGCAAATTATTATTAATACCAGGCCTCGAGCTTTTAACAAAGTACATACATATATCGGCGCTACTTCAACATTAATTAAGAAAAGAATATCAAACCGCATTTCTTCTTTTAACAACCATTATTCTAATAATAACCAAAGAACTTATCTAACCACTTTAATTAAAAAACTTAACTCTAACAATACTCCCTTCTCAATCAAATGGACTATTATAAAAAAAGTTAAGTCTTATACTCCAGACTCTAAGTCATGCCGCCTCTGCACAACCGAAGCTATAACTATAATTACTTCCCCTCTAAGTAAAAATATAATAAATTCTAAAAATGAACTGATCTCTTTCTGTAAATATGAGTCCAAATTTAATTATGGCAATTTTGAATTTACATAGTTATTGATTTTACCCTTTATATAAATATAACATAGTTGTTCTTTAACTTTATCGTTTTTCGACATACTTCTTAATACTTTATAATTTAATACTCCTTTATTTTAATTCTGTATCTCTTTCTTTGCATGGCTGGTGTTGTATCTGCATTTTCTGTGTTATTCTTTAAACGTTCCTATCTATCTCATATATCAACCTACCCACACTTTGATATCTTGTATATATATTTACTTAAATTTTACTATATGAATGTACTTACTTTTTTTTCCTGAAAGTGAAGATACCGGCCATCTTCTCCGCTTAAATTATTTTTATTTTTCATTTTTATTCTTATTTTACTTTACTTTATATTATATATTATATTTTATATTTTACTTTTTATTATATCTCATTTTTTATTTATTTATTTATTTATTTATTTTCTATTTATTATATATTTATTTATTTTATTTTCCTTTTACTGTCGTTTAATAATTCTTGCTTACTTTTTTAAAGTGATGACCTGTACATTTCAGTTGACCTATATTATTTTGCCCTATATATATTTTCGCGCCGTTAACATTTCCTGTCTGGGTCAGTTTGACTTTTTTTTCCCTTTATTTTATATTTTATATTTAACTTTATCATTTTTCTTTTTCTTTTTTTTCTCTCCTTTCTCTTCCCAGACTTTTTTTTATTTATAGTTATGTCTCGGAAGTAGAGTGAAAAGCACATCTTATTTTTCTTTTGTTAATATTATTTTTTCCTTGTATATATTTTTGTGAATTATTCCATGGATTCCTGCCTTTGGATTATTATGGGCCATCTTCTTCTAATTACGGGATTTCCTTGGATTTTACTTGTACAAATTGAAATTCTCTTAACTCTCTTGCAGTTTTACATTTGGATTTTACCGTCACTCATGTGTAATTTTGTTTTTCTTGACCATACTCCCTCTGCTTAACTTATTTTGTTTGCAAGTAAGATCTTTGACTAACTTCTTGTTCCATCAAATACTTCTGCATTCGAAATTCGATCCCGCATTTTGCTAATTCCTACCCTCTGATGAGAAGGAGGCATTTCTTCGAAACTTCGCGGATTAAGGACTATCCATTAATCTAGTGTTTCTTTTTCAGATGACACCTATATGTATATATGTATATACATGCATATATGACATATATATATATATATATATATATATATATATATATATATGTATATGCATATATGGTTCCTATATATATCTATATATATGCATATATGGTTCCTATATATATCTATATATATGCATATATGGTTCCTATATATATCTATATATATGCATATATGATTCCTATATATATCTATATATATGCATAAATAGTCCCTATATACATATATATATATATACATATATATGCATATATGGCCCCTATATATATATATATATATATATATATATATATATATGTAAATATGTATATATGGCACCTATATATATATATATATATGTATATATGGCCCCTATATATATATATATATATATATATATATATATATATATATATGTATATGCATACAGGGCATCTATATATATATATATATATATATATATATATATATATATATATATATATATATATATATATATGAATATGCATATGTGGACACTATATATATATATATATATATATATATATATATATATATATATATATGAATATGCATATATGGCACCTATATATATATACATATATATAAATATATACATATATGTATGTATTTATGTATATGCATATATGGAACCTATATATATACATATATATATATAATGGTATCAATATGTATATACATATATGGCACCTATATATATATATGTGTGTGTGTGTGTGTGTGCATATGTGGTACCTATATATATATATATATATATGTGTGTGTGTGTATATATAATGCATATATAGCACATATATATATATATATATATATATATATATATGTGTGTGTATATATAATGCATATATAGCACATATATATAATGCCTATATTGCATATATATATATATGCATATATGGCACATATATATATATGCATATATGTAACATATATATATATATGCATATATGGCGCATAAATATATGTGTGCATATATGGTACCTATATATATGTGCATATATGGACACATATATATGTGCATATACGGTGCCTATATATATATATATATATATATATATATATATATATATATATATATATGTATATGCATATATTGCACCTATATATATGTGCATATCTTGTATTTATATATAGGCATATATATGGGTATAGGCAAATATGGTACCTATATATATATATATATATATATATATATATATATATATATATATGGTACCTATATATATGAATATATTGAACCTATATATATATATATATATATTTATATATGATACCTATATTTATGTATATGCATATATGGTACCTATATATCTGCATATGTATATTTATGTATATGTATATATGTCACCTATATCTGTCTTTCTATATATATATATATATATATATATTTACCATATATTTGTAACATATATGTATATACCATGTATATACATGTACCATATATATGTACCATGTATATATATGAACCGTATATATATGTAACATATATATACATATATGGTGCATATATATTTGTACCATATATATGTACTATATGTATGTATCATATATGTATGTATCATATGTATATATATATGTGTGTATCATATATATAATATATATGTCATATATGTATGTATCATACATATATATATGTACGTATCATATATATATATATATATATGTATCATACATATATATATATGCATGTATCTTGTATATAAATATATATGTATCATATGTATATATATGTATGTATCATACATATATATGTGTATGTATCATATATTTATATATATCATATATATGTGTGTATCATATACATATGTATCATATATGTATATGTATGTATGTATCACATATATGTACCATATATATACTATATATATGTATATATATGTATCATATTTGTATGTGTATACCATATATATATATGTACCATATATTTATATATAATATATATATATATATATATATATATATATATATATATACCGTTCACATATATATCTACCATATATATGTATGTATCATACATATATATGTACCATTTATATATAAGGTACATATATATATTTGTACAAATATATATATATGTACCATATATATATATGCACCATATATATATATATATATATATATATATATACATAAGCACCATATATATATATATATGTACCATACTTGTGTATATGTATATATACACATGTATTAATAGTTCATATGTGTATATTCAGTTCATATATAACCATACATTACTCATATATATGCAGTAAATATGTACACATACATATGTGTGTTTATATATACACACACATACACACACACATATATATATATATATATATATAGTTATATATGTATATATGTATATATATACGATATATATTTACACTTCTTTAGTACACACACTTCTTAAACGGTTTTAAGGAAATACTAATTTCCTGGAAGCAATAGTGGTCCTACTTTTCTTTGTGAATGTTTTGCGATTTAATGTCTCCTACCTCCATTTAACATTTCTGTGTTTCCACTTACCGTTTGGAAATTCACTAGTTGCGGGTGCTTTCTCTGTAGGAAAAGAAATCAAAAGTATTCAAGAAACTTCATAATATACTGCCTATTATGTTGTCTTCACATAGAAGTGTACTGCTTTCCGGTTGGATCTTTTGTATTCCAGGACAAGCTATAGAAGTAAAATCTTCGAAAGTAATAGGCAGGCCACTCAAAGGTAAATGAACACATGGAAATTCTCAGTCAGTGTAATAAAATTCGATCTATAAATGTGTGCTAAATTTATTGACGACTATTAATCGAATATTACCTAGGTAGTCCGTCTATTCATAGTTATTTTGTTGAGATGCAAATGTTAAATGACACAGAAAGAGTAATCACATAAAATAGTGTTTTCCTTTTTATAAATAGTTTCTTGCTATATATAAATATGTACGTCAAATTGTACTTGATTTTTTTTCTATTTACGAGGAGTTGTCTAATTGTTATCTGTATATGTATTGTTGATATATTTCGGACGATGCAATATTCATACAAACATTATGTAGATATTTGACGATGGTGTGAAATGATAACCTATTTTCAGGATGTAGACACACATATAATTCATCGTAAATCAATGAAAAATAGTTTTAGAGTATGAAGCTAATAAATCATAATATTTAAATTTAGGGATAGATTAAAATATGATCTCTTAGAATTTATTTGATCAATCAATTTAGCATATATTTTCATATTATTTCCGTAACTGCAGGCGCTATTTTTGTGTGTGTATATATATATATATATATATATATATATATATATATATATATATATATATATATATATATATATATTAAATGACGAAATACTATATTCCACATTTAAAGACGTGGACCCTCTGCCCGTTTATTTCGAACTTTTCAATTAATCTCTTGGTATAACTAAAACGTTAAATATAATTGATGAAACATATTTAGCCACATCATATGTATGTATATATATATATATATATATATATATATATATATTCTGCCAAACTGCACGGCGTTGTCCGGGAAATCTTTCGTTTTCTCTTTTCAAAAATGGTGCCAGCCTCTATGACGACGTCTATTGTATAATAATAAAGAATAAACACTTGCCATCTCTTACCTGCACGATAACAACTACACGGATGTTAATAGTTTGTCTTTTAAGTAAACAAAGACAAATATTAATATATTTCTGCAACCAGGTATTTAAAATCCGAAATTGATAATGAAAAAAAAATCAATTGTTTTTGCTGTATCTAAAAGCATGTTTCCAATAGTTTGTCTGTTTAGTCTATACTTTTACCTTATTCAAGATGCTTCGAAGAGACGGGCATGTCTACTTCATACTCAGCGAAGGCGTGCGTGTCGGCTAAATTCATATATTAATATACTCATTTGTTCAACCGTTTGAAGCGTAACATCCCTTAAAATTAATTATTCCAAATGGTTAATAAACATTTAAAATAATGAAATTACAAAATGGTGTCGCTGTAAGATTAAACCTAAGCACGTTCCGATCGGATGTTGAAAAACATTGCAACGTATCGATTGGATAATAATAAATAAAAAATAAAAAGCGTGGCGGTTTGCCATTCTGTTAAAATGTATCTAATGGTGGCAATATTTATGAACGGTTGCCATTTATTTACCTTATAGACAAATATATGCAAAAAACTCAATTTGTTGCATAGTAAGATTGTGTAAATTTTAATGTAATAGATTCTTTTTTTTAAATTAAAAGTATTATTAGTAGGTGAAATTATACTTGATTTTTATATTTACAAATAATTGTTACCTTATTTACGGACTTATAATCAATATTTATATTCAATGTTTTTTAAAGTTTAACTTATAAAAAAATTATATAATTTATTGTACAGTAAATGATATTAAATTAAAAGGAAAATGATTATGGTGTTTTTGCATCTATGTTACTGTGCTATTATTATAGTATTTAGAAGTTAACTCTAATTCTTAGGATATGTTTAATTACGTTTTGAAGTGAAATGACAACTCTGTTACAAAACCCGTCGCTTCCCTATGTTTAGAATGCCATTCTTTATAACTATTTCAGTGCCGTAACATAAATATATAAGTACTATTATTTTATTTGTTTCCAATGATTTATACAAGAACGAAATTTGATGTGCTTTGTTTTTTTTACCTATTTCGTAGTGTGTTTAGGTGAACACATTATTGCAACCTTATATGATATCATGAAATTAATACAAATTACAACGCGTTTCATGTGGAACCATTATTATTTATTTGAATTATATGTCAAAATAAGTTAAATCTTATAGTGTTTACTTAGAAAAAGGAGTTTTTTTTTTAAAATTTGCACGTTTCAGGTGGAAGCATTATTACCTACTTACATGTCACGTTGAGATTTATACAAATTTAAACGCATTTCAAAAACCAATATCATTACCTACTAAAACGTAATGTCCAAATAAGTTAAATGAAAGGGTGCTTTGTGTATTTCGTATCATGGGGTTACATGATAATAAAGCGAAGGGACCACAGGACTTTTAGGAAACATACGTGTATTCACATATATTACAGGCACAGCGGATTGAGCAATACAATTCCTCAATTGTTGGGCGTTTGCGTACGACATCCTTGGCTGCATACCAATCTCTGACTCCGGGCACCCGTATACGATACCGGAAGTCAAATCACTAGAGGAAGTGACGTCATGAGAGAGGCGATTAATCCCATGGAGGGGCGTCTCCAACATTTAGGATATTTTGAACCTACGCATTTCAAGTGAAAACATTATTATCTACTTAAGTACTATGTACACATATATAAAACCAATGTACTTTGTTGATTAGCCTTCATTTTACCTGCGCATTTCAGTTGAAAAA
>NC_136484.1:103192539-103210039 GCF_053919585.1 Euprymna scolopes
ATATATATATATATATATATATATATATATATATATATATATATATGATATAAGTGCCATTAGCTATAATCGAAACCGAAACCAAAACTTATGAAGAATTCTGTGTAAAATTATTGATGACAAGAAATAGAAGTACTTAATAATTTAATGCCCCGGGTATAAGCGTTACACTGAAAATGACACACACCACAGTATTATTATTTTTCCCCGTAAGACATATTGGCAGTTTCTTTCCCGTGAAATTGAAAATTATTAGTTCTCATTCACTCTCATATTAAATAATAGAAAACCCTATGAGGCAAGTTTCGTGTAAAATATGCGTCTTTTTTTTTCAGCAATCTTTAGTTTTACTGACCTATATTTGTATCAATTGTTAGTCATCTTAAAGTAATATTGTTGTCCTATTGCGAGAGTGGAAACAAAGGTATTGATAGCGTTTGAAATATTACTGCTTTGAAAAAACACTTTCGAGACATTGCGTGATACAACATAACGCATGAATAAAACGAAACTTTCATGAACAGATTCACCCCAGAAAAATATTCACCTCTGGAATGCTGTACTTTATGAATATTTGGTTGAATAGTAAAGCGTGCTTTTTTTTCAAGTCTAATGTAATCCAATATCTACAAACCTTTTCTGTGATTTTGACAACGTTTTCAAACATTTCATAGTGCAATGTTATCATCAATCTTAACATCTCCCTAACGTGTATCCGCGAATAACTATTGACTTTAGTAAATACTAGCATTTCAGCCCAGCGTTGCCCGGGTGTTTGCAGATGTATGTTGAGCTAAAAAAATGGTAGTAGGAAGGCAGGCTCGAACCTGTACCGCAAAGGAGGAAAAGAATGGGGAAAAACGCGACATCTTTTTTTGTTACGACCACCGCCAAATCGGAAGTGACATAGGTTTAAATTAAGGCTAGACAATCGAAAAGAGGGGATGACTTTCGACAATATAGGCGAAAAAAGCGACCCCTCCCTGTAGTAAACTGTCCAGTTGAAGGTGAAGATATTAAAGGTTTTACCCAAGTTTTCGGTATTTGTCGTCTGAAAGGTCGAAGTTCAAAACGATACGGATCTTGTGAAAATCGGTCGCAAGTTTTAGACAGACATGCAAACATACATACATGTATATATTGGTTGCTCAAATGTTCGACGCAAACTGATGAAAAAGCTTGCCTTATCTCTGAATAAACTTTATGTAAAATTTCAAATGTTTAGACCAGCAGTTGTCTGAGTAATTTGGTAGATACCGATGCGGTCGATTTTTTTTAAATTTTGACCCCTATTATGACCCCGTCAGAATTACTGTGTCGGACTCAAATCGCGTTATTAAGTTATATCCATGTCTAAGGAACCTATATCTAAAATTCCAAGTGTTTAGATCCAAAATTCTCGGAGGAGTTTGGTAGAGTTCTTAAAAGTCAAATCGTTGAACTTTGACCCCTTGAAGAGTCAAATTTTCATCCGAAAACCGGTTACAAAGATTTTTTCGAATCTCAGTACCCTGTATATAAAATTTAGACTCTATAGACCAAAAATTGACAGAGTTATTGCGTAGGAAAATGTACACAGACATACTCACAGACACACACACAGTCAGTCACTTTCATTTCATAGATATATATATATATATATATAGAGAGAGAGAGAGAGAGAGAGATATAGATTAGAAAATTAAATAGAAAATCCATATACTTTCCATATTGCTGATCCCAAAGAAGACATAATAAATATATCACAAATTCATAGGTAGAAGTTATTTTATTATTTAAATAATAGCAGTACATCGTCAAAAGTTTTAGAAAGATCTCTTTGATGATGAAATCAGTCAAACGACTGATGGCCTGGGTTTTCTCTAAAGTCTTTTAACATAAGAACTGTTCATAGCAGGCCAAATCTGATTGACCACGCTGTCCATACAAGCTACCCACCCAAGGGGGTATTTGTTTTACCTGAAGCGAAAACTGCTTTAGCTTAATCCCATATTCAAATTGATGAGAAAATTGTACGGTCGCATCGTGATAACAACAATCTAATTACTGATCTCAATTGCTTGCCAGATTCAGATGGAGATGAAAGGCATTTCGGACAGTTTTATTGGCGGAGGATATACACCATAAAATAAATAGATATTTAGTAGACAAAGACAGTCTGTCGCAAAGCTGGTTTCTATTTAGCTCTTAGTAGGGCAGGTATTCTCTGCTTACTATGACCATTGACCGCGCTCGATAAATTCTGTCCGGCTGTACAAACAAAATAAATGGGCGATTATTTGTCACGGTCAAAATGTATTGCATCCCAAAATGTTGCTTTGAATATGTTATCACTTATTTAATTGTGCTAAAACGGCGTTCAATATATAAAGTAGACATTAATAAAATGCGATAAAAAATCGATAAAATGTATAATATTCTTATATAAAGAAACTTTAATTAGAGTGGTCGCATACTCTAATGGTGTCGCGAAAATTATGCTGCTATATATAGTACCTTCGGGGGGGGTAACTTAAGCAGTAACTGCTATGATTGTGTTGATGTAGGGAAAATAGAATGAAAATTACTTAAACAACCGTTTCACTTTTGTTTTTCAAATATATTGCGATATACACAAGTTTGTCTATCGATCCAGTATTATATTTACCATGATGTTGAGGATGAAACTAATGTTCTATATCATGGGCTAATTACCATTTCCGTAAACCTGTTAGACATAGAAAAATTTAATCGTAAAAAAAAATGAAAATATTACGTTTCTGTAATAATATTTAATATGCTAACCTGAAATCAACACCAGATCATGATTCAGAATGAATCCAAATTATACAGATGGCATTGATAAATGCCTGTTATTACCTATATGAAATTGAATCCGAAAATATTATGAAAGCGTAATTAGTTTTGTGAATAAACGCTGAGGGCAAAGTGCTTGATCTGTATGTGGATAAACAGATAGCAATCACGTACGGTTTACAGGTCTGTTCTCTTCTGAAATATACGAATAGGGTTTATTGATTAAACACCACTTTGAAAATAATCAAACAGAAACAAGTGTTAAACTAATAGCAGGTGATTGAACTTCTGCGCATCTGTTGTTTTAATTGATTCTTAAAATTAAACGTATTAGCCGTCTAAATAGAGCTAGTTACTATCAACTATTGAACAACTTTTCAAATATGCTTTAGCTATGATCACTTTAGCACATTCTACTCTGTGCGATATTGTACACAACCACTATATTTGAAGTCTAGCTCATTAGCAATGAATATAAAGTAATCTTTGGAAATGTATCCGTTTCTTAACCAGTCCATATATACCTAGCACAACAAACGAAAAATGGCTTACTAGTACATCATCCGTTGCGCTATTAGTCGACTACTTCCATGATTCAACTGCAAGTGTTTTGTAATCAAGCATTCACTCATATATGACACCGATAATAATTATGAGTTTGCTTTGACTTCTACAAAATTATTGCTTACTTAGGAGTTACATCCTTTAACAATTTATTTAAAAGTGGATATTTTTTTAATTTAAAAATAGATCTATTTTTCGGTAGTGAGAATGCCACATTCGGCAAGATGATTTTGAAGAATGAAGTTGATATTGGGCAAACATTGTCAGAACAGTATTCAAGATGAAGGTTCTATTTCTAATAATCCTAACGATATGAATTATCAATACTCTACTCAAAAGTTTCGGGACATTCATTTTATTTATTTAAAAAAGATTCTCACAAATCTTTCTATACGGTTAGTAAAATTTTCTTATTTAAACAACATTATTCAGGTTATTTAACTACAATTTCGATTAATTAAAAAAAAAGTTTACATTTATCAGAATTTTATTATCTTTATATATTATTCAAGATGGTTGATTCAATTACTGTTGAAAATGGGGAATGCTTCTGTTTGTACATTTGCAAATATAGTAGATTTTTGTAAATTCCCTTAATGTTTGATGTAGTTTACACGAGGGCGCATCTATGATCTGAATAAATGAGCAGGTAGTTAATAAGACAACTGTAATGATAAGTAAACATTTAAATTTGTATTGTTACCTATAGTTATTTTACATAGTTAATTTTAATACGATTGCTGCGGATTACGCAAGCCAATTACAGTTTTGCTTTTAAAACGAAATAACGACATATAATGACATAAAGGCAACCCAATAATAAGGACCGATAAGAGTAATGGACAATATCCATATGCCGAATTATATTTATATGCATTTGTTACAAGGGATTTACTATATTTCAAGTCCCGAATACTACTCGAGGATTACGATTAAGGGTAGTGAGATTCTCACTTTGTACACAGCGTGAGTATCGTTAGGTGTACGAAATTGGATTAAGTTTGATTATTGATGCTAGTTGCTAAAAAAAAAAATCTTGTTCGCATTGGACTTGAAAACGAACATTCGTTCATTGAATTAATAACAGTAAGAGTATGGATGTGTTTGTTTCTAGCGGTTGTGGTAGGATGAGTCCTAGTTGCACACGTTTTGCTGGGGGAAATTGATTGAAGCTGAGAGGAGAACTTGGCGTGAAAATTTTGACAGTAATGACAGAAGTTACTGTCTATAACTGAAGTTCAGCGGTTCTTTGTTGTATAATAATCAATACACACTCGTGCAATCGTTTGTCTATAGAATAAAGACATATTCAGATGTAGTAACAAAATATTGTATGCATTTAATTGATGTATCATCTTTCTGAGGAATTAAAAGCGTCTTATTATATGACACGACTTTTGGTAATGTTGCTATATTTTGCATAATTCATACTTGGCCATGTATACATGCAAATCACTTGAGCATTAAATAAATAATTATCAATTAAAAAAGTAAAAATATTGCTGTATTTATTTTTTCAAGATACGTGATTCCCATCTTTTTCCGCGATTTTCTAGTGCTGTAAACCAAGAGATAGCTATACAAAATGATATACAATTGTTTTAAAAATACAAAAATACACAGAAATATATTTAAAACAATACTGAGCTACGATAATATACTAAAATATTATATTTACTCTAACAACTTCTCAGGATTCAGATAAATGTATTCCTAGCATTGCTTGTTCCTACATATTTTTAGTAAGAATTTTCTCTAGACATACATTCAATACTTTTTGGAGGAACAACGGGAGGATTAACAATACCATAAATCGAAGGGTTTTGCTGACCAAATAGAATTCGCACGTATGACTCCTCTAATATGTTTTCATAATAATATTAAAAATATATTGTATTTCTAATAATCTCAACAATACGAATCGATCACGCACATTTTCATCTATCGTTACATCCCGTAATAAATATGAGACAACCGTTTGATCTAAATAATTATCTAGTGAGTTGCTAACAGGTTTATGTTTGTTTTATAAGAGATATGAAAAAGTAACCTTGTTTTTTCATTATATTTTAGATGGTTTATACGATATCTTACGTATGTACCAGAGCTAAATATGATTATATGCATAACGAATAGAGGGTGTTAGTTTAAACGTTTTTCATTGCACTTTAATTCTATAGTAAATTATTCGTACAAGAAGCCTGAACAGATTTATTTAAAATAAATACTTTTGAGATTCTGATTAAAAAATTGTCAAATGATTCTAGATTTTATATTTTAGTAGTAATTTGATTAATTCCGAATTAAAATATTATTAATTGTAAATTTCTAAAATCTAAGTTGAAACATAAAATTCTACACTGGCGCAATTTTTTGAATTTGGACGTCTAATTTTTATTAATAGAGAAGTAATTAAAGAAGTGATAGTAATTTCGACCTATCATACAGAAAAAATATAAAGCGAATTTTTTTTGCACTTTTTAATTATTTGATATGTTACAATTAAAAAAAATCTTTACTGAATATAATTACTGGCTTTAAAAAAAACACATTAAAAATACTGATTTATTAATATGACTTCATTAACGATTAAAAATTTTAAAAAATAACTTATTTACTCCCGCCCCTGATTTAAAGGTCAACGCAGACACTACAAAAAAGCTATTTCACAATCGATTTCAACTGAACCGAATAAAGGCTTTATATTGCCAACAATGACACTATTCAAAGCATCTTTGGAGAAGTATAAACCCTTGTGTATTTCTCTATGCATATTCATACTACCCTTTCACTGTGCTGATAATTGTAATTGGGTAAGTATATTTTCATGTAATGTACCTCTCTTCCTGCAAGAATAAGAAATTGCTGTACTAAGATTAAATATACAATTTTACATTAAATAATTTGAAAGCTCCAGTAGCTGCCGCCACACATTCTTTATATTTCTATTTTTTGAAGTTTAAATATGAGCAATTCCCTAATCTACAATTCAACTCCATTGCCTTTAAGTGGTTGCACTGTAATATAAATAGGTTTATCAAGTTCAAGTCCTAAATTTGTCGAATATTGTGTATTTGAACTGCGATTGAATTGAATTTATTTGTTACTTTTATATTAAGCATTTTCCTAAAAACTTAAAATAAACAAACGATGACGCCTCCGTTGACGACGACAGGCATCGGCGTTTGTATATTTTTTTTTTATTCTGCCGATAGCTAAATGCGTAAGTTTATTGAACGTACAAGAAGAATTTTTTTCCCAAGCAAATTGACAAGGTTAGCTCCCAAGTGTTTGCATTTTTTTATTATGCCGAAAGGTAAATGCGGAAATTTATTGAACGAAATAAAACGAAGCAATTTTTTGCCCACAATTGTATTCACGTAAGATATGTCCTTTAATAATAGTATGTAATATTTTTATCGGAACAAATCATTAGTAAATAGACTCGATTATTTGAAAGCTAGACTATTAATTACGCATCAAACACACTGCGTCATGATTCAAAACTACGTATCACATGTTTTTTCTTCAATTGAGTAGGTTAACTCCCAAATATTTGTAAGTTTTCTATAAAGATTGTTCATAAAAACCTGAAATCAACAACACCGGCGCCTTCGTCAACGACGACGATGTTGCTTTATTTTTTTTTTATTCTCTCGAAAGATATATACGGAATTTAATCAACGGACTAAAACTACTTTGCCAACTTACTTGAAGAGATAAACTCCCAAATATATGCGTCTTTTTTATTATGCCGAAAAATTAATACACAGATTTATTGAACAAAATAAAACAAACTTATTTTTACCCGCAACTGTATTCACGCTAAATATCACCTTAAATAATATTCTGTAATATTTTTTCGGAAATATTCATTAGATATTATTTACTCAATTATTTGGAATCTAAACTTTTTATTCTATTAATACACGTTAAATACGTCGGTACTTTGACACGGTACGTTCATTTTAGGCCAGGAGGGCCAGTGCCGTCTATTATACTCTGCCAACAGTGGCTCCCATTAACAATCAGTAACTTTGTCTTTACAAATGTGGGTGTGGCATACATATACTGTTCAATGCCGTTACACTGGTCCTGCAATTATGCTTAATAATTTTACTTTTGAACTTGTCTCACATATTTGTCTACCGGAAAGAATATTTTCTTACTGAATATGCTAGGTTTCTTCTGAGAAAAATTCGTTTTATTTTAGTTCAAATTGTGTAAAAGTTCTGTATCTTTTTATAACTGTTAAACATACAGATTATATTCCTTTCTCCTTAATCAATGTTCATAACCTGATTTGATTCTGGTTTCTCGTCCCTGTGTTTTGTTTTATTGGAGAACGTGCTTTATTCCAACATTATTCAACAATTATTCATACAAAATACAAACGGAATTTGAAGATTTTATGACATGGAATCTAAAATATTTAACAGTCATCATTGACTGTTAAACATTTTAGATTCCATGTCATAAAATCTTTATTTATGCATTATGATAGAATGGCTATCGGCTCCTGCTATCAAATCGGCTATTTAACAATAATTCTTTATTTGATATTTTGCACTATTGATGTATATCGAGTTGCGATATAGGGAGCCGGTCTTTCTTTATATTTTACATCTTCCCACAAATGTTATATAAAGGTTTCATTAAAAAAGAGCCTTATGGAGAGTTTATATTGTAAGAGAAATTGTTGTTCGTGTTATAACGCGATTCATATATATTAAAACGTTTATACTTAGATGTGTTGAAGCTCTTTGAGTGAGGAGATAGTGTTGAGACATTGTGTAGACAGTCTTAGCGTTCATTTGTGTATGTAAGATATGTATGTAAAGACATTTTAAACCACATGATATACAAGACATATAATAACAATTTTCACTTTACCTTTTGGTAGAATTACAACACAAACACGACGTTGATAAAATCACATGATGGGTTTATTTCTTCTCACGACCGGCCGTGGTTTTCTGAGTCAAGAATTCAAAGCTTCACATTCGAAGTTTCAAAAGTGACCGTCTCGCTTCTAGACGTTCGAATGTCCATGCCTGGACTGTCGTCTGTCGTCCGCAGGCTCTCTCTGACTCTCCCCAGTTTCTCCTCCTTAACTCTAAAGTTTTCTAACTATATCTAGAACTTCCTATTTTCCATGACGTCATACACATGTTAAAACATGTGTCTTCTTTCATGTGTTCTGGACATGCGTGTCCAACACTTTTTTCTTCGTTTACAAAAGGAATTTTAACCTATATTCCCAGTAACCTATTTTTCCAATATGTTAAAAACATGTTTATCAAATTATCTTGTGTAGTTGCATTCCTCAATTGATTTTTTCATAACAGAATTGACAACGCACATTCATTTCTTGAAACGATTTTATCTCTAAGCTAAACAATGGTTTGTTTTACATTCTATTTTCTAATTCTCTCTCGTAATCTATTTCTAAACCTAATTTACGAGGTTCGAATTTCGTCTATGCTATTTCATTTTCATTTTAACTAAACCTCTCTATTTTTATACTTACATGAAAAGGGGACAGACATTATCATGTCATACAAATAGTGCTAAGAAAGTAATAAAACAACTTCGTTCTTTCAAACAATTGCTATAATGTCGACATTTGTTAAATTATTCAGCAAATGGAAGCGTGAAGCCTAACCGTATAACATATTTGCACGTGTTTTAATTTCCGTTATATTTTTGTGTTATATTATTTATTTTAATATTTCTGTGATTATTGTTAAGTTTTTTTTTAATTTGTGCCCGTTACGAATAATACAAATAAAGATATGTACATAGAGTTTTGCAAGATTATTCCGATTTGTATTTTGTCTAGATTTCAATTACAACAAAAGATTAATTCCGTAAGGTAATAATCTGATACTAAAACTAAAACTGTAACGCCTCTACCCACTATATAAATATTACATGATTTTTCAATAAGTATTGCACATATGTCGAAACATTACCATTATTCTTATGTATTCTTATTGTAGTTTGCCATTAAATACCGAAAGCTACTTTCGCAAATGTTATGTACAGAATCAACTCAATCATCTCTACGCATAAAGTAGGAAGGCAGCCGAACATTCGATAGAGCGTTGCCTTTAGCACGCTTTACTAGAAAAGCTCTTCACCTTGAAAGGTTTCTTGAAGATGACCGATAATGAAAGGGCATCTGTACCAAAGAATGGTACTGTCATATAACCACACGGTATAATGTGAATTCAAAAATAAATAATACCGAATGTGGAAACAATCTAGTAGAAGGTAAACGCTAATTGAAAATAAACGCTGTCCACATTACACCGAATCATAGGTTGAGACTTCGAGAGGCAACTCCATATTTGATGTGCATGCATATATATATATATATATATATATATATATATATATATATATATATATATATATATATATATATATATATGTAGGCCGCCCGGCGTTTCCTGGTTTGGAAATGAGCTTAAATCTGCTATTTTTTATTCTTGCAGATTGATTATTATATTGTATCCAATATATAATAGTGATGATCTGTTGTTGCTTTCTCTAAGGCGGTAAAGAAATATGCTTGAATATTATACATTTTATTTCTGCAGATTACTATATATTATGATAGCCAAACTGTGGAATCCCCAAGTGGTACCCATCTTCACCATATACAAATATTACGGGAAATTGAATGTTGTCAAGAGATCTTTAATTTACGCATACACGTTTCAGTATGTTCTTTCTTGAATTAAATACTATGTGCATATAACTAAAATTTCATCAGACAGAATAGGTACCGATTTGGTACATGTTGGTAGATTGATTGTTTGTTTGTTTTTTGTGTATGACATATGAACCCTTTTCAGGTCATTTAATGGCGATCCAGTGATTTTGAAGAATATATTTTTTTAATAGAGTGTATTTCTTTTTTTTTTTAAGTCGGTTTCTAATTAACCCATAGTTGGGACCCGAACAGGTATTACAACTCCGAGTAAGAGTGGACCTGGGACCAATGGCAATTAAAGTATGGCTCCACACTCCACAAACCTCGCAAGTTGGGACCAACCCATCGGATATAGTTTTAGGACATATCCAGGACAGTATATAAATTGAATCGCCTAATCTGCTCATAGAGTTTTTTTCTTAATCTGCATAAATAACTACTCTAGATTTTTGTGGTTAAATTTTTTTCGATAGCTGTTTTAACATTTAACGGCATGTTTATCATACAAACATAATTATACCGGAAGTTTATAGAAAAAAAACATATTTGTAATAACGAGGACAAAAATACCTACACATGTATTAAATTGATTTTTAGTCAAGCGACATAGGATGAAAGGACTATAGGCAAAAAATTGATTTTGTATTTCTAAATGTTTTTCGAAAAGCAAAGTAATTACATTTTTTGCGTTTGAAATTCTAAGAAATTATTTACAAATATTTGTAAATAAAATGTTTGTGAAAAAAAATTCCAAATGTAATATCTATCATGGAAGAAAGTATTTTAATTTATTTTCGATTCAGTAGTTGAAGATTCAGTACATGCCCATTTCTTATTAGTCATGAAACAAATCTTTTTAACTCCAGTAATTCGTGCCTTTGTCAATTTAATTTATCCTCAATAAAATCGACCTTGTGTTTTACTTTGTCCAACTCTATGTACCGTATTATTTAATTTTCTTTTGTATTTAATGATATAACATGAATCGTTATCTAAAATATAAATTACCTTTATTTTTTTATTATAATATAGATTAAGTACAGTAAGCTGTTTGAAAATATTGTCGAAACAAGTTTCGGTGATTGGAGTTGGATTTTACGAATTTTTAAATAAGTTATGATAAAAATTGAAGTTCTAAACTAAACGTTATTAAGTAAGTTTAATATTCAATAAAAATTAGGTAATTAAATGGGGCAAGTACACACGCCGCCGGAAGAAGATCAAAGTGTAGTATCTGTTCTTCAGATGCTGCACTTCAATTTCTTGTTCTCTGTCAGTGGAGGAGAAATCCTTCACGACTGAGACAATTTTTGTTTGTGTTCCTTTTCAGCACGTTTAAAATCGACCATGGAGTCTAACTCTATCCCGTGGGGAGGCATTGTAAATAGGAAGCATTATTAAAGACAAAGCCTTTTTATAATTTTTGACATATTTCCGTTTTATGGGGGTCAAAGGCGAAAGCAAACACCGAGATCATAATAAACAACTCCTGTTCAAAATGTAACATACCATTTTTTCCTTGATAACACTTCAATCATTATGTGTTATCACTTTAGTATAATAGTAAACCGTATACGAGCCTATTTGTGTACAACCGCGCACACACGCATATAGAAGATTAGTAGAATATATATATATATATATAGAGAGAGAGATAGAGATAGATAGATAGATAGATGGATAGATATATACATATATATAATTAAATATTTAAAAATTTAATTATTATTATGGTAAATAATTTTACATATATGCATATCGCACAATACCATGTATATATATATATATATATATAATATCACACGTATTTATATATATATCACGTATATATGTCACACACACGTATATATCTCACACGTGTGTATATATTTATCACACGTATATATATGTATATATCACACGTATTTATATATATATATAACACGTATTTGTATATATATCACGTATATATGTCACACACACGTATATATATCACGTGTGTATATATATATATATCACGTATATATATATATATATATATATATATATATATATATCACACGTATATAGACATACCACACGTATATATATATATATATATATATATATATATATATATCACGTATATATATATGTGTGGGTGTGTATATGTATATATGTATATATACATATGTGTGTATATGTATAATAAATATATAATATATATATATATATATATATATATATATATATATATATATATATATATATATATATATATGGGGTGAAGTATTATATTTTACATTTTGAGTTAGGAAGAATCGGTGCAAAGTGTGAACATTAAAGAAATAGACTTTACCAGATGAAGGTCGAACAACAGCATGCAGAAATATGCATGCATAAGATAATACCTATTGGTCCATGTTTTTAATTTCAGGCTTAAACTAAACATGTATTCATTCTTTTGAATACATTTATATTATTATTATTATTATTATTATTATTATTATTATTATTATTATTATTATTATTATTATTATTATCATGCTTATTAGATGATGATATCCGGTAGTTTTAATACTATATCTAGTGGAAACACTCCAATGAATGTGTGTTAACATGGCTCTATACACCTATTTGCGACCATGTACGTATGGATTACTATACTTCTGTTTGCGTGCATATATATATATATATATATATATAAAGTATGAATTCGGTGTTATTTGTGTATATGCCGAGATTTAGCTAAATTATAATATATGTAATACATATATATATATATATATATATAATGTAATGAGGTTGAATACATTATATATATACATTTATATTGATATGATCATATAAAGTAATGTTCTTTTAACTATATAGAAATATAATGTAATATAGTTAATATAATTACATGAAAATAATTTTAATTATTATCCCTCTTTCTAAGATAACTATGTAATATTTTCCCCATGAATTTTATAAATAATTGCAGGTTATGAATTTTTTTTATAGACCTATACTTATGTTATCAAAAAGAATATTTGTTTTATTAGATGGTATGTGTAAGTTTTAGTATTATATCTAGAGGATACAAATCTAAGCAGATTTGGTGGGTTTCATAATGGAATGTCCGAAAGGAAAATATGAATTACTGAACCGATTATTGCCTTCTTAGAAGTAAATTACTAATAATTATACTTTCTAATAATATTCGAATGACCAGAATTAATAAGACACTTTTATTTGGGAATTTATCCATGTCTTTATTCATCGTTGATTGGTTTACTTAACTATGGGAGCTATGAAATAGGCCAGAACCCATGACAAATATTAGTTCCGCGTCTTTAATATGTAAGAAGCCCATTACGAGCAAATTTAATATAGTTTAATATACACCTTTTATTATAAATTCTTTATGGAAAATACACCCTAAATATAAACACATTTGCACTTTTAGTTTTGAAACTAAAATATTCGTTTACTTGACTGCAATTAAAGAATATCAAATAGGGCAATTAAACATTGCGATGCATTCGTTTTAAATTTAGTCTGATTAAATAGAAGACTTTTATTAATAATAGTATTAGACAAAGACCCATTAAATCCTATACAGTTTTCTAGCCTACATTTGGAATATAAGACCGATAATCATTACTACATTTATAGACTATTAAGAATAGTCTTCTCAATATTTGGCATCTATGTGGGACTAAAAATAGTTAAAACATCTTGCCCCAAACTTCCTTCTGATTATATCCTGAATAAGTATCTTTTTTGTAAATCAAATGATTTCTGAAAATTTACATTTAGTTACACCATCTTTCTCCTCTTTTATCGGAAATATACTCTGAAACTGTGTTTTTCCCCCAAAATATGTAATCTTTCGCTGATGTCGTTATTACCCGAAACACGTGAACACCAATAGAATATACGTAAAAGAATATATATATATATATATATATATATATATATATATATATAAACACATATATATGTATCTGTATACCTGTATATATGTGTGGATATATATATGTATATATGTGTATATATATGTATATATATATATATATATGTGTATATATGTATATATATGCATGTACATATACACACACACACATATATATATATATACATATATATACATTAGGCTTTGAAATGCACATTAATGATATTAATATACGAGGAAAATAAATACAAATATGTAAATATCTATGTATAGGCACATATATCAGAAGTTACCTAGTAAATGTATATGAGAATTAAAACGCGAAATGAACAAGATGCATTTTAAATATATGTAATAGGTATAGAGATATAGGTATATGACCAGAGAGAAACATATAGTAGAGGTTATTTCATGTTGGAATAACGGAAATGTCATTAAAAGGTTTGAGAAAATCGTTTATAAATATAATCGTACACATAAAAGGTCGTATTACATAAAAAAAATGTGGCTATTCTTTTTAAATGTGCATTATACTTTTTCATTAATATCAACTCTAATTGCCACGGGACTTTTGAAAATGTATTGTAAACCTACCTTACAGCCACTTAAATATGTGCAATTGTATTTATAATCTATCTTCGTGATACTTTGTTTCTTGTCCACTGTCTATTGAATTGAAGCTGTACATCATGCTGAACAATATTATATACTGCGGTAAATATTCACGATGTATTAAACCTATTTTCACATACCTGGTACCCCTATTACTTTAATGACATAATGCTTTGAATACTTTAAAATCCATCACACACACATCACAAACCGAAATAATCGATACCAAAAGATCTTAATTGAATTTGGTCTAAGAATAATGTATTTATCATGGGTAATTTTACCCTGTACGGTCACGGCGTAAATATGTATATTTGAACAAACATACATATTAGTTTATATAAATATGTATATTCATACACTTATTTATTTATGTATTTATACCTTTCTATTTAAGAATCACGTTTTCGTTATTCTGTTCAAGGTTATCTTGAAGTTAAATATATAAATTAAAAATATAGATGAAATGTGTTTTGTCCTTGGAATGCAATACATAGCTTGTATTTGTATCTTTTGGAATTTGATTAAATAAAGGAAAACGTAAATACCTATATATATATATATATATATATATATATATATATATATATATATATACATATAGATACATATATCTATATCTATCTATATATATATATATATACCAATTGTATTGTATCGATCTAAATCCAATGAAACTTGCGTTATTATCAAAGAGTGTTCAGTTCATATCACAGCAGGCATATAGTGTGTTCATTATACAAAGATGATTGGTTATATATGTGCATATATGTTTCAGTAAAGCCCCAAGTCAAGTGCATCATTTATAAAACCAATAAAAAGTTGATATTGGAAGGGGTGCCAAGATTACATGAGTTATTTGGCTGCGATTTCAAATCCGGGAAAAACTAGGATGTATATTTGTTGATGTAGGCAGCAAGGTTTTTGGAGCTGTGATGTAAAGAAAGGGAAATTCCGTTTTCCATGTTTAGCTTTAATTAGTAGAGAGATGTCACGTGATTCCCCTCACCCTGCGGTTCTCCATTGGACTTTGAAAATTCCTATATCGTAAGTTGTTTTTATAATGGTATATCTATTATTATATGTGACTTACAGCCTTTTATGACAAATAATATGTTTATTTAATGATTCATTTTTATTTTGTAATCTCTCGTTTTTTTGTTCATTTGCTTTTAGTGTTCGAGTTTTTAGAGTAGCGTGAAGGGAAGTGTCAC
This sequence comes from Euprymna scolopes, assembly GCF_053919585.1. Taxonomy (NCBI): domain Eukaryota; kingdom Metazoa; phylum Mollusca; class Cephalopoda; order Sepiida; family Sepiolidae; genus Euprymna; species Euprymna scolopes. The sequence continues at coordinate 103,208,345 of NC_136484.1, forward strand.
TTCACACGATTAAGATGTTGGGTGGAGTTAGAATTCTGTTAGTCTGGCGAATATTGTTCTTGTTTGTTCTAAAGTACATTTCAATTACTATCCTCGCTACTACTTATATACTAGGATGTTTTATGGTCGTCCTTTCTTTGGTGCTGACGACCTCATAATAAGATTGATAAGGGTGTTTTTTTTAATTTGTATTTGTTATTTATTTATTATTTTATATAATATGTATATATATATATATATAAATTTACTTCAATATCCTTCTATATATTTCATTCTTTTATTTGCTTATCCTTTTTAGATTCGTTTTTATATACTTGTTTGTTTGTAAGACATTTGTCATTCTAGTCGGGATATTATTTATTTTAAATAGATATATAAGCTTGTTATCAAGATTTAAAAAGTTGTGTATTCGTAGTAATATTTTCCCTATGAATAATGTATATATATATATATATATATATATATATATATATATATATATATATATATATATACTCACATATATATTACTATATATATTATGTATATATATTACTATATAACTAATTATTATATATATATATATTACATCTCTTTATATATATATATCTATATATATATATTACTATATATATATATATATATATTACTATACATATATATATAAATTCTACATACATTTTCAATACTTTATAACTTAATAATCATTTTATATAATTATTTATTTTTTTGCTTAGCCGGTTTTTTATCTGCAATTTTAGTTTTAGTCATTAAATATTCCTATCTATCTAATATATCAATCGACCTACACGTTTATATCTTGTATGTATATTTACATATATTTTACTAAATGCATTTACTTAACTATTTACTTGCTTTATCCGGATTTTCAGATACCGGCCATCCTCTCCCCTTAATTTATTTTTAATTAAACAATTTTTTAATATGTTATATTTTATATTTTATATTTTATTTTTTTATTTATTCTTATTTACTTGCTTATTTATTTATTCCATTTAGTGTATTTTAATACCTCTTGCTGACATTTTTAAGTAATAACCTGTAAATTTCAGTTGACCTAATTCTTGCCCTCATTTATCGCGCTTTTTAAAATAATTTTGTCGGGGTCATTTTGACATTTGCTTTTCTATTTCATATTTAATTCCATCACAATTTAATTTTTTCTCTTCTTCTTCACTGTTTTTCACTTCTGCTTCACTGATTTTTCTTGATTACATTTTGTCTCGGAAGCCGTGTCAAACGCATATCTTCTTTTTCTCATATTACTATTATTGTACGGGTTCCCTTTTTCCTTTATATATTTTTGAATCATTCCATGGAGTTCGGCATTTTAGGATTATTTTGACCATCTTCCAATCATGTGTTTTCCTTGGATTTTACTTGTCCGCATGAAAATTGAATTAACTTTCTTTGATTTACATTTTTGAATTTCACCGTCATTGGATAATTTATATTTCACCAGACTATCCCCTCACGGGAAATCACCTTTTTCTTCACCTTATTCCCTCTGATTCACTTTTCCTTATCAAGTAATATCTGACTTACTTGCAGTTTAATCAAATACTTTTGTATGCAAAATCCGATCCCGCATTTTGCTAATTCCTACTTTCTGATGATAAGGAAAGTAGTTCCTCGACACTCCGCGGATTAAAGACTATCCACTTATTGAGTATTTTCTTTTCAGCTTAACTATGT
>NC_136484.1:103220039-103272539 GCF_053919585.1 Euprymna scolopes
AATATTTAGTTAACACCTCTTTATTCTTTATGACCGCACTGCATCTTCAACCACAAGATTGGATTAGTTTCTTGCAAAATTCAGGAGTTATGTTTTCCCACTCTTCCTTCAATAAATCCCACAAATGATTTTGATTTTTGGGATTCCTCGTCTGTGCTCTTTCTCAAATCATTTTCCAAACATTTTCCATGGGATTCAGATCCGGACTCTGCGATGGCCAGTCAATTTCTCTTATTTCTTCTTCCTCGAGGTAACTTATCACTGTTTTAGCTTTATGGCAACGGGCGTTATCTTGAAAAAAAAATGCTTGGCTGATTAGGTGAAATGCGTAAGCTCTCAATGACATGTTGTTGAAGGAGCTGCTTATAAGTCTCCAAATTAATCCTACCATAGATTCGAACTAGAGGGTCAACTCCTTCCGAGGATATCATACCCCACACCATTACACTCCCCCCTCCGAATTTAAGTGTCTTTTTAACACATTTGGAGGATAATCGCTCACGTGTTTTACGCCGTACATGCTTCTTTCCATAAGATCCAAACAAATTGAACTTGGATTCATCGCTGAAGTGAACCTTAGTCCATTGTTTATCAGTCCAGACGACATGCTCATGAGCAAACTTCAAAACGGCTATTTCTGTTCTTCTTGAAGATCAAGGGTTTAGATACTGGCATCCTGGCATGCAATCCGGCAACTGCTAACCGTCGAGAAACAGTTTTTCTAGAGATATATTCCCCAGCCTGTTCATTAAAATCACGAGTAATTGATGTTGCTGATTTGAATCGGTCACTAAGAGCCTGCATTACCATAATCCTATCTTCTCTTTGATACGTTTTAGGGGGTCTGCCGGTTTTAGGGGATGCTTCTAATGTGTTTTTATTCTTATATCGAGCTATCGCACGATGAACAACACTTTTTGATCTTCGAACGATATTAGACATTGTTGAAATTGATTTCTTTTCTTTGTAATTGTCTAAAATTATTTTTTTTCTTGGAGAGAGAGTTTTGCGAGTCTGTGACGCCATTTTCTTTGTTGTGCTTATCAGCAATCCCAGTGTTAAAACTAGCTATTTTTATGTAAAGTTTAGTCTCTTAAAAATAAATTTTCTATTTCGTTCCTTAACTTTTGGCAAGGATAAATCCACAGATATAATTTTAATCTAAACTATTTCTGAATATTGAACCGTAATTTTTTTTTGGTACTAGTTTATACAGATTGGTTATATTTGTTTATTCTGAGTATTTCAGAAAAAAATCCATGCACTATTTTTTTTTAAATATACATGAATAATTGTAATTTTTTCCGTTCCTAATATTATGGCCGAGACTGTATATATTTATATATATATTTCTATATTTGTATTTCTATGCATATTCATATATATATATATATATATATATATATATATATATATATATATATATATATATATATATATGTTTAGATACATATTTATAAATTTCTTTTAATTATATATATATGGTAATATATAGATTTGTATAAGTATATATTTACTTGTATATATATATATAGTTATATATATGTTTATATATATTTATATATATTTTATATATGTAAATATACATATTTATATATACACATTTATATGTTTATATATATATTTATACATATATGTGTTATATATATATATATTTATATATAGATTATATATATATTTATATGTATATAGTTGTATATATATATATTTATATATAGATTTATAGTATGTATATTCATATTTGTGTATATTTATACATGTTTATTGGTGCATATATTTATGTATATATATTTATGTATATATATATTTATATATATTCTTACATATATTTATATATTTGTATGAATATATATGTATATATCTAAATTTATATATGTATACGTATATATATATACACACACATACATACATATATATATATATATATATATATATATATATATATATATTATAGTAACCTTAACTGGAATTGTTGTATCTTATTGCGGTTTGCACTAGTAAACAAAATAAAACTTTAAGATATAAAAAAATATCATTCCTGAGCTTTAACACATCTAGATAAATACAACATTGGAACTCTACAGGAATAATCCTATTTTATTGTTGTTTGCGATTTTATACAACCGTACATTCATTTTAACAATAATAAACCGTGATCGATAGAGAAGAGGCGGTAGTTACAGTGTAATATTAAAACAATATCAATTTTGCGGATTACTATATTGTGCATATCACTTAGAAATATATATTTTTATTGTTGTTAAATTGACTATACATATGTAGCTTTTTCATGAATATGTTGTGGTCTTGCACTAAAAAAAAATTAGGATCCATCCAGAGCAGTACTTACATAATATGTTCTTTGCAATAATGTAGGGCATCCACATATTTAATATGCTGTTATTTTACAATTAAGTTTCTCTTTTTCTATTTTAATGTTTCAGTATAGTGAAATAATATAACACTAATGAGGTTCCTAGGTTTTTAGTGAAACCTTACGTTGCAGCTAACACCCTGAAATAATATTTTTACTTAAAAAGAAATGCGCTTTTCTTTTACAAAATGATTAATTCATAATTTAAAAAACTTAAAGATGATTGACATTTCAAGAGTGTTGCTGTAATTATTTTCTCCGACTAAAATCTGTCTTTTACCAAGCATGTAAATATATATCTTCAATATGCAGCTACAAATGTCTATTCACTATTCAACTATGTTAGGCACAGCCAAAACTGGCCGAAAAATCAAGTTGGTGTTGTTTATTAAAATCCATTATTTCTGAGTAACTTTTTTTCCAGAAAGATAAAACCCTGAATTTGGTCATATAGAAAACCGAATAATGTAAAACTTTTTCTACTATTTTTAATTAAATTTTAAATATTAAATTTTCCAAAAAAGTTTACAATTTACATTTTTTTTGTCTTGCACAAAAAACGTACATAAATATTTTTTAAAATAGGTTTTTGAAATAATCCATTTATTTTTTTTTTTGTCTAACTAAGATTTAGGATGATTTTCTATGAGAATATGCAAAAATATTATAATATAAGTACCTAGATTTGAAATTATTTCAATTATTCATATAGGTAACCAGTTACTTCGCGTGGATCTAGAGTCTAGATCGACACTGTTTACGCTTGTATGAGATAAAAAGCAAACTATGGAAGACCAAACAGGCCAAAAAAACTTATTTTTCAGTAACGAAAATTCCAATGTATTATTAAGGCTGAGGCTGGCCACTACCAGATGGGTGACCATTTGTATGAGTTTGGTTTTTAATGTGTAGGTGTGTGGAGGCCAGGCTCCCCAAAATGGGGGAGGGACAATTTAAAGCAGAACAAAAAAAAATATTTCAGCGCGTTTGGTCCACCGTAGTCGAAAAGCCGCAAACGTTTTCAAACGGGATCGAAAAAAATGATGCTATTTTTAACACAAAGTGCACAATATTTATCGATTTTTTTGTATCGATTCTTCAAAGCATGCCCTGTTTAATAATGGGCATGCATTATTCGGCTCGCTAAAAAAATTGTTAATTTACTTATCAAAGATTTTAAAATGGCTTTTTTCGTATGGATATTATTTTTTTTTGTTTTGCTTAACTTAAATTAATTATTTTACTTAACATATTAACCGAATTTCACACTTCAAAACTCCAAAGCGGGATAATTAAACACAATCGAAGTTCTGATATTCAGACGTCAAAATAAGGTATGCAAACAATTTTTTTTTAAATCTATATTTCTGTCCCTTACAACAACACAATATGTTGTGTTCAGTTTCAGATGATTATTTTCAGCATATTTGTACCACCTCAAAACAAGAGGGGTTTGTAAGTAAAAATATATATATATATATATATATATATATATATATTTATATATTGTATATGAAAAATAAGTACACTGTTATAAAGTTCATTCTTCTCTTAATAATCGCTGAAAATTTCGTATTGATCAGATAATTACCTGATTTTTGGTAGATTTGTAAAAAGACGGTCCGTCAAAAAGTACTTACCTGCCCCCCCCCCAGTTTTGGCAGTGCCTAAACTATGTATATTATTTGTTGCAATATGCTATATTTTTGTAGCATATTAAATTGTATAAAGTCCATTGCATATTTTTCCTTAAAGATTTATGTAAAATTTTATTATTAGTTTTTTTTACAAATTTTCATGTTAACAAGCCACGTTGCTATTTGAATTTATAGCTACTGCTCAAAACAATATGTACTACGAACTATGTAAGTGTCTATTCACATTCCATTTAAACACGCATGTTACTACGGTTAGGGTAGTAGTGAGCATGAAAGAGATCTTAAAAACTAGATGTTAATGAATGAGATGTTGAATATACAAAGCAATACTCTATAACGTTTATTTTGTAATTGAGTACTGAATAGTTTTAAATGAATTCCTCCTATTGATTTCAAATCTCACGTTCCCCATTAAGAAAATAATCAACCCAATAAAGCTAAATAACATCCTTTACTACAATAAGTTACATCAGATCAGTATTTTATTTATGCCTCATCTTATTTACTAACTGAATTTTCATTTTTCTTTGTACAATTTCATTGAAAACGAATTAAAATATTAAATTGCTAATCGGTATATTTCATACTTACTTATTTCTGTCAATTTATGATATACTAGCAGGGCGACCCGGGGTTGCTTGGAATTTAAAGAGGATTAACAAATGTTCCACACTTCTAATAATTTACCTGCAATCGAAACGGTGAAATCGCTCATTTGTCAACCAAATCAATTGATTGACTGCTTTACTCAGGAACTCACATTTGTGAACTGGAAGAAAGCTTCACATGCTTAATTAATTCACAATTCATTATAGGCTGAGCCCTTCTGCTTTGTGGTGATAAAAAATCTTGAATGCAATTATGTTTGTCTGTAAGCTGTGTGAAAGTGTCAACTTTGATCAAAATTAAAATGTTTCTTCTTAAATCAGAGTTTTTCGATTATCGATTTTTTTAATTATATATGTTATTTATTATATTTTAGAGGTATAAATATATTATTTGAAATTTTTTAGAGGTAATCCGATACAAACACAAAAAAAAGTGCAGCCACATGAGGTAGAGGTTTGATTCTTTTTTTTTTTAAATCAGCCATGTCCTTTCGGAGTGTAAAGGAAAGGAAGTCACGCACAGACAAGGTGTCTTTACTATATAAGTAAAAAGTAAATAGACGATTAAGAAGCAAAGAGCTTCAGCATAAAATATAATATGTACATGCATTCGTTAACATATGTAACCAACCCACACGTCTCTTGATTTCTTATTTTCACCCTATAGTACTCATGTTAACTAGAAAAATCATATATATATATATATATATATATATGTATATATATATACCATCACACAAAAACATGAAATGCAATGTATACTCGCATGCACACCCATACACGTACACATATACACACCCACACATACATCTGAACCGACACATTACAACACACACACGTGCGCGCATAAAACCACACACAGACATAACACCCCTGTCTCTAATACAACACACTGAACAATACCAACCCTACGTAACCTCGAAACTAACAACACTAGGAGACACCTAGAACCATAGTATAATATTTGTTCCAACATATCGCTCCCTCCTCAGTCAGTGGAGGAGAACCCCCTCATGACTGAAACGACTATCATCCCCTTCCCATACCTATACCCCTCGAATGCCCCCCTATGGGGAACAAAATCTTCCCCACACTAGGAACCGATCCTGGGTGTGGTCATACCCACATGGGGAGACAAATAAATAGAAACATTAAAAAAAAAACTATTTTAAATACACCCCTCTTCTAAACAAACACAATATATGACGAAAACGAAAAATCACAATACTAAAATCCAAGAATCCAAAAAATAAAAATCAAAATAGAATGAAAGCACCCCTACCATTATTTCAGAAGAGCCAGCCCCCTCCCCACACATACACATTAGTAAAGACCTCGGACCACAGCCGCCTTCCTAAGGAAGCAAATAACCCCAAAATACTATAAAACAATATACACATTCCCAAACAAATAAAAGCAAAAACAGACACGCACACACACACGAACACACGAACACACACACGCACACTAACACAACCCTTCCCCACCGTAAAGGAAAAGAAAAACACATTAACAGAAAGAGATAGCGACTACAGCGGCAAGCCAAATAAAAAAAAACAATAAAATTCAGCATACCAATGAAAAAAAAAACATTACAAGCCTCAACCCCTTGGAAAAACTTCAAATATCCTACGAAAATCGCGTTTTTACACATTTGAAAATAATTTCTGACGAGGACGCATCACAGACCGTCTGAAACGCGCGTAAACACCTTCAATGACTTAAACACATTATAACAATGATCCAAACATACTTCTCAATGAGAAACAAAGACATGGAATGATGAAATAATGTTAAAAAATACACATTGTTGGTGACTACTCACTTATTAATATAAATATATATATATATATATATATATATATGTGTACATATACCCATATATCCATATATATCCATATGTACATATATATAAATATATATATATATATGTATACATCCTTAGGTATGTATCCATATGTCTATATATATATATATATATATATATATATATATATATATATACACATATATGTGTATCCATGTATATATATAGATATGTATGTATATACATATGTGTGCATCCATATATATATATATATATAAATATATATACATATATATATATATATATAAATATATATATATCCATAGGTATGTATGTATATATATATATATGTATATACATATATATATGTGTGTCCATATATATATGTATATATATATCCATATATATATATATATGTATCCATAAATATATATATATATATCCATATGTATGTATATATGTATATCCATATATATATATATATATATATATATATATATATATGAATAAATCCATACATATGCATGTATCTATATATATCCATGTGTATACATGTATATATATACATGTGCATGTGTATATATGTATATATACATATGTATGTATATATATCCATACACACATATTCATATGTATATATATATCAATATATCTGTCAATGCATGGTGTATCCATATTTATATATCCATATATATATATGTATATCGATGTATATATACATATATATGTATATATATCCATACATACATATTTATATGTATATATATCCATAGATATATATGTATATATATATATATATATATATATATATATATATATATCAATATATCTGTCAATGCATAGGTGTATACATATTTATATATCCATATATATATATATATGTATATCCATGTATATATACATCTGTGTGTATATATATCCATACATACATATTTATATGTATATATATATCCATATATATATATATATATATCAATATATATATATATATGTATATCCATGTATATATATACATCCACATGTATATACATATATATATGTATATATCCATATATATATATGCGTATATATCCATATATACATATATAACCGTATATATATACATATCTACATACATATATATATATACACATATCTACATATATATTTAAAAAATATCCATATATATATACATATCTGCATATATATATATATCCGTATAGATGTATATCTTTATACATATATATATATATATCCACATATATCAATATATCTGTATACACATATATCCATATATCTGTATACACATATATCCATATATGTATTCGTATATATATCCTGATATATAACCATATATATATATCCCTATATATATCCATATTTATATATATCACTATATATATATTCATACATATACATATCACTGTACATATCCATATATATATATCCATGTCTATATATATCCATGTATATATATCCATATATATATACATATATATATATCCATGTATATATAGACACACCCATATATATATGCATTTATATAGATATATATATGCATATGTATAAATATATATAGATATATATGAATGTATATGTAGATATATATACATATATATACATATATAGATATATATACATTTATATAGATATATATATACATATATATATATTGATATATATACAAATATAATATTTTGTATACATATATATTGATAGATATATATATACATATATATATAGATATATATATATATGCATATATATATATACATATATATAGATATATATATATACAGATATATATATACAGATATATATTGATATATATATAGATATATATACATATATATATAGATATATATACATATATATATAGATATATATACATATATATATATTGATATATATAGATATATATATATATAAATATATAGAGATATATATGCACATTTATACATATAGATATATGTATACACAGATGATGTTACAGAGTCTTAGGTTTGTACGACAGCTAAGTCTCTTACTCTATTTCTCGGTTCAAATTGTTTAGATCCAGTAATCAAGCAAGAACAAGATAGACAGCAACAAGTAAAACTCCAGACTAGCTTAATGCGCGTATTGGTCTGCCGCTTTTTGTTTTTGTTTTTTTAATCAGAGATTTGCTTCTCCTATACAGGTAGCCGTCACCACAGCTTAAGTGAGCGCTCTCACACCAACACACGTATACATACACACAATCATACGCAGCGCTAGTTGCACGTTGTATCCCGAAAAAGCGTTCATTCGCCCTTTGAGTGGTCTTGTTTTTAATCCTTCAGGTTGGCTAGTCACTGTCCTCACTAAAAAAGTCCAGTGGGGGAACCAGTTTAGTCGCCATGAGGCCGGTAGTTCTGGGGTACATGGTCCTAGTAGCATATGACAGTAGCTGACACACACATATATATATATATATATATATACATATATATTTATATATATATACATACAGAGAGAGAGAGAGAGAGAGAGAGAAAGATATCATGGTGCTAAAGTGTATCAATTGTCATGATAATACTTTTTATCAAAGTAAGTTCTCCGTGTCAATGTTTATAAATGTTAATTATAAAAACTAACATAGCATACCTCAGCAATATTTTTACAAAACATAAAAGCGAAATATCACACAAAATGTTCTTAGTACTAACTCAATTAATTTTAAGTTCGAAAATATCAATGCGAAAATTAATCAATGTTTTCTTTATTTATTTCCACGAATGAAGAAAATATTGAGGTATTATTAAAATTTTAATTAAGTTTTAATTTAGGTTATTGCTTTATCAATGGAAATTATTGATACTTCCTAAGCACGACAAACACTCACATTTAAAGAAAAACAAGAGGATACGTTCATGTGATTATATGTGGAAATTTAGCCGTCCCAGATTGCAACGCAGCTGTAATTAATCTTATTCAATAGCCATAAATCTAAAGAGTTACTTGTTAATGTTTGCGAATTTTCTGTAATGTGTTTTAATAAGATAAAACACTAGTTGTTGTACATACCCAAGCGGGACCTCGACTTGTTAGAATCCACTAAATCCTTAATTAAACCTGGATCTTTCAAACTAGAACATCCATGATTACAACAACAACAAAAAAACTGTGTAAATAATAAAGAAAATACTTAAATTTTTCCTATACTCATCTTTATATATAGAAAGCCACATTTTGATGGGTCTGTGTGTGGAAGTTGGTCATTGATTCCGGAATTGCTGCCTGATTTTTTTTAGTTTCACACAAGCATATTTTTGTTTCTATTTGAGCTGTTCTTATATATAAACAAGTATTAAAATTGATGATTTGAAAAAAATTCCATCAAAAGTAGGAACAGTGCTATTTGGATTAGCATACTTATAGAGCCCAGCATCACATGGAAATTTTAAAGGGTTTCACAGCGCTGATGCAGAAAAGCTAAACATATAGAATAAACTGTTGTATTTTATACTACAGAGGTGCGTTTAAAATACATGCTTCTGTTTAGAGCAGAAGTGGATCAAATGTTGATGCATATATATATATATATATATATATATATATATATATATATATATATATATATATATATATATGTATAAACATTCATGGGGTTAATAGTATCAATACACAAGTGTTTTATGCTTTCCCAATCATCAGCGTTGGACGTGACGAGACATCCCAACCCATCTAGACTTACGCAATCATCAGTGTTGGAAGTGTTGAACGATCCCGAACCATCTACAAAGACAACAGCAATAGCCAGGACTTTGAAGAGAAAATTTTAACTATAAATTCAAATACAGGAACAACGATAAGACATTTAGTTGTTATTAACGATAATCTTGCAGCAATGATGAAGTTGCACAAAACCGGAGACTCCTTTTATTTCCAAACAGTGCAAAAGATTGTGCATACAGGTCCCACACTGACATCGAACCGAGCACTTATTTATCTATAGATACACGGCGTTTCTTTACCATCAGAGTCTGTATTTGGCCTATTCTAGCGTGTTGACGCCCTTACTTTTCTCACACCTATCCTTATCTTTCACAGGGTCCCCGTCCTGCTTGAAACTCCTATGTAACTCAAAAACCGATGCTTGATAGAAGATTGTTATATTTTCTGTCTCTACACCTTATTTTAAGGTGTCCATTGCTTGCGAATTTGTTTTTTTTTCATTTTCTTCAATTTCAACATCTCAGTTTCTATAAGTTTAGTTTTATAAACGATTTTTCAAATAAATTTTTATAAATATTTCTAGTTAGTACGCTTACAATTGAGACTAATAACTTATGTTTTACTATTTATTTTAAAAAATCGAAAGTGTTGACATTTTTGGAACGTAGACTATATTCTATTTTGAGTTGCATATAAACTTCACATTATTTTGTACCCCTTTGCTCTTCAAACACTAATTACCCCCCCACCTATTGCCTTTATTGGATTGATTCATTTGATCCAATTTTGACTATTCTTCTTATCTAATCTAAATTATCTCAACCCGTTTTTATATAGTTATATTGCTTTTTCTTTTGTGGTAAGTGGAATTTAACTGCGAAATGTTCTAGCTTAATGAGGTGATTTTCCAGTTCTGTTCCTTGTTTGTCTGATGGTTTAATAAAGATTATCCAACTTTTATTCCTTACACCCTTAAGTTATATATATATATATATATATATATATATATATATATATATATATATATATATATATATATATATATATATATGCTAGCATGGGTGCCCGGCGCTGCCCGGGCGTGTGGAGGTGTATGCTGACCAAAAGTAAAAAACAAAAAAAAAATGGCCATTTTTTTTTTTATTTGACCCCTTTTATGACCTCTTAACATTTAATGTTTTGGGCTTATATAAAGTTATTAAGTTAGATCCATATCCAAGGAACCTATATCTAAAATTGCAAGTGTTTAGACCACAACATTAGCGGAGGAGTTTGGTAGAGTTCTCAAAGGTAAAGTCGTTGAATGTTCACCCCTTAAAATGCATCTAAGAGTTGTTTCTACTAGAGTTTTACTGAGAATTTCATATGGGTGACATTCTGGTTGTACTATTTATGCGTGTATGTTTAACAATCATTCCAATCATGTAGGACTGACATTTCACATACCTTTACATTTAATTTCCAAATAAAACAAATTATAATGTTATATAAAAAGTTTCCTTTCATATATTTTCTAATAGTGTACACTAAATGTCTGTTGACGCCTATGCTCTGAGTAGATACGCCTAATAAAACAGACTCTGCTTTATTAATCATTTGATGGTCAAATCATGGGATGGTGAATATATAGATATATAGTCCAGTCTGCCTGTTCTTAACATTATCTGCTTATTATCATTATAATACACTAGCAGGCCCCGTTAAACGGCTTTGCCCGGTAAAATCATGACAGACTAAGAAAAGAGAATCGTGGCGGGCGTGGCTCAAATGAAATAATCTGGCATCCACTGTCAGACATTGGTTTCCGGTGACAACTAATAAAATCCACTGTCTATGGTTGTCAGCATTGTTGCTTATCGGCGATTAGAGTTGTATTGGAGCGACAACCTACAGCCATTTGGTGATTATAAAGAAATAATTCATTAACATTTTAGATTTAGCGAAAACATACGTAAATATATACTGCCTTCTACCCTAGACAGTATATTTTAAGCCGCCCAGTGTGGTTTCTCCTCAGCATACTGCAAGCATTGTTTTCTTAAGTCAGCTCGTATACATCGTCTAAGTCATAAAATGCTCCACGCAAAGTAAGTGTTAAGAAAATAAATATATAACAAATTACTGTTTCAATGGACAATAAAATTGACGTCGAAACCAACATAACATATTATTGTGCTGTAACTTATATTAAGCCAATGGGTCAATGTGCACTGATTGTAAAACCTTCAAAGGATTTTTAATCCGAAAGTTACTCCTTACATGCGGGGGGCTAAAAATAAGAAAATGCCTTTCAGAATAAGCACATCTTACCTCCACATGTTAAGAACGGCATTCGGAATAAATACCCTTTGGAGGTTTGACAATCAGTGCACATTCACCAACCAATGATGTGTTTTCTGCCCGAGAAAGAACGAGCAATATGTGTTTAAATCTAGTATATGTCAGTTACGTGTGCCGACTGAACGAGTTAGCAATTCATGATAAAATTCCAATAATACTTAACGCTTTGTTAGAGCTCACTGTAACAAAAGTGTAAAGGTTCTTATATTTAATTTGAATAATGCTGAACGATCATCAATATTTCCAAGAGGCTATATATTTTTTAGTAAAACTTCATCATGTGTAGACGTTGATTTATTTTTATGTGTGTGCGAGTATCGAGTGTTAGAAGAGGTTGTGTATATTTTTTATACGTATATTGTAGTATCTGTTTTGATGCTACACTTCATATTTTCAGTCCTTGCTCAGTGAAAGGGAAATTCTCGATGACTGAAACAATTTTTATCTTTGTTCCTATCCAGAATGCATGTTCTGGGGGGTACATTAAAACCTGACATTGTGTGTAACTATGCCCTCGTGGGTAGACAAGTGAATAGGTACAGTAGGGTATTGTTAAGATTACCAGTAGCTACCTTTCTGTTTACGAGTTATTATTACGGTTGTATTTTAATGTAGTGCTATTGCGTCTTATATCCAATTTTCTCCCTTATATATGTTGATAATTTGTTAGGTGAAAGTATGCAATAGTAGCAGAAAAGTATCCCCTCCTAATTGTTGCTAAATAATCATCTGGTTATTTCAGTTAGATTTATTAAATGAATAAGTCCACAAAATATATAATGAATATCTCAAGCTGGAAAGGATATATATATATATATATATATATATATATATATATATATATATATATATATATATATATATATATATATATAAACAAAAAAAAGATAAGCGCGCATTATTCTTCAAACCGGGGCATATATATATATATATATATATATATATATATATATATATATATATATATATATATATGTTGTGTAAACAACCGCCCCCGATTATAGGCGATTAGGAGGAAAGAAAGTTTTAGTCCAAATAAATCATTTAATGAGTATTTATGCAGGTTAAAACCCGTGTAAACGTATTCGGCAAAGAAAAAAATATGTACGGTTTAACAACACCTGGTTACTGTTAAAACGAAATACTCAACTAATTCTCGGTCGACAAATACAACAGAAACGCTGGTTTTATACAGTAAGTCAAAGAAAGGGTACTTTTATGAAAAGAACATAAAAACAGAAATTTACATTAGCCGATGAAAAGAAGTAAATAAAACAATTTACGGCGGGCTGTTTGTTGTGAAAAAATAGCCGATGCCTAAAAGGAATACCCAACTAATTATCCGTCGGAAAATAAAATAGAATCGCTGTTTGTCAATAAGTCCAAGAAAGTGGAACATATATATAAACAGAAAAAAACTTCGCGATGAAAATAACAGTATTGCGGCGGGATGTTTGTTTTGACAAAAATGATATTTGTACAGCAAATCAAAGATAGAGAAATTTTATGAGAAAAGAAATGGAAAGTAATAGTTTCCAACCAATAGAACTAAATGAAAACAATAATAGGTTGGCTGTTTATTTTGACAGAAACGGTATTTGTTCGGTAAATCAAAGGCAGGATATGTTATAAGAAATTACTCATAGGGCAAAAGTACATATCATTGCGACGTCCTATGTGAGAAGTAGATTAGCGTTCGTTTAGCATGGGGAAAACGTTAATCCGAAATATAAGAAACGTAGAGTTCATCCAATAAGAAGGGGTGAATTAGTCTGGGAGGACTCTATTATTTTTGTAACGGGACAAGGAAAGATTTAGTAACGAAGTATAAAATCCCATATCTGTCGAAAGTGCAGAATTACTCCCACTTATGACTGGGGCGGTAGAAGGTATTTTTATTTAGACGGAAAATAGAAGTATTTCATCTAAAGATAATTGCGATTATGATGATGTTGCTCCTAGGATGTAGGGGTTTTATTATAATGACAAACAGTGTAGAACATGGCGTTCTAAACTTACCTAAGATATTGACTAAAAATCTAGACATAATAACTGTTTAGTTTGCATCTGTTGTTACAAATGTCTGGTACTTTGGTCCAGAGGGGAATTCTGCAATATTCTATATGGATATTATCGTGTATAGATCTATTGATCTCTACTGCCTCATATATTGCTCATTTTAAAATTCGCGTTTCTAAATAATATAAAAATAATGTAGATATCGTTTCACGTTGTGCAGGGTTTTTTTTCTTGTGTAGCTCTTGGGAGGAAAAATAATGTCTCGTAACTAAGATATATAACAAGAGCACTATCAATTGCATATGTTTACTGAATAAATAAAACATATATGCCATTTTTCTTTAGTAGTATTATTAGGATTTAAAATAGGAGGCATTTACATATGATTAACTGATGCATTTTGAATCGTTAAAACACGTTTATCTGGTTTACTCGAAAAGCTCAGTTCGTGAACATTTCAGAATTTTTTTTTCAATTGAATTATTCCTACGTATAAGAAAAACAAACTTGCAGAAAAATGCAAGGCTACTGAATAGGCACGCATGCGCATACCTTCGGTGCGTATGAGTGTGATAATTTTATGTCTTTGCCAGAGAATTGAACATGAAAATTATAACATTTCTATAGAGTATGCTTTCAACATCGGACGAGGTAATGATTTCTGCTGATATTAATGTAACATTCCAGTGCACATTAAAAATTTCATAGTAAAGATTTGAATTATAAACTGTTTTAATGAACTGTTTTTAAAATGTAGATATTGGTGCTGATACATTTTTAAACATGCACTATAAATGATATTAGCAATTACAGTACAATAAGGATACCATCGATATTTTCAATTATCCATACGTATATCAAAGTCCTTATATGAAACTAGTTAATAGACGATCTTCAGTAAGTGACATGACTTATTTAATCAAAACTGCACACGTATGTAGGAGCGGGATTGAGGTTGTTTATTCTTGCTATTCAGAATACACATCCCGTTGGGTGTAATGCTTTTTATATTTGACCAGCTTAATTTCCGATATGAGATCTGTGACAATATTATTCGATCTAATTGATTCTTTACTCATAAATTTGATGAAAGCCAATACGTTTGGTAATGAAATCCCGATAATCATAAAAAAATATACACAGCACCCATACACTGAAGAATACTACATTTTGAATCAGGATCTAGGATACAAATCTATGTTTTCTGAGGTAATTTCGTTCACGTAAACACAGACATACAGACACACGTACACACAAAAGTACACAGACAAACACACACGCAGACACGCATACATATATATATATGTGTATGCATATATATGTGTATACATATATATATATATGTATTTGTCGATGTAAATATGTGTATATATGTAATGTATGTGTGAGTATATATACGCACATATATTTATATACATGTGTATGTATATATATATATATATATATAATGTGTGTCTGAGTACGCATATTACTTTTTGTGAGTGTTATTATGTGTGTACATTGAATTGAAATTATATGCAGATGGATTTTTGCCAAACCCCATAATCTAGATAAATCCCTAGTTTCCCAGATCCCATCAATAATTTCTGACAAGAGTAAAATCCGGAGCATTTAAATTCTGAGACTATTATCTACCATTGAATATCACACAACATAAATAAGACCTCATGAATCCGACAGAACGATATGATGGATAGTTTCATTCGATTTGCCTATGCAATTTTTCTGGTCTTTCATTGTGTATTCAAATAAAACGCATATATATATATGGTTATATATATATATATATATATATAAAGTGTGTGTATATGCATGTGCATGATTTTCGATGTGAACACTTACTTTATATATGCATATATTTATATACAGATACGCATATTTACTATTTGCTCTTATGCAAATATGTGCATATGCATAATCGATGACGCATCAACGGGCGTAAACCCGTTTAACTAAAATGACACGTAATACTTTTGCGATTTGAATATTAATTAAACGCTTGCTTTAAATCTAATATATAATTCATATAAATACACCATATGACATTCGAGTTAAATGGTGTATTTATATGTGCGATGGAAAACTTTGAAATCATTAATAAATATTATCACAATGCTAAATATATATGCATTATAAATCTCATAATACATATTTTGATTTCATAATGAATGATCAATGTGCTTGATTGCGCATACTTTCTTCATATATATTTTTTATAGATACAATATAAGACATAGCGTCGCTATACTTATTTCTTTTAAATATAAGAACACATGTAGAAGTGTTGTTTTTTTTCTGGGCAACTTTTTTTATCTTTTATCATACCATAAATGTAATGCAAGCTAATCATGCGTGCTTGTTCGATGCAAGTTACATTCCTGTATTTTTAGCATATATTTTATGAACGTTGGAGATATACCCCTTCAGATCGAGTAATTGGAGAAATGTGTCGATTAACGTGTCCCTATTGATCTCTAATAAACTTTGAATGACAAAAAGTACACACAAACTGATCAAGTTCAATATTATTTAGAACGGAATCGTTCGAGATATTGTAAACATCATTCTGTTGGTTACACAAATTGTGGACGTTGATCGGTTTCCTAACCTGGAAGTCGAAGGTATATGAGTAAGTCACCTTTGAAGCATCCGCTTGTGCATTAGGTCAATAGAACTCCAGTAACTTGTTGCTGTATAACATCTTATGATTTCACACATTATTTGCCAAGGGCGGCATTGCTGTAATTTACCTTCCAATACATTTATATTCATAAATAGACATCTGGAAATTGTAGAGCTGCACTAGGTGCTGAATTATATTCTTCCCTCTAATTGACCAACATATACCTGTCTCATCTATTCATTGTTTGGAAAAGGCCATATTAATGCATAATACTGCATAATTATAGGATGTCTTCATGAAAAGACATGGCTAGTTACAAAAGCTTAAGAGCATAAAATCTGCGGCAGCAAAATTATATGCTATCTTCTGTTTATTAGCACTAAGTTATTAGGTACACAGCGGGGTTTATATACAGACCTCGTCTTTGTTCATGAGCTTTTGTGAAGCTGGTATAACGAGAATACCATGCCAATGCTTTAGTTTCGCGTTCAAATTACACCCAACTCAGGTTCTAGCAAGGGTAAAATTGTAGTTAACTACTGTAGAAGATATTCGACAGTAATTGCTGCAGTCGTTGTCGACGTCACTGCTCTTGTTTAATGTGTTGATACCAGCGTTAGGATATTCGGTGTAACACTTTCCGATTTTACCACTAACTGCAGCATGCAGAGCAGCTGGTAAAAGTGTGCGGCCTCTTTTTTTCTCGAACCTGATAATTTCAGAGTGTGTGTGTAAGTAGTTTCCCTAAAAAAACGTAAAATTCTGCAGCGGAAAGTATACATTTAGAAAAGTAATCTCTTGACGCTTACAACAATAACTACATCTCACTCGAATACTTCACTAGCTAACAAAGTATGAGAAGATACAGGTTGGAATGTTAAAGCTGTCACTCAAAAGAAAACCACACTGCAGATTATTTGTAAATTTTTATTGTAAAAAATTATTCAGGACACTTGATATGTAGTCGAACTGACATTTTTTAAATGTAGCCGCCTTCAGCCACAATCATTGCTCCGATATGTGTCCGGAACTGGCAGCATGATTTTTCCTCAAGCGCCGGCGGGAGTTTGACAGATAATCGGTGGATGACGGCGATGAGGTTGGCTTTGATATGTGATAGGCTATGTTGATGATGTTCACGACGTATGGCGAAAGGAAGTATGCAAGTGTGTTCAGGTCGGGGAAAGATTAGGGCAGTGAGAGTAGGGTTCAAAGTCGTAGCATTCTATCTGAAGACAAGGATCTCTATGGACTTGGGGGCAGGCGGCGAACCTTGCTGTCACAGCAAGAACATGGCAGCGGCAATCTCATTGCGGCAGAGATGAACCACATTTTTCAACATATCAAGGTACATTTTAGTGTTGTCTTTCAAGCCGACTTCGAAGATATCAAGTGGCTTGATGTGGCCCTCACTTGAAACAACACCTAAGACCATAACCGTAAGCGCAAACATTGTTTATATCACCAGGGACATGTCCCTGTTATTTTTGGCAACCAAGCTGTATATTTCGAGGGTGCGTGCAATAGTACCGTTGTGATAACATTGATCGGTAAAGAGCATGAGTTGTACACTGGCGCATCGTGAATCTCGTTCGTTAAGCATGGTCTCACATTCATATACAATAAAACACTCCTCTCGTCTTTGGTATTCGTCCACCACTACATAACAATTAAATGTCCTGCAACATGAGAATAGAAAACCGGTTTTCATCATACAGAAATAACATCATATTATCCTTTTCAGTGCAACAATTTGATAGTTCTACTATATACGATGGGAGCAGAAAGTTATTTCCGGTGATTCACGCAAGTTTACATTATCACTCTTAAAAGAAAGGGCATCGCCACATAAATTTAAGAATAGCGATACAATCGAGAGCGTCGGCAACTTTATAAAATAAATCCCAAATACAAATGTACTGTTAACAGAGAGATGAGATTATATAAGTGAATACTTTTCCACTTTTCAGTTTATAACAATAGGAGGAAAGAGAGGCAAGGTAAACATTTTACCTCGTCCGAGGGTGTTATTCATACATCAGTGGTAGCAATCAATGCAAGGAAACACATCCTCAAACAAGAAAATGCTTTCTGAAAAAATCCTCATCTTATTCCAGAAAACCATAAACAATAGAAAAAATACTTTTCGTTTAGCTACTGGTAATTGATAATACTTCTATTGGGTATCAGTGGCTGTGCATTATATCTAAAATCCATTTACGTTGTAACACAGAAAATCTTACTGAATGACACACGTATCAATTTATATATATATATATATATATATATATATATATATATATATATATATATATATATATATATATATATATATATATATACATATATATATATATAAATATATGACAGGAATAAAAATAGAAAGACACACTTTTTAATATAATTTTTGAATGTCATGTTTTCTTGTATTTTTTCACGAAACTCGAGATAGATAACCCAAAAAAACATCCACACATTAATATGGGAGGGGAGATTATCATCAAAAGTGTCCTGAATTGATAATTTAGCACCGGACTTTACTACTTAGATAAGGCCCTTGTACCCATTCCCCCTCCTCTCCGTTTATTTTTATTTATTTATTTATTTATTAATGGAGAGTAGATGATACAGTGGATGTGTTAACGGCAGCTCAATAACTCTCGCTTCTCCTTTTTTGTTCCGCATTTCTCATTCAAATGAGTGTTTTTTTCTGACAAAGGTTGAAGAAAAATCTGCTTTAAAGGTCGGTAGTACTTGTTGAACAGTAGTCTGAGATGTCAGAAAATTTCTGTCTTTATGTCTATCCTTGCGGCTATGTAACTAGTAAAGGTGCTGGAGGTAAACGTTGTGTATAAGTAGGCGCAAAGTACTGGGACTGCTGTATTGCCAATTGGTGAATGGATTCTGGGCCATGCAGTAGTCTCTGCTTGGTCTTCTTGATGCCATACAAGTGTTTAATTGTTACGGCTGTACCTTTTCATTTGCTACAAAAAATCCTGTCTTTTTCCTCTTACTTTCCCTCTCTATCCTGCTCTGACCAAGTATGCCGATTTGTTCCACGAATTCAAAAACCTAAACATGAAATATCTCCAGAAAAAAAACTCGAATAAACCTAGAACCCCATCTTCCAACATAGACCCCTACCACCAGGTTTCCTTCTCCCACATCAGGGGTTTACGTTCCAACCTTCCAGAGGTTGAAACCCAATTACAGGAAACGAAACCGGACATATTCTTTCTAAGCGAAACTGGAATAGGGGCGACCACTTCCCTAGATGATTTCATAATTAACGGATACTCTAACTTAACAGCTAAATCTGACCCCCAAGATCTCCATGGGCATGGAATATGTACCTACATTAAAGCTTGCTTCCCGTGTTCCTAATTTACCCTATATGTGCTTCCGGGTTGCAATTGCTTACACAACTTCATTTATATTTGCCTTCTATCGGTCCCATAAGAGCGGAGTTACTATCTTTAAGAGTATATCTGAGAAAATAGACCATCTCCTGTCTACACATCCCTCGGCTAACATCATCATTTGTGATGACTTCAACGTCCATAACGTGGAATGGCTGACCCATTCAAATAAGAGAGACGACGAGGGGAGGTTTTGTCATGACTTTGTCATTGCTTATGACCTCTTTGTCAAGAACTTTGCATCTAATTCTACCCTTTGCGACCAAGGCCCTTACATTTCCCATATTTCCTATTTTATGAGAAAACTCGCTATGTGATATACAAATATATGTACGTCCTGTTGCCAAGCTTATCCCAAACCTTTTATTCCAGAAAAGCAAGTGGCCATGACGGCATCCCAATTATAGTGTTAAAAAAGCTTCAACCATAAGTAGCGGCCATACTTACAAAACTGTTTAAACGTTGTTTTAAGGATAATTGCTTCCCATCACCCTGGAACATCTTATCAGAATGTCCTGTATTTAAGAATTCAGGTGATCGCTGATCTCCCTCTCAGTATAGGTCAATAATTCCGTTGTGCGTCATGAGTAAGTTGCTGGAATCTGTGCTAAATAGAGAAGTAATCAACCATATCAGCAAAAATAACGTTTGTAGTGACACAAAATATGGATTCCGTTCTGCTATATCTACTCAGATGTGCTTACAGTTATATCCCATGGGATAAGCGAATATCGAGACAGATCATACCTTTCTAGGGCAATTGCTCTTGATGTATCAATGCCCTTTGATAGGGTAGGGCATAAAAGTTCATATCACAAGATCTACAGCTATGGTATAGCTGGAAATGTCTTCTCAGTTATTAAACCATTTCTCTCTGATAGGTTCATAAGAGTAGTAGTTGATGGGCAAATATCAGAAGCTCACGGTAATAATGCTAGTGTCTTCCAGGAGTCAATCTTTGGCCCAAGTCTCTGCCTGATCTGCATTAATGATATTTCAAATCACATGCTAACTATTCGCAGACATTTATGCTGATGAAACTACCATCTATGGTAGCACATCTAAGACAGTAAACGACCAAGTTCTCTCCGATTCTCTCTCTTCTGATCTTGAGTATGTGGTACAGTAGGGGAACAGTTGCTGGTTACTTTTAATGCATGTAAAACCAAGCTTTTATCGTTACATCATCAACGCTTTGATCCACATCTGGCATCAATTAAAATAAATGCCTCTCGTCTTGGGGACGTTCTATGCTTTTCTTCTTGCTTGCCTTTTACGCCTGAGCTAAAATGGAACACATGCATGAAACCCATTGCCAAGGCAACTGGAAAAAGGGTGGGATCCTTCTATCGATTTAGGAGATATATCTCTGATGCAATTCTCTATCTATATAAGAGCCAGCTACGTCCAAAGATAGAGTACTGTTGTCGCATTTTGGCAGGAGCTGCTAGAAAAGACATGACCCTCCTTGATGGAGTTCAAAATTGACTTCGTAGCCTAGGGGGTATATCCTTTTCTCTTCCCTGCAACCTCTATCTCACGGAAGTGTTGCGAGTTTGTCTCTGCTTCATTGTTGTTTTCATTGCAAGTGGTCGACTAAGCTTCTATCTATGATTCCCCATCGCCACACTTTCACAAAAAAACATTCGTCAAGCTGAAAACACTATCAATAACCCCCCACTCTTTATCTGTGCCTAAACTTAAACGTTGATTCCATGGACAAAGCTTCTTTATTAGAACTGCACGCCCGAGGAACTTTTTTCAGTTTTCCTGCTTTCTAGCAGACTACAATCTGATTGTCTTCAAATCCAACGTAAACAAGTTCTGTATGAGCCGTTCCAATTAAGTTTACAAATTTTCCGAATTTGCATTACTAACGATTACTCTATTGCCCAATTTGCTAATATACACTCTTATGCCTAATCCTCGAATTATTTGTCGGTCTTGATAAGTGGTGATGCCAATGTAAAAACACAAGACATGTCAAATAAGAATAACAAAAATATGAAAATAATACTTTTTACACAGAGCAGCTCATTAAAGGCAGACTCGAAGAATAATTCGTTTACTAGGAGCATATTGAACCCTTAGCTTTCCCAACTATATTTCTGTGAATTTAATATGTAGATGAACAAGAGTGTTTTAATAAGAAATCTTAGCCGTTATGAGACTATAGTTTTCCTTTTCTCATAAGTATAATATACAATGTACATATCGATGTAACTTTTCGTTTTGCTTTAAAATAAAATAAAGCTACGGAAATCGATTGTCTTCCATAAAATTGTGCAGATACGGTTTCAGACATAGCAGACAGCTAATTAAGTTATTTCGATAAAAAAAAAACCCAGATTAAGTTAAAAAAGAAAAGAAATAAAATAAACGCATACAGATAATGAAAAACAAAGTTTGCAAGATATTAAAATTGCAGTGACAAATTGTAATACTCTAAAATATAATACAAATATCAATAAACGATTTGTTAATTGAAAACGAGATTAATTCATCGATCAAATTTCTTTCTCACCTTTGCAGTATGATAAATTGAAATATGTTTTAATATTCCTAATTAAAATCCGTTTTATAAATATGTGTGGTTATGCTGAAAGCGTGTGTGTCTTATTATATCCGTATTATTTTACTCCGGAAAGGAATTAAGATACATATATGAGCCTTGTATGTATGCATAGACGTGATTTGCAATGAAACTTAATTCTCTTTCAAAACATTTATCTTGCCGTAGGGACATTGGGCGTATCAGAATATGTTACATACGTTTTTAATAATATATCTTACGTATATATATATATATATATATATATATATATATATATATATATATATATATATATATATATATATATATATAGGGTGTTCAGGATAAATTTGATGGTTTCGTAAGGAAGAAGATAAAGTACTATGTAACTACAAAAATTAATGAATTGAAAAAAAAATTAACAGACACAGAAATTACTCTACTGTCAACAAGTTTTATTCCAAATAACCACCATTAGCAGTGATCACGGCCTCACTCCTGCTTCAGAATCTGAAACAAGCTGATGCTACAGTTTCCCTTTGAATAGCCTCAAATCTAGTTTAATTTAATCCATTAAATGGGCTTTTGTATTACTGGCACAGTGATTGGTGTTTTTCTCAACTCCCCCATCATACAAAATAATCTCTGGGGTTAAGATCTGGGGAGTTTGGAGGGCAAACATTTGGACTGGTGAAGTCATACAAATTTTCAGACAACCATTTTTTACTTTTCCCAGACGTGTGGCAAGGGGCCGAATCCTGCTGCATACATACGGCCGACCATTTGCTATTCTTGAATTCAATCGGAGGCCCTCTCTGAAAGAATAAGGAAAATGAGGCCCTCTCTGAAAAAATGAGGAGGCATCACATCACCCTCAAAGACAGACATCCGAAAACCATCACGGTTTGGGGAACTTAGTTTGTATTATACGAGGAATATCCTTTGGGTTGTATGCAAGCCACCTGCTATTCTGTGTGTTGTGTTTTTGATTCTGGCAAAAGTGTGTTTAATCGGAAAAGAACCAGATTGTTTGTGGTTCAGCAGAATGTTTCACTTTACTCAGAAGTTTCTTCGCCTTTGTCAAACGATTTTCACGGGCTTTTTTCTGTGAGCAGCTGACCTTTGCGTCGCTTGTCTGAGTAGTAGCGAAGGTCTTCATTGAGTGCAAGCTTCATGGTAGAGGTTGAAACATTCCTTTCACAGGCCAAAGCCCGAATTCCAATGCCAGGGTTTTTCAACACTTTTTCCTGCAGATCTTCGAGAAATTCTGTTGTGCGAACGCAATCTGATCGCCTGTTATGGATCTTTCTTTTTGCTACAGCCTCGTAGACTCCATTGCAAGTCTCTAGTTCATGCCTGATTGTTTTTACAGTGTTCAGGGAGCATTCCGCAGCAATCATGATATCCTTATTTTGCTGACCGGCACGAATCATCATGATGCAAGTTATTCTCTTCCATGGTTCAGGTGGGTTCCAATTATCTATCCTCTCTGACATCTTGTATATGGATGAAGAAGGGTTCAAGCTGTAAAATAATGAGAAATGTGGGTTAATATATGTAAACTGCAGAAAAACGTAACCAAATATAAATATGTCAATTTTCTCCCGAACACCCTGTATACATATATGTACAATTTAGAAATCTATGTTAAATATTCCTATACGTCCCATGTCTTTACAGCAAAATAACTGTTTTGAAAATGCATTGCATATCATGACAAATTTCTTAATATATTATTTGTATTTTTCTATCTCTTATTCCTCATATTACGCTGTTTATAGTTTCCTTCTCCCATACTTTTATTCGTTGTGCATATTTCTAAATGTATATAATGTTTATATAAGTATATATGATATTGTGTGACTGTATATGTTTTAATAACTGCATAAGCACATGGGCAGTGAAGATTATTAAACGATTACCTTGCAAAATTTAATATTGCGTGGAACTTTCTCTTAATATACGGAGTTACCTGATTAAGAAACAATACACTCAAAGGAAATGATTTCAAAGTTATCTTTAAATTATATATATATATATTTTTAATTATTTTTTGGATCATATTTTCACCCCAAACAAGACATATTGCCACTTTGATGTAGGAGGCTACTATCAGAGACATAAGCTACAGGGGTACTATGTGGGGAGTTGGGCAGCAAAATGTCGGTCCACGTTAAAGTTGAACTTCTGCATGTCAGTACAGTTGGGTAAACAGGAACTCGGAAGGGAATTCCAAAATCTAGCGTTTCTGGGGAAGAAGAAACTAGAGCAGTAGTATCTCTTACATCTAGGGCTCTCAACTCTGAAGGGGTGGGATTTTGATGCTTGTCCAGTTTGTCGAGGGGGTACAAGTGATTGCAGTTCGTCGGCGAATTCAACGTTATAGTACTTATAGAAGGGGCAGAGTGATGCTTCATTTCGTCGATAGGAGAGAGGCTGAGGCTTAGATGACAGCTACATGACCTATCAGGTTGGCGACTCTCTTTTGACCCTATATAGATATGTTTTCGTGTTTTTGTGTCGATTGTTGTGTTGAAATATCTGGATTTTCTAGATTATTAAATAAATTATTCATCTGATGGATTTAACTGCATTAAATATGTAATACACTCTCTTTATACATCATTGATAAGTGAAATAAATAAATAAATAATAATAATAATAATAATAATAATAATAATAATAATAATAAAGTTTCACAAATAATAAGATAATAATAACATAATAACAAGATAAAATACAATAATTAACTATATTATTTTAACGGTCGATATCGTTTCCGAAAGACAAACGCTTAAATTTGGATAAATATTTGTAGAAAGCACATGCAATAATGGTAATCTTCAAAGTTACGAAGCTGTAGCTATCAAAAGACGCATTAAGAATTTCGTTCAAATATTATCACGGAATCATTCTGATATACGTTCGATGACCTTTCTTATAAAACAAAATATTATTCGAACCCATATTTTATATATTCTGCATTAATTGCAATATATATATATATATATATATATATATATATATATATATATATATATATATATTCAAAACAGTTTATAGTCATTCTAATTCTAACTTGTAATTTGCCTTTATGAAGAAGTCTTACGCATTCAAGCATTTAACAACTTAACTTAATTTCCAATGTAATATCTATTTCAATATTTAAAAACAATCAATTTAAATTAATTTCAGAAAGAGTAATGCATTATTCTCTAGCAATTTTAATTGGAAACATAATGCAATTATACATTTAATTGATATTAATTGTTTTTACTGAAGGGTATAAAACATTTCAGTTCATTCCAAATTATAAGAACAGAAATACACGTATTTTTCAAAGAATTAATACACTAATTCGGATATAAATCAATGAGAAAGAAAACTGATGATACATAGCGAATCAATATCGTTTAATTGTATCAGTTACCTTATATGAGTGGGTGGATGTGTAGCAATAAATACGCATAAGGTGCGATTGAAAGCCTTATTACAATGCAATATTACGAAAATAAACAAATAGTTTACTTGTTTGAAATTTATAATTTAAATATGTTTCGGAGTCAGGTGCCGTCCTCAGTATTTTGTACATTTTCTCTCGTCTTCTTTCTTGCCATGTTTAAAGTTGGAGGAAGAAAAGTCAGTTAGTAAATATACGCACGTTGTCTCTCAGCGATTGTAGTTTTAAATACCGGAACAGTGCTTTGGCTACGAGAGATTTTATAACGGAACTCACATGGCTGGCACATATTTATGATACTGCCTATACTTTATTTAAATATATATTTTAATTGCAAATGACAATATCAAACTCTATCACTAAAAATGCAAGGATATGGGTGCGTTTAGGTATTAGTATTTAATATTGTAACTGTATTGAACACCTAGTTGAACTTGCAATAAATAATGCCAATGTGCAGGTTTCTTGTTGTCTCTTTTAAAAGTTTTATCTCCTATTTGTTGTTTCGTTTCTTTTTTTATTTATTTGTGCTTATCTTTATAATATTTTTAATAAGGTTAACTTGAAATATTCTAAAATCATATTCCTTATCCTTTAGCTATTGACCTTTCCATACATTCCATACTGTATATATATATATATATATATATATATATATATATATATATATATATATATATATATATGTGTGTGTATGTATATTATGTATATTCATATCGATAAATACATGTGCATGCATTTAGATTATATTCAGATAACATATTTTTGCCATAGTCCCTCATGATATTTATGCTTCCTTTGCCATTTGAATCATAGATATGTAGTTTCGCCTTAAATTTTCTTAACACCTTTGATGAGTTTAGCTCATTTGGAGGGGTGGGGGATAGCCTGGTTGTTTTTATCTCTGATTTACGAAGTTTCTATGTAGTGATCAATCGTATTGTTTATAAACATTAAGTTTTGTAGTTTAAGCAAACTTGAATATCTCTGGTGGACCCAGATGCTCCTTCTGTTGCTCTATAATGAATCTGTCATTCAATTAAACGGGCAAGACATTTCTTATTGAGGCTATTACAATTCTTAATCAATATAGTAAACTTTGGCACTGTTTAAACACCAAGTTGATGTCATCATCATCTCTATAATAGATACAAAGAAACGATTATGGACAAAATCGGAGCTGAAATATTACTTTAAGTATTAAGATAAACAGCATTCATATATGTAAACTCAGTTACATATACGAGTTCGTGTTATAGTGCATGATAGTATAAACATTGTAGCCGTATACATTCATTCACATCCCTTGCACTAACAGCGGCCGGGAAAATAATGCGTATATATATATATATATATATATATATATATATATATATATATATATATATATATATATATAATGTTCTTTAATATGTCGAAATTTAAATAAAATACACCCTAAACATATGTTTATTTTACAAATGTTTTTTTTTCAAATAGTTTTTTGGCATTTATAATTCAAATAAATTATTGAGCCAATAGCCTTTCTTACTTCCACATACGTGGTTAAATCTAAAAGTCTAAATTTCACAAATTATTCGAATAAAATGAGGCCGTATAATTGCAATATAGTGTAAATGTTTGTTAGTTGGCACATGAAACTTTTCATATTCGCAAAGAAATAATATTGTGTGGTGAAATAGCACAGACGATGTGACCAGTTGACATGTCTGTTTCGTAAAAATATTCGAACATCAAATATTTCTTAATGACAGTTAAAATAAATTAAGACAATTTGCAAATGGTGCTTGGATGTACATTTGTTAAATACAATCTTAAACCAAGATGAACTATTAATAACTCATAGTTGAAAAATCTGCAAAAACGGAAATAGATGCAAATATATATTATAGTCGCAGTATAGATACGGCAACCGTTAATTTGCATCTATTTCTTAATACAATCCACCCTATATTTAGTTATTCAAAAGAATATGTGTCTATTCTCGCAATGCGTTTCGTCACAATATTCGTACGAATATAGATATCGTATGTTTTTCATTGGCATCGAATTAACACAGTCGGGAACATTCTTATATTAATCTTTCTCTGTTTATTGTTGTATAATGCAGATCATGTGGCTATCTTGATAGACGATGCCACCAGATTCACACTGTGAGAGGGACTTAGTTTCCTGTTAATCGCATGAGGCTCTTATATCGGTAAATACCGACGGCGCTACCCAGTAAATATTTTCAAGGAAAAAATTGCTTGTTCACGCGGTCGCTGCCTGTTCGATTCCATATTCTGAATTGTATGTCATATTCCTAATGCGAGAAAAATATCATCACATACACACACATATATACATCTGTATACTAATTATTTATACATACATTATTAGCTACATATGTGCATACAAGTTTCTCCTGAAATCTCTGGGAGGATCATTTTCCACGTGTTCGCAGGAGGACATGGGATATTAAAAATGATCTTAACATGAACACCTATGCACATATGCAGCCAATACCTTTCTTAAAAATAAGAATATTATAAACACGCTTTGCTCCTTGGTCGATCCCGATTTAATAAATAGATATTTAAATAAATGCATACTCATGAACTAGTATAACCTTTACTCACGTATATATATATATATATATATATATATATATATATATATATATATATATATATATATATATATATATATATATACAGTAGTGTCCTAAGTAGTGTACTAAACTAAAGGAACAAAATAT
Organism: Euprymna scolopes; assembly: GCF_053919585.1. Lineage (NCBI taxonomy): Eukaryota > Metazoa > Mollusca > Cephalopoda > Sepiida > Sepiolidae > Euprymna > Euprymna scolopes. The sequence continues at coordinate 103,249,296 of NC_136484.1, forward strand.
TGAAACCTAATATTTTTTGGAAATAATAAATGTGAAAACTGAAATTTTTTCAACTAGTAGTCATTATCATCAATAATATATACATATATAAAATGTAACTCTTGGTTCGTTCGCAATTAATAGTCTAAAAAAACACTGGACGGATGGCTTCCACGTTTTGGTATACTATGTTTACTATATGCATATGGGATTTTATATATTACTTTTTAATTATAACATCATACTTAAATTTTCTATGATAAATAGGTTGTTTTCCTTTGTACCGATAGGCTATTTTTTTATTTAGTGACACTTATTTATTACCGCTTCTTGACCAGTGTTTCCAATTTAGCGATTTTCCTGCTAGATCTGGAGATTTCGTTTGCAATCTAGCGGGAAATTCTAGAAAATCTGAAGATATTTGGTACCCACACACCCGCAATGTTAGATTAAAAAATAAAAAAATCGCTTGAAAATACTTTAAAACATAAAATAAACTCATTCATGTAAGTAAAAAAAAGTAGCATTTATTGCCTTTGGTAACAATTATTTATTGATTATTTGTTTTGTTTTTCAACTTTTTTCGGCTAACCATTCTTAAATCTCGCTATAAAATCAATTCTTCAAAGTACATTTTATGGGGGGTGCATTCCAACCCCCGAAGTTTAGTTTAAAATACGATCTAAGAAACCCGGTTAATTTAGAAGTATTTAGTCGAAAATTGTAAAAAGCAAGAAACAACAGCAAAAAAAAAAACTCATACCAATACAGTAGAATTTAATTATCTGCCAACCTAACTACTTTTAACATGCTAAAACAAAGTTTTTTTGTGTTTTTATTTTTCTAATTTAAAAATATTTTGCATCATCATTGTGCTGTTTAATGTACAGTATATTTCAATTTTACTTTTATTATAAAAAGTTTGAGTTTATGATTTGTTTCCTGCAAAAAAAATTCCCTCTTCGAAAAAACAGCTAAAACTAGCTGATAAAATATGTAAGCTTTCTGGGGAGGTAACCGCTTCAATATAATTCCAGAAACATATAGTGAGAAAACACGGAACATTTTATATATTGAATATACAATATTTATAATTGTTTTATTGTAGGAATTTAAAATATGGAGTTTGGGGGGAGGGGAATTAGCGATTTTTGAAAATTTCTGATGATAAAAGTAAACATTTTGCGATTCTCTGGACATTTCTTTCTCCTCGCGGTTTTTTTTAAATCTCAGTTGCCAACACTGCATCACTAAAAGGATATTTTGGTCTTAACACTACAGGCTTAATGTAAACATAATGTGTTTACAATATCGGTAAATTTTCAATGGGTTTAATCACATGATTATTGATAATGTAACCATGTGATTGAATTTTAATTTAAATTAACCACACGTGGTCGCTTTCCTATCAAATATTCATCGAAAAATGGTACGTACAGACTAAATGAATGCTGACGCTCAAAGTGCATAAACATTTTGGCCCATCCCTTTACTTAAAAATTAACCAAACATCAGGAAATTAACCAATTTTAATGAAAATTGCAGTATTTATCAAATAATGATCGCAGAATATAATAAACTTGTTATTTTTACTTAACTCTTAGTGAAAATGTTTTATTTTGTTTAAACAAAAAATCCCTTTATTAAAGTTATGGTTTTCAGTAGTAAATTAAAAACGCAAGAATTTATTTTTTGCTTTTTTTTATATAAATAAAGCATCGTAATTTGTAACAATAAAAATAATTTTTACAGTAACATTACGAAAAAAGCGCCTAAAGTCTGTATTAATGAATTTGATATAACTCGAAGAAAAATGAATGTCTCGCATACTATTCAGGAAAGTAAATATTCAATAAGATTCCTATTTCAGTCACCTAAATTATTTAGAGTGAAATGAATTTAGGAATTTATAGCTAAACCTAAACATTTTTTTTTGCTTAAAAAAAGCATTAATACAGAAAGTTAGGTAAAATTTGCATAGAATACTCTGCTTTACGGTTGTTGTAAAAATGGAACGGAAATTTGAATTTCGTTTCCATTTAAATTCGGTACTTTTATAGATTTTCGGGTATGCTGGCAAGGTTAAGGGTGTCTATTCTGAAAGCCATTCTTATATGGGTAGATTGGTAGGTGTGAGAAATTTCGTGAAAAATAGTGAATAATTCCACCTGGTCTTTCCAAGTTTATAACTTCTCGAAAAATGTAACTCAAGCACTAATTTTTCAATTAAAGGAGCAAGGACCAGGGTTTCATTAAAAAAAAAAAACGTGTTTTTTTAAAGGTTTTAAACTTCGGACTTCACAGATAAATTTCTAAAAAACACTTTTTTGTTGTTTTAAATTTGAATATATTATTTATTGACCTTTCTACTTTAATGTATGATATATATGACTTTTGTGAGTAAATTATTTACTTTTTAATAGACATTTCAAAATTGGAGGCGTGAATTATTCGACCGCCTGTCTTTTCAAGCTTATAACTACTCGTAAAATGCAATTGTAACCCTATTTTTTTTCAATTAAAGGAGCCAGGACGAAGGTTTCATAAAAAAAATAAAAAAACAAACAACGTTGTTTAAAAAAAAGGTTTTACCCTTCGAATTTTACAGGTAAATTTCTAAAAAAACAATATTTTTTTGTTTTAAATTTGAATATATTATTTATTGACATTTTCTCTTCAATTTGTGACATATAAAATTTTTGTGAGTAAATCAATTATTTACTTTTTAATAGACACTTGAAAATGGGGTGCGTGAATTAAAAAAAACGTTTGTCTAAAATATTATCGGTTTATTGGAAAGAGCATAAAATTTCACATTGACCCTGAAAATATCGTAAAAATATAAGCATTAGGAGAATTTTGATAGATTTTTAAAGTTTAAAAATTGAAAAATATTGAGTTCATAAAATTCATTACTGTTTTTTAAAAAATAAAAGTACTTTTATTTCTTTTAAAACAACTTTAATGGTTTAATTTTTAAGTATAACACATAAAGAAAATAAGCAACCCAATTTTAAAAGAGAAATAACGAGTTTGTTATATTTTATTCGCAGTTTGGGGATAGGGGTGTCAAAAATTCCTACAAAAATTCTGATACATCTACTAGATTGGAGTCTTTATTCGTTGTAAACGTACCAGACGATCTATAAATGCCAACATTTACAATGTGAATGGTAAGCTGGACTTATGTAAAAAATAGCAAAAAGATATACCAAACTTACTTTTTTTCCTTTAAAATTGAAATATTTCCCTTTCGTTATTAACTTTTTTTTAATTATTTTAATATTTTGTGTTTTATATACATAAAGCACAATTGTTGAATGTTACTGTTTTTATTATATTTGTTTGGGGGCCACAATTAAAAAAATTAAGAAAGATTAAAACGGAGTGAAATTTAAGTTCCCGTTCCATTTTTACAACGACCGTAAAACAGCACATACTCGACAAGTTTTATCGTAATTTATAAGCATAATGTTGCAACACTAAATCAACATTTTATTTATTTTTCTGCATAATTAATGATGGAAGTATTTTTCTATTTATTTTCTGAACATCTGTTAAAATATAACTTGTACTTTCTCTTGAAAAAAAGAATCAACCTTTTCTCTACTTTCACATGACTATTGACAGTGTTCATGTAAAGCATTCATCTGTTCTTTTTACAATAAAAATCCGTTTTCAAAGAAAAACGTTTATGCCAAATTTCTTTAAAAAAAAGTGCAAGTTTTTCTGAAAAAAAAATTTCACCTAACAAATTATGGTAAAAAATTAATCTATTTTGGGGGGGAAAACAACAGATTTTATTCTTTAAAAAAATTGCAACAAATAATAAAAGTAAATAAACGAACAAAATGCATTTTTTCTTAAGGAATGTGTTCCATTTTTACAAACTGAGCAACAGCAACGCGTGGCCGGGTACAGCTGGTAACTTACTTAAATTTTAATCATTTGCAAAGGATAGAAAAAGAATTATAACAATTACTAGACTACCCGTGACGCGTTGAAACAGTAAGATATATTAGCTATGGAATACTTGTATGAGCGTGACACTTGTCGTAAAGAAAATAGTTTCCTTTTGACATAACAGAAACATTTCTATGAAAGTATATTAAAATGAAAAAAGAATATAGATAGATTTCTATGCGTCGTTCTGTTTATTATAATTGATTGTTTTTGAAAAAAAATGCAGTTACTGAATTATAAGTGGTTGGCCATACTTATAGGTAAATATGCACTAAACAGCTACCATAATACTTATAGTTTAATTCAAATTTGGTATATCTGCATTTGTTTACATCGTTCATTTCTGTATTACGGTTAAATTATTTTACACCTCACTCTTCACATATCAAATAATAATATTGAAATAATAACTTTAATATTTCAGCGTATTAACTGTTCCATTGTTTCTTTTCGTGTTCAACTTATCCAAATAAACAATTGTTAATACTGTCTTTTTTACATCGTTCATTTCTCTATTACATTTAAGTTATTTTATGTTAAATAATAATTTCGAAATAATAACGTTAATATTTAGTGCGGGGGTCAAAATCTGCAAAAGATGCGATTTGTTTCTATTGTTTACGTTGTTTTGGGTGACTGTTTGTGCGCGCATGCGAAACTGGATGTCGGGTTACATAATCGTAACAAGGTGATTTGAGTTTTATAATTATACGGATTTATTTATTTTCAAAATAGGAATGTTCAAAAAGAAGGGACAATATTGAGAAAAATAATGTAAATAGCCGTTTGTCAAATCTTGAGTCTGTAAACCAAAAATAGACAGGGTAATTTGGTAGGGAAATGTACACACACTGACACACAGGGAGGCAGGTTTACATACATATATATATATATATATATATATATGCATATATATATGCATATATATATGCATATATATAATATATATGTATATATGCATATATATAATATATATGCATATATATATGAACATATATATGCATATATATATATAATATATATGTATATATACATATATATAATGTATGCATATATATGCATATATAATATATATGCATATATAATATATATGCATATATATAATATATATATGTATATATATATGCATATATATAATATATATGCATATATATATATATGCACATATATAATATATATGAATATACATATGTATATATATGCATATATATAATATACATGCATATATATGCACATATATAATATATATGTATATATATATATATATATATATATATATATATATATATATATATATATATATGTATATGGGACATAATATATATATATATATATATAAATTTATTAAGTATGGAAAACTCGGCAAAGAGCTTAGCCTAGAAGTTATTTGTCAGCATAACTTCAAAACAACTTAATGCCATATTATGTGAGTTAATCTAGCATGCATTTAATATTTAGTCATAGCTCTGTGGTGACTCGTATAACTTCCGCGTTATGTGTTGTTATATATTCTATGCATTGATATGTGAAATATCACAAGCACAGTCCAATGCTATTTCTCTAATTTATTTCAAGAATGCGTATGTTCTAATATTAAACACCGCCCACACTCCACTTCAACAAAATCTATATCACAAATCGTTTCCATACAGTTTTATGTTATATATGAGCATGAGTAGTTTTCTGTCCTATCCCTTTCCATAATTTGCGCGAAATATGTTTCCTATCCCTTATCATAATTTGCACGAGTGTATATGCGTTCGTGTGTGAGTGTGTGTCTATAGGCACATGATATATGTATATGCATATTTGTATATATGTATTTGCATATACATATATATTTATATATATGTATATGCATATATCTATATGTACATATATATGCATATGTACATATCTATATTTATATATATATGTATATATAGTTCATATATCTATAGATGTATACGTACATCCATATATCTATCTATCTCTCTCTATATATGTGTGTGTATATATATATATATATATATATATAAGTTTTTATACATGTATAGAAATAAGGAAGGAGGAGTGCAGAGGCGCAGATTATGTGATTCGATAAATTTATGTTTATTTATAGCAACATATTTGTTGACTAATTTATATTAGGAAATTTCTGCTAAGTTCTATGGTCGAAATGTATTTACTATTTACTGCAATATATATGTATTTATCGACGGTAAAGACTGATAATGACTAATTTGTTATAATTAGAACGCATTGTTTTTTTTTTTTAAAGTTTGAAATAGCTATTAGTATTTTCCACCAAATTTCATTTTGACCACGTATGATATTAGAGAATTTAAATATAAAATAATTGGACTTAAAGGTAGAATTACCTATATATATATATATATATATATATATATATATATATATATATATATATATATATATATACTATCTGATAAAAACAATAGAAATGAAATCGCAAATTCGATAACAAGTCATTATTTAGATGAATCGTTCTAGGTGCAGTCGTGTAAAATGTTAAAAAATGGAATATTATTTTCTACAATCGATTTTATGTATGAAGAAACAGTATTGATAAAAGCAAACGTAGTCATAACGTAGGCAAATCCTACTACGCAGATGTAGAAAGTTTTACGGCAACATGACCCTCAGGTAAGGTTCTTCCGAGGTAGGGATGTTATATAAGCTGACACAATTGATTTTTTAAATATCATTAAATGCGATATGTGAATGCCTGTTGTGGACACAATCCTATGAAACAGACAAGATGTCATTAGAAAAATGAGCATGAATAACACACTTTGACTATACAATGTTTCCAGCGACCTATCTATACAAGGGGGTAGACCTAACACAGAACTCTGGGACATAAACTTCAAATAAAAAACATTAGTAGAAATTAGTCTCTCGAATGACAATGGGCGAAACAGAGCTGACACAGAAGATAACGATATAACAAGATCACATAGACGGCATTAAATAAACTGGACTTTTATGAAGGTTCCAATCCTTCCAATAATTATTAGAAGAAATCGTACTCATGAAAACACAATTTCAAATTAACCAGGAACAAACACCTGTGAATATAGTGCATGAGAGATACAGACAATTGTTCTTAAAGGGGTTGTTACTACATGGAATATATTACGGTCAGAATATCTGAAATAGCAGGTAAATATTTGGAATTCAGTTGCATGCCCTCTCAGCAGGAAAAACACAATTATGGGAAAACTTAAAAAAATGTGATAACTTTATAGCGATACATTGGATTGTTTTTTGTTTTATCTTCTGTAAAAAGATATTCGCGTTGTTACATTGAAAATAATGAGTATTTCGAATGTTTTCTTCTCCATTTTTGTTTCTTTTCCACAAATATATCCAGTTTACCAAATCAGGCCTATAATTTATCTTTAAACTATACATATAGTTTTATCGTACCCGTAAGTTTGTACTCTATGTTTGCTTATTCCTATTGTCCTTTGCAGTAGTATTTTTTCAGTTATTGGTAGTGGCAGAAACTACTATACATTCATGTCCTCAGAAGTTCCTTTGGCCCAAATAGACAGTTCCGAAAATTTTCAGAGCGCCAATCAACTTTTCGAAAACAAGCGTTAAGACAGACTAACGCCCCGTTTTACTATATTTTACAATGGGACATGCTTACTATGCCTATAGCACTAATCCAAATACGTTTTTAACTTTTATATAATTTCTAGAGAGTGACATTGAAAATATCCTTCGTAATGTACTGCAAGTTCATTGACATCTGTGTAGAATCAACTCTAACCATACAAGTGCCATTAGACCTGCACCATTTAAACAATGCACTCGGCAAAACTAACACATGTTATTCTAAAACACTTTAACTGTGGGTATTGTTTGATGTGACATAACTGCACTCTAATATGTTTTCCCTAAAGAGATGTTTTAATATACGAATATAATACATATGCGTTTTAAATGTATCGTATTCTGGTAGTATGTGCAAACATAGTGTCGCTAAAATCATATTTTACTACACTCACAATACATTTTTCAATTATTAATTATGATAATTCAACTAATGAATGAAATTATAACCATATGATTTCATATAACAAAATGTGTTTAAAATGTCTTGCCATCATTACCTTATTTTGGAAGACGTATGTACATACGCGTATGCTACATGCTCTCATGGATATTGCACGTGCTTCGCTTTATACTACGCAGCAGGTTTTTAATCAAATAATTATTTGATTGAAAACCAGCTCAATATTTCTTCGAAATATTGTAGAGGAGGATTAATCATTTGTATTATTTGCATTGTTCGTTAAATTTCTCTCATCGATATTGATCCAGTATTTTCAGGGAAGAGCAGATACATTATTGATGATAAAGTCTCAGAGAATGGAGAGAGAGAGAGAGAGAGAGAGGGGGGATGTGTGAGTTATAGTGTAGACACGTTGACCGGAAGTTACAATCAGCTGATTGGATTGCGTGTGAGTCATATGATCAGGTTAGCCTAATCGAAGAGATTTGGTTAGAACTTGGATGAAAGCGAACGGCTTTGCCGTTGTCTCCTTCTTTTCGCTGGGAGGGGAACGCTGACGTGGTAGAAATAAGACCTAAAAAAAGAATCAACAAAGGCCAAATTCACTTTCCAATCTTCTGTGAACAAACTAGAAGGTGAATAAAAAAAAAATTATAGAACCAATTTCTTGTCTTGGAGTGAAATAAATCTTCGTCCCTCAAACCAGGTATCAAGTCTCCCTCCCAGGCGAGAATTTCCAGATGGACCAACGAAATGGCAAAAGGTATGTTGAAGATACATGAAATGCCATACACATATTCACACTTAACAGCATATGAACATATGTAATTAAATGACCACTAGACGATCACACACACAACGACATTAACTCTGGAAAGATAATAAACATTGGATCCTTTAAAAATAGACAATACAACAAACGCTCATTTTATGATACGACAACGTAACAAAAGGAGTTATACAAAGTTCATTAAGATGATGATAAAGCACATTTACATTTCCTGCTCTAAGGAATAACGACACGAAGATAACATTTATAAAATATAGATTATTGCTTTATTCCTCAACCGGCCGATTGGTGAGGTCAGAAATTAAAAGCTGTTCAACTACACGGCCTCACTTCTACACTTCACCTCTAAGGGGATTCCATTCTCTAACTAATCCCATCACTGTGTGACCCTCTCTGATTCTCTCTCTAATCAACTTCCTTATTTTGAACCCTCAGATAAAATATATTGATAAATTAGGTTGTTTATGACGTTATGAGTATTCTGTCGATTATATTAGGTTCCTACACTTGTCCGTACAAACACATATTTGGCAACAAAGAATTTCCAATTTTAATTGTTCAATATCTAACCTATTTTTAACTGACATATGTAATATCCAGTTATTCTAAAAGAATGGGCAATCCTATTTGTCCGATATAAAAATATTTAGCTATTTCTAAAAGAATTAACAATCGACTGCATTGCAAGGATTTCAATTATCACCTTGCCTTTTCATAATATTATTTTTACATCTACTCTGCCTTCTTACTTACATGAGAAGAGGAGGATCCTTCTCGTGTAACATATATATATATATATATATATATATATATATATATATATATATACATGCATATATATATACACATGCATATATATATATATATATATATATATATATATATATATATATATATATATATATACGAATCAACTCATAATCCTATTGTCATACTATGCAAAATGATTTATTCCTTTTACAGAATTGATTATACATTCAGAATATACTTTTTTTAATTAAATAACATTTTATTTTGCATAGAAGTTAATCAAGGCTAGCTTTTCCAAAAAGAAATAAAAAAAATCATTGAAGATGCATTAATTATACACACATCTTTCGGCTTATTTAACTGAAATAATCTTTATTCTTGTTAACTAAATTTAAATAACAATCACGTATTATGTATCTGCACATATCAATATGCTTTCTCGGGCTTTGTGTTTTTAATTGAAAGAGAGATGTATGTAATGTATGCATATTCTCTGGTATTTATCTACGAGGGGCGTGACATAAGTAATACAACTTACCCACTTCCAGTTGTCTGATCTTGCTGAACTTTTTAATATGCAATGATTTATATCTCAACAGGTTATGTGGCAAATTACAGTTCTCAACTTATCGTGGTTTCTGTTTTTCAGGTATTTGAACTGAGTCAGGTGTGAAATGGAGCCTCTTAAATATCGAACAGTGATCCGTTTTTTTAATTTGAAAGGACGCATACCACAGGAGACTTTTGATGAATTGAAAGAAACTCATGGTGATTATGCCCCATCATATGACCCTGTAAAACGCTGACATCGTAAATGCAAACATATCCGGAAGTCTGTGGAAAAAGCTCCCAGACCTAGTCGCCCCCCTATTCTGCCATTGATGAGGCATCTGTCCGTCAAGTTGAGGCTGCCATTTTGGAAGATCGGCGCATTACTATTCGCCAAATAGCCCAAGATGTCAAGATTATTACAGGGTCTGTGGAAACTATCATTCATGACCGTTTGTATATGCATAAGGTGCCTGCCAGATGGATTCCTATGTTGCTCACACAATTCCAGAAGCGAGAACGCGTCGAGTGCTCGAGGATGAATGTGGAGATGTGCCAAGAAGCTGATTCAAAGTGTTTCAAAAGACTGATTACAAAGGATGAAATCCGGGTCTATCACTATGATCCAGAGACCAAATCCTAGACAATGCAGTGGAAGCACTTGGACTCACCACCTCTGAAGTAGGGAAGGGTTCAGCCCTCAACTGGCAAGGTCATGCTCACAGTCTCTTGGGACCAGGACGGCGTAGTGATGACAGATTTCCTGGTAAAAGGGTACCACAATTACAGGAACTTATTATGCTTCACTTTTGAGGAAATTAAGGGAAAGTCCATACAACAACTCGCATGTCGCCTGATCAGAAGCACGGGCGTGTAGTTATGAAATCCCCCCATCTACCTACTCCTACTCTCCTGACCTTGCACCGTCTTACTTTCAACTCTTCCTAGCCATGAAGTTGTTATTGAAAGGAAAGCGTTTCCCAGATGATGCAGCTTTGCTTTCTTAAGTCACGCCCTGGTTGGAGGACCAACCTGGGGTGTTCTAAAAAACGGTTTCCAGGGCTGCATCAAACGATGGGAGAAATGATTAACTCTGGGAGTTTCTTATATAGAGAAAGACTAATAACTGTTCCAAGTTTCGGTGCTCTACTGCTAATGGGAGTGGGTCAGTGGCATCACTTATTGCATGCCCCTCGTACAATTACTTCTATAAATAATTCGTAATGCATGAGTGTGAATGTTTTGTATTTAAACTAGTTTGTACTGCTATTTTCCTAGTAATATATATATATATATATATATATATATATATATATATATATATATATATATATATATAAAGATTGATTACAGGAGAGTTGAAACCAGAGTGTTATATAAACGTAAAACTGTTGAACGTTACCGGTGTGTGATACGAATGTTATAATACGAATAGCGACATATTGAAAAACACTAAGACTGATTTAATTTTTGTAAAAACGATCCTTACATATTAGAAACGCTCTTATACATTGTATTGATGCCCAAATACACACGTGGTAGACATGTCGAAATATTTTGTAACTGGTATAATATTTTCGAGATTTTAGTATGTATTGTTATAAAAATTAATATTTGAAGCCAATGTTTCAACACGTTAATATTTTAGCAATCCCACTCACCTCCATGCTCCACTAGAGATTTGCAGCTTTTATTGAAAAAGTCAGATGGTATTTCTCCGATTTGTACATTATAAATGAAATAAAAAAGCAAACATTTATAGATGCTAGAAATCCTTGTAAAAAAAATCGTCACACTCAAAAGAAGTGATGCTGAAATAACGCATAAGATCGCAGAAAATAGAAAGTTGTAATTTTTGTGAAAATTTATAATAGTGTAATTAATAAAGGACAATAAGTAATTCCTTCACTATCCAAAAAAAAACAAGAATGTCGCTTTCAAGGCAACCGACAAGGCAGAACTTCTTGGCCAGCGATTCGAATTCCACTTTATTTTACAACCAACAAACAATTTTTTGCAAAGTACTTCTATGCAAATTTAAACCACTCTTGATCTGAAAGTCCCGTCGTTCCGTGTCCGCGATATCATAAATAAAATCTTGCACGTTTCCAAGGCGTATGAGTTTTATCTCATTCATGCTATATTAATCAAGGGATGCTTAGCTTAAGTAAGCCTCGAACATTCCAAACTCCAAAGGATTTACTTGATCCGGCATGCTTGCGACTAAGTTTTTTTTATCAGTTGCGAAGGAATTTTATCTCTATAATTCAATAAGTTGAGTTTTTTTCTTCCGCCCGTCTCACCAATAATTTCCTGGGTAACGCACCTTCTCTCAACTCCCAACGTACTTCTGCTAATTCAACTTATTTCTTTTTCTCCAACCAGGAGAATCTCATTTGCATAACGGGTGGTCACATTGCAGGCATATAAAGAGATAAGGAAGCCATTTTTGTTTCTTTCTTCTTCATTCATTTCATTCCACGACCGACCCATTGAATTATGCACACGTGCTAATTAGGTAAGTCGCATGTTTCCCTACACTCCCCCCTGATCTCATGATCACACACAGGGCAGAGGGGCAGTCGTCTATGTCGGGTACTTCTTCGAAGAATCGGGGAAAGCACTTCCTCATTGCCATCTTCCTCATTACCACCGTTATTGCCACCAGTCTGTTCCATTATCCTCTCTTGTGGTTCCCTACGCGGTGTTTCACAATCACGGCAAGGGGGCAGTATCCGTCTTTGTCGCGTACTCCTTCGAATAATTTGAAGCATCACTTCCTCGGTTCCATCTTCCTCAGTATGTTTCATCATCCCTTCTCATGATGCTATAGGCGGTGTTTCACAATCACGGCGGGTGGACAGTATTCATCTTTCTCGGGTACTTTGATGAGGAACTGGTGGTATTACTTCCTCATGCCCTATCGTCCTCATTACTATTGCCACTAGTATGTTCCATCACCCCCTCATCTGGTTCGTTAGGTAGTGTTTCTATGCTCACCTGTATATATAACATAAGATAATGAATCGAATTAAAAAAGAGATAAATATGCGCATTAAATCAACATTAATGCCTGATCAAATATTTTTTTATTTAACATATATTTCCTGAATATCTAGTTAAATGATATTATTAAAATCTTTGAAGAGTCATATATATGTTTATTTCATACATGTTAATTGTTCCTGCTGTTAGTTCAAGTTTTTAGATTTACTCTGTTGTTTAATAAAATTAATTCTCGGATCTGATGAATTGTACGCCCAAAAGCATTGGCCTATCCACGCTTGAAAGATGTTTATCTATTGTCGATCAATGTCAGAAATATGGTCGATTTTTTATGCATACTTTCTCCAAAAACATACCTATTACTATTCACGTATTCGTGGGACGTGTGTATATTGTGATTTTTTTTAGCTTTCTTATTATCAAAGGGTCTGTTTTATATTTAACATTACGATTTGTATATATGTATCGTCGCAATTATCTATTCATAAAGTGCTATTTTTTTTATTTAACATGCGAGCGGAAACATGTTAGACAGAAACCCTGCATTATTTGGAGCGAGAACCGATACCACATTTGTTTGATATGCGAAAGTTCATAAATAACCATTGTAATTTGAATTAAACAATTTAGTAAGGTGATTATATTCAAGAGCTTATATTTTTCATTATATATGTGCTAATTATGCGATTCAGTTTCAGAAAAAAAAGGATAGAGAGTTATAAAAAAAATCTTATGTTTTGCAGCATGGACAGTCTTTCCCGCAAATTAGGAGCAACTACACCACATACAGTGTATCTAATGCCGTTTTATTATTATTTTTTTTTTTGTAGATCTGGCCTTTGTGGGGGAGAGACTAAAGCTTGCTGCTATGGGTTTAAATAATTTGAAATATTATAACAGCAAGGGGAGATTTGATTCCAAATATTTATTATATGTTATATCTCCCTATTTTTTTTTAAATAAGGCACGATTATGAATCTCATATATCGAATAATTTTTATAAATTGTGGAATTTACGTTATTTCAGAAATCCAAGAACAAAGATATATTACATATGAGAAATATCTATAATCACGTTGTCCACTTGTAATTTTTGTTAATTTTAAACGATAACAACAGGTTTGTGTCTCCCCTTTGTCAATGGCGAGAAATATTTGGAAACTGATAGATATCTTGTAATTCATATGCAATACAAGTAAAACTAATAGCTATGATTAACATATTGGTAAGGATGCAGTATCTTTCCATCCTCCAAAAACCTTTCACATTGCAATCCAAATATATTTTCGATGGTGCTGAAAACGAAAATAACAGTTAAAATCCCAGGAAACTACTAGTATTGACGATATGAAGAAATTATAGTTTTAAAAACTGGGGATCACTTTTCCATATCACGTTTACGTAAAATTAACATCCACTATATGGCCACTTGGTAGCCGGCTGTTATTTTTTTTTTATGGTTGATGTGTATTTTGAATTGTGGCTGGGTAGACAACACACAATCTACCTTAAAAAACTTGTCTTCCGTAGGTTTCAGATGTGCTGAAAAAGAATATAGTATAAAAATAAGCTCCACATAAATATTTTTCTGGGTATAATGCAATGTAATTCTTTCTGCTATTAGTAGTGGCAACAGTTTTACGCGCAGGGGCGCATATTTTCCTTAATACCCGGAAAAATATTATTTGCGGAAATTTAAATATCATATTAATTTTCAGCACACTCACAAAACTATACAAACAATTTCATTTAGAAAAGAAAAAAAACACAATTATTTAAACAATGTGCTACCTTAAGGAAAAATGCCAGATAGTCCCTACAAAAATAAGATAATTAACATTCCACCGAGCCTTCATTTGTAAAATTCTGATCAATAGTCGTCGAGATGTGGAAATTAGAAAATTGCCAAAATAGTTGGTATGTCTATCTGTCTATCTATATATGCCTCTTTTTCTCTCCTGCTTTACACACACACACACACATATATATATATATATATATATATATATATATATATATATATATGAAGTGAAAGTGTCCGTCAGTGTGTGTGTCTGTGTGTGTACATTTCCCTACGCAATAACTCTGTCAATGTTTAGACTATATACTCGAGATTTTATATACAGAGTACTGAGATTAAAGTAAATCGATCTGATCGGTTTTCAGACAAAAATTTGGCGATTAAAATGTGAAAGTTTAACGATTTGACCTTCGAGAACTCTACCAAACTCCTCCGACAGTGTTGGGTCTAAACACTTGAAATTTTAGATATAGGTTCATTGGTATTAATCTAACTTAATAACTTGATTTGGGCCCAAAATAATAAATGTTAAGGGGCTATAATAGGGGTCAAATTTTACAAAATTGACCACTTTCGATTTTTTACACCCTCAAATACTCGGGCAACACCGGACAACCATGCTAGTATATATATATATATATATATATATATATATATATATATATATATATATATATATATATATATATATATATATATAATGTGTGTGTTGTGTGTGTACTGGTCTCCAAATTTAATATTGCAATGCTCATTACATTGGTTTATGGGAGAAAACTCCGTAAATATTTGTATGTTTTCTTTGAGGATTATAATACTATTTCAGTGTTTAAGCTTTTCGACAATTGGTAAACATATTTAAAATCAACAAAATATGCCCAGATTTTTATAAATTTGTATATACTGCTATGACCAGCAATATTTTGTTTGCTGCATTGGGATGGATTTTTCTAAGGGTGATTTTTGCTTGATAGTGTCTACTATAGGCTTGTCCGCCAGATCATATAGTATATCTATCTATATATCTATAAAAGTGAACGTGTCCGTGTGTCTGTCTGGATTTTCCTTCGCAGCAACTCTGTTAATTTTCAGTCTATAGATTTGAAATTTGAAAATCTATGTGATCTGTTTTCGACCAGGGTTAAGGGGTCAAAGTTCAACGATGTAACTTTTGAGAACTCTACAAAACTCCTCCGAAAATTTTCGGTCTAAGCACTTTAAATTTTAGATATTGGTTCCTTCGACATTGTTCTAACGTAATAACTTGATTTGAGCCCAAAACAATAAATTTCACTTCCAGCCTTTGCTATTGTGGGAAGGCATGTAATTTTTTTCGCAAGTGGAAAAGTTTCTTTTGGTTGGTAATGTTGCCTCCAAAATAAATGCAATAAACGTCGCTGAGGTGTTAACATATGCTGCATTATAGAAGGTTGGTTTACGCTTAGAATTAAATAGAATAATAAATGAAGACATAGCTAAAATCATAAGGATGGCTCTTTGGGGGCAAGTTAGTAGGACACATAACAGTCGTTTTTTAATGTGTAGAATAACTTACAATCGAGAATTTGTAAACAATAACAAAATCAATCCATAGCTGACCAAAGTCAGTAAAATTCAAGTCTCTTTTATGCATGATGACACGATGTTTATACTCTTTATATTTCGTTAATTAGTTGTTTCTACAACAAATAACAAATACAAATATATAACAGTTTGAGTGCAACTTGAACTTGGTGTTAGTGGTAGAATAAGTTATTTGTTTACAGAATTAAAGTAACCGTCATGTTATTCGATAAGTGGACGTTTGTTTATTTTTGTATGTGTTTTTGAACGACAGATTTTTAAATAAGAAAAAGAAACTTCGTTTTAGCATGTTACAAGTATACAGGTTTGTAGATAATTAAATGCTATTGCGTTTGGTATAAGTTATTTGTTATTTTGCTGTTGTTGCTTGATTTTTACAATCTTCGACTGTTAACTTTTCTACACTTTAACCAAGTGTAGCAACCGCTACAAAAACATCTTCAACAGGAACATTTTCGTAGCAATGACCGTTTTCAACGCCGACGGATATCAGAACTCGTAAGCGTTCAATCAGTAAATTAATATTTCTTGAGATGTTTAAGACCCTGAACACACACACACACACGCACACACGAACGAACGCACGCACGCGCGCGCAATAAACACACACAAAGAACTGGGGGGGCCTGCACAATGTACACAACCTTCTTGTATTTTTTTTTTGTTTTTCAATTTTCTACCGATTACACTCCTCTGATATAAAGAAAGTTTTATTTAAACTAAGTCCAAAGATGTTAAGACCTTTATTATCAAAATTATTCCGTATTGGGTAAACTGGTAGCTATGTTTGATTTCGTATGTGGTTACCTTCAACTTTTGAGAGCGTACGAAATTGCGTATTGTTTCACTGGTCGCCACGTTTGTTTCTGCGATCGTGCATATATTTTTTTCCGCCGATACATTAATTCTGTTTACTCAAACTTTAGTACATAAATTATGTATGCACACTGTTCCTTAGGCAGCTATAACGTATATTACACAAATTAGGCACAGGTAGTCTAGTATGTATATATATATATATATATATATATATATATATATATATATGTATATATATATGTATATATATATGTATATATATATATGTATATATGTATATATATATATATATATATGTATATATGTATATATATGTACACATATATATATGTATATATGTATATATATGTACACATATATATATATATGTATATATGTATATATATGTACACATATATATATATGTATATATGTATATATATGTACATATATATATATATGTATATATGTATGTATATATGTATATATGTATGTATATATATATATATATATGTATATATATGTATATATGTGTATGCATATATATGTATCTATATATGTATATATGTGTGTATATATGTATATATTTGTATATATATATGTATATATGTGTATGTATATATTTGTATATATATATATGTATATATGTGCATGTATATATATGTATATATATATGTATATATGTGTATATATATGTATATATGTGTGTATATATATATGTATATATGTGTATATATATGTATATATTTGTATATATATGTATATATATGCATATATATATATGAATATATGAATGTATACTATGTAATATATATAATATATATATAATATAATATATAATATATATATATATAATATATATATAATATATAACATATATATTACATACATAATATATATAACATATATATAATATAATATATATAACATATATAACACACACATAATATATATAACATATATATAATATAATATATATATAACATATATAATATATACATAATATATATAACATATATATAATATATAACATATATAATATATAATATAACATATATAATATATACATAATATATATAACATTTATATAATATATATAGATATAATATATATAATAGGTGTATACAATATATATAATATATATAATATATATAATACACATATAATATATATATATAATATATACTATATATAATATGTATAATATGTATATAATATATAATATATATAATATATAAAACATTTATATATAATACATATATAATATATAATATATATATTACTAGCATTTCAGCCCGGCGTTGCCCGGGTGTTTGGAGGTGTATGCTGAACAAAAAAAAAAGTATTTTTTTTTTAATTGTACCCTTTTATGACCCCTTGAAATTTATAGTTTCGGGCTCAAATCACTTTATTAAGTAAGATCCAGGTTCAAGGAACCTATATCAAAAACTTCAAGTGTCTAGACCCTAAATTATCGGAGAAGTTTGGTAGAGTTCTTAAAGGTCAAATCGTTGAAATTTGACCCCTTAACAGCCAAATTTCTGGCTGACATCCCTCACGCCTGGCACATTTTAAGTAATTTTCACTGATATTTCACTCCCGGTTATGACCGGATATAACTTTTAACCAAATCGAGAGATATGGTGATAAAGTGATTTGTTTTAATTATTGATTTTCTATAAATGTAAAAGTTACAAATATTGATTAACAAAATTAATAATTCGGCTAAGGATGATTTTATTTTTCGACAAAATATTTTAAATCGTTAGCCCTCTATTAAAGTTTCGGCTATAAATGTCGATTCATTGTAAGGTGTGGGCACATTTACCAAAAGATTAAAATTTATTTCCTACGGTCGATTTTAAAATCATTTTTCAACAATTAACTTGACTGTCTGAATTTCATTATCGTTTCCATAATACTTTGAAAAAGAAACAAAGTAAAGTAATGCTTTTTATATCAGATATATTCCTACGCGCTTTTTTTTTTCACTTTTTTCTTCGATTTTCTTTTGAGAAAGATCTTATGTTTTCCTGTCTAGGTAATTAATTTAGTTCATAATATATATTTATGTGGGGGAGGTTTCGACCTAATTATGGGTTTTTTCGGGGGGGTCGCTTTATGTCTCAGCGTCAGTCACAGAAAAATAATTGCGGAAGTCCAAAAAAGCGGGTGTTGTTATCTGTTTAGCAGTTCTGCAGTTTACGAACCGTGCTATTTTTTAGATATGATTTGCAAGGGTAATTTAATTTTTGCCGTATTATTTGTTTATAAAATTTTTATGTGGAAGTCCTTCCTTTATTAAAAATGGGGTAATTTTATATACACAACCAAGCATAGTTTATCCGCAAAAATCCTAATTTATATTTTTGGGAGCAACACAAACTGAAAACGGACCTGCACAGTTTTTTTTTCTACGTGATGTAGAACATCCGTTTACATTTTTATTAGTGGTACAAGAAGTGTCGTTTACCGAGAAGTTTTGGTTTCGAACCTGTAATTACATTAATATTAAAAGAATGCCAATTAGTAGTGTGTAATACAAATATATCCGTAGCAAAGCTCGGGTAAATCGGCTAGTATATATATATATAATATATATATATATATAATATATATAATATATATATATAATATATATATCATATATATATATATCATGTATATATGATATATATATATATCATATATATAATATACATAATATATATACAATATATATAATATATATAATATATACAATATATATAATATATGTATAATATATATATATATATAATATATACAATATATATAATATATGTATCATATATATATATATAATATATACAGGATATATAATATATGTATCATATATATATAATATATACAATATATATAATGTATGTATAATATGTATATAATATATACAATATATATAATATATGTATAATATATATAATGTATACAATATATATAATATATGTATAATATATGTATATATATAATATACAACATATATATGTACATAATATATACAATATATATATAATATATATAATATATACAATATATATAATATATACAATATATATAATATATATAATATATACAATATATATAATATATATATAATATATATACATATAATATATATAATATATAATATATATACATATAATATATATAATATATACATATAATATATATAAGATATATTATATACATAATATATATAATATAATATACAATATATATTATATATAATATATATAATGTATATACTATATATATAATGTATATAATGTATATAATATATATATAATATATATAATATGTATATAATATATCTAAAATATATATGTATATATAATGTATATAATATATATATATATAATATATATATAATATGTATATAATATATCTAAAATATATATGTATATACAATACATATAATATATATAATATATATAATATATACAATATATATAATATATATATGAAATACATATAATATATAATATATATATAATATATATATAATATATATTTGATATATATATATATATATATATATATATATATATATATATATATATATATATATATATATATATATATATATATATATATTAAATAAGGGGGTCACCAACAATGTGCATTTTTAACCTACTTTTATTATTCCGTGTTTTGGTCTTTCATTGAAAAGTACGTGTAGATCATTGCAATAAGGTTTTAAATCATTGAAATCTTTTTTAACTCGTTTCAGACGGTCTGTGAAGCGTCCTTTTTAGAAATTCTTAAAAATGTTAGATATTTAGATGCGGTAAAAAATGTAAAAGAACATTTTCGTTGTTCATTTTAAATGCTTCTGAGCGATGGAATCATGTGTGAATGATTCTACTTTTCATTCGTATCTTCTATTTTTATTACTGGTACGTTGGGTGGACTGTGGACACTGCTCTCTTTCTCTCTCTCTCTCTCTCTCTCTCTCTCTCTGCTTGTGTTTCTATTTATCTTACTTTGTTTTTACTCTTTTTTTTATTTATTTTTCTTATATATATATATATATATATATATATATATATATATATATATATATATATATATATATATATATGGATGTTACTGTGTATATGCGTGCATTCACATTTGTTAGCCATAGCCGCGGGTGAATATGTATAATTTTGATGGAGGCCGTTTAATGAGAAATGTTTCCTCGCTATCCTAATTGGCGAAGTAATGGCGCACATTGGAAGGTTTATTTCAAACTTTTACCGCGTCTTCTCAAACTAACGAGCTCGTAAATCGCAGTGCAATGTTACTTATACAAGCTATCAATAATGGATCTGTTCCTGTTACAAAAATACCGAATAGAATCGTGGGGAGTATGTTCTTCTTAAATTGGAAAGAAGAACCAACAGGATCGTTATTTTTCGCAGCAATTGCAGATGTTAATATCGACGTTATCGTCAGCGAGACTCGATTTCCAATGAAAAAAAAGAAGAAAAACTAAAACATCATGTTTGCTTTTACTGCGCTGTTTACATAAAATATCGTTTACGCTCATCCTGTTTTCATACATTGTTTTTTATATAGTTTACGTGCGTATTTTCTAGCGTATTTTCAGTAGTTTTAGCGTTCTATTAAATTTTCTATCTACTAAAAGCTAAATAGATTTACTTCTTAAATCCTTTAAGAACGCCGATTCGCATTGATACAAAACGATAATTTTAAGCAACTGTTATAAAATGGTATTTTAAATATTGATAGCTAGGGTTTATTTGATTAAACCTTATCAGCAAATTATTTATCACCAATTTAGATTTGAAGGATACATAAAGGAATGTGATGAATGGTGATTCGCAAGGAGCATATTTTGTTTGATTTTTAGACCGCTTTTAGAAATCATGTTTGTGTTATTTGTTTGTAAACGGTGATGTTTGTTTCATAATTTCAATCACTATGATACATGTTTCATAATTTGGGATCAATGTTTTTAATAAACTTTACAAATTATTCCTTAATATAAATCATTTCAGTAAATTATATGCGTATAAAAATTTAACTAAGTTTTCTTTCTGATTTTGACATTTCTTTGGATGATTCATACCTATAAAATAAGATCTGTTCGTGTAGAATTACAAAACCGTATAAATTAAGTAAATTTTATTACAACTCGAGGAAAAAATCATCGGGAAGTGTTCAGCAAATTTCTGAACAATAATTTAAGTTATGAATAATCGATATTGCAACTGGGATTTATTATGGAATAAAGGCATGTTATATAGTGTGATTTTAAAATTTGCTATTGCGCATACATCGAAAGAATAAGGTTTTAATAACGAAATGCAAGCAAGTAATTACGAAATCTAAACACAAATGGACTATATATCAACACGTCTATATATTTTATAAAACATTTTATAGAGTATCGTTTTTTTTATAGTGTGTGATGGTTTAGACGCCCGTTCTAATCTCTACACAATATTTCGACTTAGATAACCTCCAGATTTTTTTAAAGACAAAAATTATTCCGAATATATTGTAGACCACGCGCTATTTGTCCATAGAGTTTGATTCTTCTCTTGTTTGTTAGATATGCAGCGTTGCCTTCGTTTTAGTGTTCGAATTATACCTCCACGAAAACCTCATTAAAAATAAGTGCGCGTTATATATATCTTCATCAATTATCTCGAGGTTGAGAGAGGTATTTCATGTTTGTGGCGTCGAAAGTATTTATTCAGCAGCCCGATAAGCCTCTCAAAAGCAACTTACTTACTATGAAGGAAAATAAATACTTGATCAGAGAAATGGGGATTTAGATTTAAATGAAAACTCGTTCTATAACTTAAAATATATGGAAAAGAATAAAAAGAATATTCGTTTCATGAGAACATCGGATATCCTGATATTAATATGATTTTTCAAATGTTGATTATCTATGTAAAGTAATAGAAAAAAGCCTGATTTCCCAAGGGTTATGGATACAAAGCGATTATATTGCATTGGTAAAACGTA
>NC_136484.1:103277539-103287539 GCF_053919585.1 Euprymna scolopes
AGTAACTTTTACCTTTTATTATTCTTAAAGAGTAAAACTTTTCTTATTCATGAAAAGACTTAAGCATACGTAAATAAATAAATGTTTGTACACGTGACAAGTTATCAATAAATAGTTTAGTTATTTTTTTTTTAAATTATTTATGAAAAGTGTTAACGTAAATAATGTTTGTAAAAGTGCCAAAGGCGACGTTGTACAACCATCACTCCCATGCTAACTTTCTATGCTTATAGTTTTTTTTTTAATTTTTTTCACTGGATTATTACTGATTGGACACTAATTAAACAGATTATTAAAAAAAAAAACGAAATCATTATTTCGATATTTGAAATTGGTGCTCACTTTTAAGTTACAACGTTCTGATGAGTCAGTCACCTATTTTGTAACGAATAAAAACGCGGTATATCAAAACCATAGAAAGTAATATGAGCCTCTACCGCAGTTGTAAGTCAGAAATATATTTGTTTCATAAAGAAAAAAAATAGATTGAACATGACTTTTCTAATTGTTTTTATGAAAATAGTTTCGAATTTTTCAATTTTTTTTTTTTTTTACTTATTCAGTTAAAAGTAAGTTGGTGGGTGTTTTTTAAATTGTTTTTATGAAAGGTGAGCTTTTTAGTTTTTTTTTTAAATTTTTTTTTTAAAGTATTATAAATTTCACTTACATGCTGGAGAAATGTTTACTAATTTTGTATTTTTTAAGATTAGGTCCACCTCCACAATTTTCCTTTCAATGACGACATTTATAGGTTTCCGAGTATGCTGAACACGCAAATCGAGTTGAAATTTTGCGGAAATAAATAGTTGTATTATGCATTGTATTCTTCGGCGGCAATCTTTTTACGTGCACACGCGCCATAAACAAACACACACATAAAAAAGATGGCCGCCAAAGATTACAATGCATAATACAACTTCTTATATCTTGAAAACTACTTATTTCTGCCAAATTTCAACGCGATTTTCGTATTCAGCATAGTCGAAAATCATTTCAAGTCGTCATTTAAAAGAAAATTGAGGAGGTTGACCTAATCTAAAAATTTACCAATAATTTTTCATCCCGTACGCCTCCCGATACATAGCTTCGTCAACATGCCACCATTTTATATCTCCCGAAGACATTTCCGTATTTAGAAAAAAAAAAAAAATTAGTGACCGATTAACCAGAACGTGGTAACTAAAAAGTGAGTATCCCTTTCAAATGTTGAACGGATTTTTTTTTTTCAATTTTTTTCATAATCTAGTTAGTGTTCAATCAATAATAATCCAGTGAAAAAATTTCGAAAAACCTATCAGTATAGAAACTCGACCACGTAAGTAAATAAATAAAAAATGTTACGTGCGCATGCGTTAGCCTTGACTAGGGGGGGGGGGCTAAGGGAACCATTATTAAATAATTCTGCGGGACGCCATTGAACTCAACGCCCAAGGAGTACCAAAATAGTTTTCATGATCTGAAGAAATTTTTTTTCGAAAAGTGGGTGATCACTTTTTCACGTAAATTTAACTTAAAATGAGCACCATTTTCTGGCCACCTGAGGAAGGGGCATTTATTTTCGTGTTTATTGGCTTAAAGGTTTTTTTTGACAACGCAGTTTGGTACGCGAATGCATATTTAACAGTTTTCGTTTATGCTCACTCATAGCATAAACAAAGGCTACGTCTGTGAAATGGAAAATAGTCCCAGAGTTCAGGGGTTAGTACCATGCAAATGAAATCAAACAAAAAGACTTTTTAGCCAAGAAACACACAGAAAAAAAGAAAAAATAGCATCCATTTTTTTCTATCGAATTCATTTGCTGTTTTTATTGAAAACTATTTTACCCCGAACTTTTTATATAATTTTCCATTAAGGGCCTTGCGTCTCAAGTTCATAAATAACATTTTTTTTGTAGATTTTGGTGTGCTAAAAACGAATCTGCAAACCGTTTCCGTCGCAAAAAATAGTTTTTTATGAGATGAGGAAATTACTTTTTCGAAACAGAGGCGATCACTTTTCCATGTAAAATTAACTTAAAATGAGCGCCCACTTTCTAGCCACCTGAGAGAGGGGGGATTTTTCCCAATGTTTATTGGCTAAAAAGCTTTCGTTTATGCTCATGAATAGCATAAGCAAATGCTACGGCTGTGAAATGGAAAATAGTCCCAGAGTTCAGGCGTTATTACCATGCAAAAGAAATCAAACAAAAGAATTTTAGCCAAGAAACACAGAAAAATACCCCTCACCCAGGTGGCCAGAAAGTGGATGCTCATTCTAAGTTAAATTTACATTAAAAAGTGATCACCCACTTTTCGAAAAAGTAATTTAATGAATATCATGAAAACTTTTTTTTGCTACGGAAACGGTTTGCAGATTCGTTCTTGGGACAACGAAATCTACAATTAAATATTTCGTTATATATGAACGTGAAACGGGTCTTAAAGTAAAATAATACTGGGTTTTTTGTGCAGATGTGCTCTTTAGTTGTACAAATATCCTCAAACCAGGTAATCACTAAAGGGACTTTTAAAAGTCGTCACCTGTATCGAGCAAAAGTTTAAAACCACCGATTATATGCCAGCCTACGTCATGGTAACATATATTGAGTGAATTCCTAACAGTATTTTGTAGTATTTTAGTTTAAACCCATTTTCCCAAAATTTCCCAAACTGAAAGTGTTCGATACAGTCTGCCGCCATTTGTATTTTTCTGATATACCGATAACAATTGAATGTTTTTGAACCGATTATACATTACATAAAAACACTAAAATCTTATCCAGTTAGGTAGAACATTTACTTTTCTTGGTTTTGATAACATTTATTTGTAATATATTTATTTTTTGACAACTTCTTTGTATCTGTGTTTAGTAATATAAACTGTTTTCATTTAATGTAACGTTTAATCGGCTCGAAAAACAGTGTTTATCGGTGTATTTGAAAGCTACAAATGGTGGTGGACACTGTTGATTACTTTAAGTTAGAGAAAGTGACTTAACACTAAAAGAAACTATACAAAATACTATCAGAAACCCACGGACTATGCCAGCCAATGTCATGGTAACATATATTCGGTGAGTTTCAGACACTGTTTGTATATTCTGCAATAGTACCATTTTTTTTTTCATTTTCGCCTTCTTTTCCACTTTTTGCAGTCGATTGCTGTACTAATATAAGAAACATGCATTTTCTCTTTTTATTAAATTTTTCCATTAAAACAAATTGACACATTGCAACGCGTGGCAGGGTGCAGCTAGTATATATATATATATATATATATATATATATATATATATATATATATATATATATATATATATATATATAGAAAATATATAAATATAGAAAAAATATATATATATATTTAAATATATATATGTATATATATAGGAAAACATATATATATAAATATATATAGAATACATATATATATAGAGTGAGAGAGATGTATATATATATAAATGTATATACAATATATACACTTGTGCCCGATATTATTCATACCCCACCTTGAAAATTGAGTTTATTATGTGTAACTTTGTAAGAATTTATTGTTTACGTCCATATTGATACATATTCTTAATAAACCTCTTCTGATCATTTTCGTCATTTTAAAATCTCGGGATACTTGTAATAAAAGAAATATACAGCTATTTATAAAATCTGCAATGTTCAAAAATAATCATACCCCTTTATTTTTTTAGTATTAATCGAATTTCTGACTGTTTGTTTCCTGTTTGATTCTTATTTTGAATGCTTTTATACAACCTTTGATTAATTTCATTTCGTTGTTTGCATTTTTCAGAAATTAAAATGATATCAACTGAAAACCAATAAAAGAATAAAAATTATTAGAATGGGGAAGAAAAAAGAGCTTAGTAATGATCTTAGGACTAAAATTGCGAATTCACATAAGGATGGTTTAGGTTACAAGTCAATTTCCAAGAAATTTGAGGTCCCTACAGCAACAGTACAGAGCATCATCAAAAAATTCCAGAGCCACCACACAACAAACAACTTGATTGGTAGAGGAAGGAAAAGGAAACTGTCTGCTAGAGCCACCAGGAATATTGTAAGAAGTGTTAATGCAAATCCAACCACCACTACTAAGGACATTTTAGAAAATCTGGAGTCTTCTGGCATAAAAATATCAAGGCAAACATTGCAAAGGACTCTGCATGAAAATGGTCTGAAAGGAAGAAGACCAAGAAGGACTCCATTGCACACCGGAAAACACCTTGCAGCACGTCTAAAGTTTGCTAGGACCCATGTGAATTCTCCAGAGTCCGTTTTCTCAAGTATTTTGTGGACTGACGAAACAAAAATTGAATTGTTTGGCCATATGGATGCTTCTTACGTTTGGAGGAAGAAAGGAGAAGCTTACAACCCAAAGAACCCCATACCCACGATGAAACATGGTGGTGGTAGCCTAATGTTTTGGGGCTCCTTTTCGGCTAGTGGTCCAGGTAGTTTGGTCAAGATAGATGGAACCATGAAGAAGGAGCAATATTTGGAGATACTCCAGAAAAACATTAGACAGGATGCGGAGAATCTCCATTTAGGACCAAACTGGGTCCTTCAACAGGATAATGATCCAAAACATACTGCCAAAATAGTCAAGAAATGGTTTGAGGATAATCAAATTAATGTTTTGGAATGGCCTTGCCAGAGTCCCGACCTGAACCCTATCGAAAACCTCAGGCCCATATTGAAAACTGAGGTTAAAAAGCGGAAACCTAGAAATTTGAGGGATTTGGAGAACTACTGCATTGAAGAATGGTCAAAAATCAGTGTTGATGCTTGTAAAAACGTTGTTGATAAATATCCAAAACGGTTACAGGCAGTTATTAAGAATAAAGGGCATGCTATTGACTATTAGTAAGAGAGGTATGAATAATTTTGAACTAGTGGCATTATTGTTTTTCTTTGTATAATGTTTCAAACTTGCATAATTTATTTATTTGTTGAGTTTAAATTAATTGCCTATGCTTGATTTATTGTCTGAAATCCCTTTAATATTGTCTACCTTCTGGTTTGAGCAATGTTCTTATAGAAATCTCAAAGATCCGAGGGGTATGAATAATATCGGGCACAAGTGTATATATATAAATGTATATACAATATATATATATATATAAATGTATATATATACACATATAAAAATATGTGTATATATAAATATATATATATATAAAATAAATATATATATATATACATATATATATAATGTAAAAATATATAATGTATATATATACATATATATAAATATATATATATATATATATATATATATATATATATACGAGCAAATAGTTCATAAAACATGTTAAAAACACTTTGAAAAGAGTTAAAACCATATTTAATCGGAAAAGGAAACACTAAATATGTGGATAGTCCTTAATGTGCGAAGTTTCGAACCAATATTTTCTTCTCATAAGAGGGTAGGAATAAGCAAAATGCGGGATCGGATTTTGCATTCAAAAGGAGTTGATGAACCAACAAGTAAGTCAAAGATTTTACTTAAAAACAAAAAAGTGATACAGAGGGAATATGGTGAAGAAAAAGGTGATTACACATAAATTGATAGTCTGGCCGATGATAAATAATCCACCGACGGTAAAATACAAATGTATAACTTAAAGAAAGTGAATTGAATTTCCATTTGCAGCAGTAACATTCAAGAAACTCCCGTGATTGGAAGAAGATAGTCCATAATAATCCAAATGCAGAAATCCATGGAATAATTAAACGAATGTGTACAAGGAAAAAAAAGGAAAAAAATCCAACAATATTAATAAAAGAAACATAGATATGCTTTTCACTCTACCTCCGAGACATAAATAGAAATTAGAAAGATCAGGGAAGAAAACGAGTAGAAAAAATAGTGATAGACAAATAAATGTAAAATGACCCAGACAGGAAATGTTAAAGGCGAGCAAAAACTATACAGGGCAAATTAATGTAGGTCAACTGAAATGTACAAGTCATTACTTAAAAAATGTCAGTAAGGGTTGTAAGAATACACTAAATGGAAAATACATAAATAAATTTATAAATATATAGAAAATAAAGAATAAATAGACAATAAATTAATAAATAATAATATATGAAATAAAAATAAAAATTATTTAAGGGGCGAAGATAGCCGGTATCTGCAAATTACGGAAAAAGCAAGAAAAAATAAGTAAATGCATAGAGTAAAATATAAGTAAATATACATACGAGATATGAAAGTGTGGGAAGATTGATACATTAAATAGAGAGAAAAGTTTTAAAATAAAGCAGAAAATGCAGATAAAACAACCCATGCATAGAAGAGATAAAGAATTAAAATAAAGCATTACTAAATTATAAAGTATTAAGAAGTATGTAGAAAAACGATAAAGTTAAAAAAATTATATCTATATAAAAGGCAAAAATAGTAGCTATGTAATTTCAAAATTGCCATGAATAAATTTGGACTTATGTTTACAGTAAGAGATCAGTTCATTGTTAGAATTTAGTATATTGTTACTTTGAGGGGAATTAATTATAGTTATAGCTTTTTTTTTACACAGTGATCACCACTTATCAAGGCCCGGAAGCCACTCAGGGATAAGGGTTATTGCAAGTACATTACGTTAGTGAGGAGATTTGCTGAAATGTTTACTTAAGGGGGCGGTTCATTAGGAATTTGTTAACATTGGACTTGAAGACAACCAAGTTGTAGTCCGGAGGGAAGCAGGCAGACGGAACAGAGTTCCACAGGCGTGCAGTTCTAAGAAAGAAGCTTTGTTCATGGAATCTGCGTTTTGATTTAGGCACAGATATAAAGTGGGGGAAATTTTTCACAGTGGATTCAGCTAGACGGGTGTTTTTCGTGAAAGATTGGCGAGGGGGGACTAGAGATTGGAGTTCAGACAAGCATATGCCATGGAAATAACGATAAAACAAGGACAGGCTCGCAACGTCTCTTCTGTGGGAGAGAGGTTGCAGGGTAGAGAAAAGGGCATCCCCCACTAAGCCACGAAGTCTATTTGTATTCTGTCAAGGCAGGATAGGCTGTCCTTAGCAGCTCCGGCCCAGATATGGCAACGGTACTCCATCCTTGGACGTACTTGGCTTTTATATAGATAGAGAATTGCATCCGTAGTGAGATATCTTCTGGAGCGGTAGAAGGACCCTACCATCTTTCCAGCGACCTTGACAACAGGCTTGATGTACGTGTTCCATTTCAGATCAGGAGTAAAGGTCAACCCCAGAAGCTTGTCAAAACACGGGGCCTCACCCAGACGAGAGCCATCCATCAAAATTGATGCCAGATGGGGATCAGAGCGTTGATGATGTAAGGATAGGAGTTTGGTTTTGGATTCATTAAAGGTAACCAGCCACATCTTCCCCCACTGAACCACGCGCTTCGGTTGTGCAACATGACTGGAGTATAAAACTTAACTTTTTCATGAGAGTCCATTTGATTGAGAAGGGGGTATTGTTAGAGTTAATTTTTTTTAATTAACGTGGTTAGAGAAGTTCCTTTGTTATTATTAAAATTATGGTTGTTAAAAGAAGAGATGTGGTTTGATTTTCTTTTCTTATTAAATGTTGAAGTAGCGCCAATATATGTATGTACTTTATTAAAAGCTCGAGGTCTGGTATTAATATTTATTTGATGATTTGTATTAGTTAAATGGTTTTAATTTTTTCCATAGTGTTCAACAAATGGTGGGACAATGTCTGTATGAGGACTATTTTGGAGGGGATAATGAGTGTTCTTAGTGTTAGGATGGTTTTTAGAACAAATATTATTATTCTCATTTATAATAATATTATTATTATCATTATTACTTGTTGTATGATTGTAGATGGGGGGGCTGCTCGAGTGGTGTATTGGATTATTAACTATATCAGATGTAGGATGGGAATAAGAATAACTTGAAGACGAAATGCAAGTGTCTGTTATTGGAGGATTGCGTGGGAGCTCAGTAATAGTGCAAGAATATATAACATCTTTTTGGATGCAATCATTATTGAGTGGGCAATTATGTTTGTTAGTACAATTGTTTGTGTTGTTTAATTGGGAATTGGATTTTTTAGGCTGATTTAATTTTTTTGTTATAAGATGTTAAGATTCTTTGTGCTAAATTAAGCATTGTTGAATAAGAAATCCTGATTGAATTTTTATTGAAAATAGAACTATACTTGTGTGGGTATTTAAAAGAGTTTTGTACAATGTTGAAGAATTCCTTAGGTCTACTAGTTTTGACACTTAGGATAAATGGAGGATTAATCCAAATATTTTTCGTTCTCCTGATGGGACTGGGTGGGTTAGAGGTATTGCGATTAGTATTTTGGTGTGGGTTATAAATGTAGACTGGTTCATTGTTATTGATAGTGGCAGATCTTTTTATTTAAACTGGTTTCTTATCAGTCATATTGTGTGTGATTACAGATTTAAGGCGGCCTGCCGGAAGAGTATAATTTTTGTATTTAATATTTTCCTTTAGTCCTGAGTTCCATGAGGCATTATTGAATAAAGTAGCATTTTTATTAAACGTTTTGTTATCAGCAGAAACAGCAGAAATTGGCTGTTTTAGTAAAAGGGCATCTTCTCCATAAAGACCGCCTTGGATATGTTTAAAGTGGTATTTAATGTCTTTCAGTAAGAACAGTCAAATTTAATCGGTAACTTCTCCGGAGTCAGAAGCACCCATCAAGATTTCAAAATTATCAGGGGTATCCTTTCTAGTCCAAAGCTTATTGTTAAATTGTATAAGGGACTTTCCTGCTAGAAGAATTAACTTTATTTCTAAATTAGTTAAGTCAGAATTTCTTTAAGCAAAGATAAGAGCCTTATTTAAAGGATCGGATAAATTGATTGGTATAATTGTGGATGCCAAATCTTATGAAGTTAAGGCGGTGGTTATTTCAGGGAGACAAACTAATTAATTACGGAATCTGAATTAAGCAAAAGAGGGAAACTTACTTTTTATTTAATGGAAGGAATGATTCTCTCTAAGATATTTTTGCTTACAGCTACTAAGTCAGAGTTAGATGGGCGGATCAATCTGATGGAGGGGTTGTCATAGGAATTAGGTTTATGATCTTTGAAGATTAATCTAGGAGTACCCGGATGAATAATTTCAGTGAAGTTATAAATATTCATAGAAGTCAGTAAAAGATTAGCTTCAGAATTAATGGAATCTAAAGTCTTATGAGGGATTATTTTATAAGATTTATTAAGTTCTTTATACAAAAGTTTTTATATGTAGCATAGTAAAGTTTATAATATTTTTCTGTCTAATCAGCAAGGAGGAAGATATGTTTATTCTTTTTAACTTTTCGGCAAAATAATTTATTTTTCAAGTAACCGGATTATAATGGTGTTTTTGTTTCTTAAATTAAATTTTATGACTATATGTAACGTGGAATTCTTAAACTCTTCGAGGTAAGGGGTGAATTTCGGGTGGGCAGTGGTTTTTAACCCACAAAATTTTGCAGCAATTCCTTCGGGTTTCTTTTTTTTTCTCTATGAGAGTTGATAGGAAGTTCATAACAGATTTCTGGGTGAAGTTGGTCTCCCGAGAAAATAGGAGTTTTAAGTTTATTTTTAATGCTTAAGTCATGGTGACAAGCCTCCAACTTTTTAAGGAAAATGTTCAATCCAAAACAAATTTGTGGATATATCATTGTTGGGTATGAATAGGGATATTTTTGGCAGACAGAGGAATGTGTCCCTTTTAAACAATATCTAGAGTGAAAAAAAAACTTAACTAAACGGGAGCTTATAATAACATTAAAATTACAATTAAATTTACCAAATTGATCTAAGATGGTAAAATAAAAGTATATTATAAATATAAAAAATTAATATTCATAAAGTTATCTCAGTAAGATGTGTATAAGATTTATACAGTTATCTCAGCAAGATATTTTATACATATTAATTCTTTAATATTTATAATATACTTCAAATTTCCATCTTGGATAATTTTGGTATATTTAATTCTAATTTTAATTTTATATATATAAACACACACATA
>NC_136484.1:103290039-103302590 GCF_053919585.1 Euprymna scolopes
CCATACTCCTTCTTTGCCTATTAGTGAGGCGCAGATATACTATCACTGTGATTCGACAGAAACACCCAGTGGTAGATCTTGTTTCTTGTCTAGGGCAATGAACGCCGTTTCCATCACTGCCAACACACCCCACCCCTAAAGCTTGGCACTTGAGAATGCTTGAGTACCATATATGCCTATATATAGAGAGAGATTGGGTTGACCTTCCTCTGATGGGTTGAGGGTACCGGATTGACAGTTACTGGCTGCTGTTTCCGACTGATAGTACAGGAGCCCTAATTCTTTGGTAGCGCTTAGAGCGGCTGCTCCATCAACAGTTGTATAATATCGGGATGTTTGCAGTGCCATGGCGCGCATGGAAAGGGGCCCTGCACTCATCCCCCGTGGGCTTTCCTGAGGCCACAGTCCTAGTTGATGGAGGGTCAGCTGATGATCTACTTGTGATTCATGTGCTATTCTGCATAACCTCCTGCTCGGCTTCCCTTTACCTAATTGAAACTCGTTAAAAAATTATGACAGTACAATCTAAAAATAAGCTTAAACCAGGCTTAGGGTCAAACAAATCCAACTTTCGTCCTCCCTTGAGGCTTGCATTCACAAATATCCGTGGGCTTAGAACTAATTTAGCTGATGTTGAAGCATTTCTCCTAACAAATACGCCGGATATCTTAGCACTAAGTTAGATTAACCTACACTCCTCCATCCCCTCTAACTACTTTAACATGCACGGATATCTCCCACTCTTTCGTAAGGACTCTGACAGACATATGCACGGACTTGGAGTTTACATTCGTAATACCCTTCTCTTAACGAGAGAAACAAACCTAGAAACGGATGATCAAGCCTTTATGAGCTTTAGACTAATCATGCAACACAACATTAGCTACTTTTACTTTCTCTACCGCTCTCCCTCGGCCCAAAGACTGCACCATAATAAACAAAGTATCTGACAGCATAAACACAGCACTCTCCTTCGACACTAGCGCCCAAGTACATTTATTTGGTGACTTTAATGTTCATCATAAACACTGGCTTGGATTTTCTACTTACACAGATGCAGCTGGCAGTGCAACTCATAGCTTCTCTGTATCTCACTCCCTATCGCAAATTGTTACTTTTCCAAGACGCTTCTCTGATCAGGAAGAACACCACCCATCACTATTAGATCTGTTTTTGACCACAGTTCCTGATGACTGTGTAACGAAAGCCGACAGCCCACTTGGGAACGCAGATCATGCGGTGATAATGGTTGAAATCGCCCTAAATTCTAGACCCAAACTGAAGAGCCAGTGCTCAAAACATCGAGATATTATGAAAAGGCTGACGGGGAAGCCATCAGAGATCTTATCAGAGACGCCCCATGGGGAAATATTTTTTCTCTTCCTGCTGAACAGTGTGCAACCGAGACCACTGAATGGTTCAAAACTGCAATCGAAGCGCATGTTCCCATGCGGAAATTCTATAGCAAGCCCCACACTTCCCAAGGGTTTACTTCGACTTGCGCAACTGCCATTGCCCAAAGGCAGCATGCATTCCGCAGGTTTAACCAACATAAGGCCAAATCAAACAGACAGAAGTACATAGAAGATAGAAGTAACGTTAAGAAAGAAATAGAACAACTAAAAGGGAATTTACGGAAACCACTAAAAAACGCATCGAAGCACAAAAACTAGGAACTCGTGACTTCTGGAAAATCTGCAACAGTGTAGTAAATAATGGGCAATGAACAATTCCTACACTAACCAACAATCACGAGGTTCTTTGCTCAGCAACCGAGAAGGCTAACATGCTTGCCAGTCGGTTTGCCTCAAACTCCACACTAGGCCCTCTAAACCACCCCCTACCTCAATTTCCTATGCGGACAGACGCCTCGCTTGACGATCTAATAATCACCTCTGCTCAGGTGCATGCTATCATAAAAAACCTTGACACTTCAAACGCATGTGGACCCGACCTGTCCCAGCTGTTCTATTAAAAAAAGTGCTCACCGAAGTAGCTCCAGTTCTCTCCAAACTCTACAACAGATGCCCTAATGAAGCTTGCTTTCCAGGATGTTGGAAAACTGCTTCTGTGGTAAGCAGTATTCAAGAATTCTGGCAAAAACACTGACCCATTAAATTATCGCCCTATTAGCCTCCTCCCACTTTTTGCCAAAATATTTGAGACCTTAATTAACCATGCTCTAGTCCAGCACCTTACAGATGCTAAACTCCTGACCGACCAACAATATTGATTTAGACAAGCCGTTCCACGGTAGACATCCTCACTGTAATCTCTGAACGCATATACAATTCACTGGACAAAGCGGGAGAGGGCAGAGCGGTAGCTCTAGATATATCCAAGGCTTTTGACAGGGTATGGCATGAGGGTCTCCTCAGGAAGATTAGATCATACGGTATCACTGGTAGAATACTTAACATAATAAAATCCATCTTAGATAAGATAAAAATCCAGGTTGTCCTCGACGGTCGTACATCTAAATAATATGATATAAATGCGGGAGTGCCCCAGGGATCTACCCTTGGGCCTCTGCTGTTCCTGATATTCATAAATGACCTTCCCGACAAAATTGCCTCTGAGATGGGTATATATGCTGATGACACCACACTCTATAGCAGGCACGACAGAAAAACAAATGAACATATATCTAAAGTAAGGTCGAAAACACTAGAGTATGACCTCCAATCAGTAGTGGAATGGGGACAAAAATGGATGGTCACGTTTAATGCAGCCAAGACAAAACTGGTTTCATTCAATAATTACAAGAAACCTTCTCTACCACCTATAGCAATGGCCAACGACTCTTTATCTGAGAGTACGTCTTTCAAGCTCCTTCGCCTAACGTTCACAGGAAACATGAGCTGGAACTATTACATCGAGAGCATTGCCAGGGCCGCTGCGAGGAAGGTGGGCGCTCTCTACCGTGCTAGAAAACTTCTAACACCCGAAAGTATCCTGTACCTCTACAACGCCACTATTCGCCCATGTATGGAGTATTGATGTCATATTTGGGCTGGTGCATCGGCTACTAGTCTCTCGCTCCTTGACAGGGTTCAAAAGAGAGTCGCAAATCTAATAGGCCCTAAACTGGCATCTAAGCTTCAGCCTCTCTCCCATCGTCGAAACGTTGCATCCCTCTGCCTGTTCTACAAGTATTATAATGGTGAATGCTCTGATGAACTGCAAGCACTTGTGCCCCCAGGACGTAAACACCCTCGAGAGACCCGACAAGCTGAAAAATCCCACCCCCACACTGTAGAGATCCCTAGATGTAAAAGATATTTCTACTCCAGTAGTTTCTTCCCCAGAACTGCTAGACTTTGGAATCCCATTCCAGATCCCTGCTTCCCCAACTGTACTGACTTGTATAAGTTCAACCAACATCTCGCTGCCCAATTCCGTACATAGTACCCCAGTAGATGTTTCCCCTGATAGTAGCCCCCTACACCAAATTGGCAATGTGCCTTGTTTGGGGCGAGAATTTAATAAAAATTATATATATATATATATATACACACATATATATAAAAAATACACATATATAAATATATACATATAAATATAAATATACATATAAATATATATATATATATATAGATATATAAAAATAAATATACATATATATATATCTAAATATACATATATAAATATATATACATATAAATATAAATATATATATACATATAAATATATATATAAATATATATACATATATATACATATATATCTAAATATATATCAGAATATATATATATACATATATATATAAATTAACACCCATATATACATATATATACATATATACATATATATATAAATATAAAGACATATATATATAAATAAATATAATTACATATATATGCATATATATACATATATATGCATATATATACATACATATACATATATATAAATATATATATATACATTTATATATATACATATATATGTATAAATACATATATATAAATATACGTATATATAAATATGTGTATAAATATACAGATATATATATTAATATGTATGCATGCATATATAAATATCTATGTATATATATATATATATATATATATATATATATATATATATATATATATGAATATGTACAGTTGTGCGCAAAACAATTCGACCCCTGTCTAAATTGTCTTGTTTCGTTTAATCTATACTTCAAAAATCGTCATAACGCTTTTTAACGGCTAATTATGAATAAATTGTATATTTTGTAACAATAAATGAGGTAAAGTAATTCGAGATTAATAATATATATCAATTTATTTTTAAAAAATATAAATATCTATGTTGCAAAATTATTCGACCCCTTTAATTAAAAGTTTAAATAAAAGCGTCATTAAGTTTATTATTTTAGTCTGACCTTGTATTTATTTCCTATAAATAATAGTTATGACTCGACTGAATCTAAAATCAGGTCAAATCGAACTCCTATGCCATATTGAATGATTGAATAATTGTTTCAAGTAAAAAAAAATATTTTTCGACGTCAAAAAATCTGCAACTATGACAAAGAACAAAGAGTACTCTGAAGACATTAAAAAGAAAGTAATCGATGCCTACCAGCCTGGAGAAGGTTAAAAAAATTCCAAACTGTTTTCTATACCACGGTCGACTATTATGTCCATTATCAAAAAATGGAAAGTAAAAGGGAGTGTATCAATTCTTCAAAGATCAGGTCGTCCAAGAAAAATTACGACACGTGGGGCTAGGAAAATTGTTAGACAAGTTTCAATAAACTCTAAATCTAACCTAAAGGACGTGCAGAACGATTTCAAGAATGCTGGCTCAGATGTACACTTGTCAGCTATTCGTAGGGAATTAAATCGTGCCGGATTGCATGGACGTATTGCCAGAAGGAAGCCCTTACTTTTCAAAGCTCATCAAAAGGTTCGATTACATTTTGCAAAAAAGTTCCTATAAATGCCTATTGATTACTGGAAAAATATAATTTGGTCAGACGAAACGAAAGTGGAACTATTTGGACGCAACCAGCAACGCTATGTTTGGTGAAAAGAAAATACTGCTTATAATGTGAAGAATACCGTTCCAACCGTTAAGTATGGAGGGGGATCAATCATGGTGTGGGGCTGTTTCAGTATTAATGGAACTAGAAGATTAACCATAATCGATGGAAGAATGGACTCAGTAAAATATCAGTCTATACTGAAAAAAAATCTTGTTCCGTCTCCGAACCAGTTGGGGCATGGAAGAAGGTATACCTTTCAACAGGACAACGATCCTAAACACACTCCAAAGAGAACTTAGGCATGGTTAAAGAATAATAAAGTGAAAGTTCTAGAATAGCCTTCCCAGTCGCCAGACCTAAATCCGATTGAGCACTTATGGCATGATTTAAAAATTGCGATACATAAAAGAAAACCATCTAATTTGATTGAATTAAAACAGTACTGGCAAGAGGCGTGGCTTAAAATTCCAGTGGACAGATGTAGAAATCTAATTAGATGTTATAGGAAATGTTTACTTGCAGTACTCAAGGTCAAAGGAGCTTCAACCAAGTATTAATGAAAAGGGGTCGAATACTTTTGCAACATCCATATTTTTATTTTTGTAAATAAATGTATTTATATTATCAAGCACTAATTACTTTTTATTATTTTTTTGTTGAAAACTATACAGTTTATTCGAACTTAGTCGTTAAAGAAGGTTTTAAAGATTATTGAAGTATCCATTCCAAGAAATAAGACAATTTTAGTAGGGGTCGAATACTTTTGCGCACAACTGTATGTATTAATATATATGCATAAATATATATGAGTATATACGTATAAATATATAAGTACACGCACATATATATATATATGTATAAATATATATGTATATATATAAGTATGTATGTATAAATATGTATGTATAAGTATATATGCATGTATATATGTATGTACATGTGAATATAAGTGTATACATCTAAGTATTACGTATTAATATAAAAGTATATATGTATAAATATATATGTATACATATGTAAATATATATATATATGCATAGATATATATGTATATATGTATAAATATATATATTTATATAAATATATATATATATATATATGTATAAATATACAGATAGGTATAAATATATATATATATGCATATATATGCATAAATATATATATTTATATAAATACATGTGTAAATATATATATATATATAAATATTAATATATATATTTTTATAAATATGTATGTATAATATATATAAATGTAGGAATATGTATATGTATAAATATATATATATATATATGAATGTATATGTATGAAGATATACACACATACATGTAAATACATATATATATATGGATATATATATAAATATATACATATATATATGCATACATATAAAATATATATAGGAATATATACATACATATACATATATACACACATATATTTCAATATATATAAATGCACATATATAAACATATATATAAATATATATACATATAAATATATATATTGTTGTATATATATATATATTTATCTTTTATATATATATATATATATATATATATACATATATATATATATATATATATATATATATATATATATATATATATGACGCTGTCTGGTATCGAATAGGCTCCTATATGGTTGACTATTATAGAAAACATATCCCATATAATGATAGAAGATGCATGGACACACAGGAAGTGGTATGTTTTATCGGGTATAATGATGATTCATTAAAATCGTGGGGGCCTGCCTACACGCCTCGTCCACAAATTATGGAAATAAAAAAATAAAGAAAACGTTTACAAGTTTTTTTGATATAGATGCACATAATTGTAATTTGATGAGTATGTTTTAATTAAATAGCGATGCTATTATAAAATTATGGAGACCTGCGTTGGCGCGTGGCCTTCATAGAATGCAATTAGGCACACACTTTATAAAGACTTTTCATTTCTATGTGCGTATGTGTACTGTGATAACTATGTTTCACTTTGAAGAAATATGGCATAATAAAAGTAGTATGTGTTCGTAGGCGCGTTACTTCACATCACAAAGTTCTGTGGATTTATATTAAAAACCTTGTTAACCTTTGCGATATATTTCCATTCTATAAGAATGGAAATATATCGCAAAGGTTAACAGGTTTTGTAATATAAATCACAGAACTTTGTGATAAGTGTTTCAGTGTGAACATGTATGGTATAATAACTCATAGGGTTTATCTATTTAATTTTTACTGTCATCATATTTTTGTTTGGTTTGGGTTGTATACCCCCAATTCGAAGCTATCTCTGTACGACTCTTCCTTTAAATAATTTAGCAAAACCTTTCATTTCGACGGATACTATGCTAGTATATATATATATATATATATATATATATATATATATATATATGTATGTTTGTATGTATACATATATACACGTTTATATATACACACATATGTATGTATAGTTTTATATACATATATACATATCCGCATATGTATATATATATTTATATATTATATATATGTATAATTTTATATATATTATATATATGTATACTTATATATACATATATATATATATATGTATACTTATATATATACATATATATATATATATATATCCGCATATGTATATATCATTATATGTATACACATATATATATATATAGTAAGTTTTATTATATATATGGCGATTAAGCTACTTGAGATTTTAGTTAGCCGATCAGCTTTCTAGTATCCACCGAGCCCTTCCTATCAGCCAATGAACATGCACTCATCGGACAAAGGCCTATGTCACCTCTGGTTTTACTGTTCATGTGAGTGTGCTGTATTTAGCCTGGATGTGTAGTTTCTTGACCTATTTTAAATCTAGTTTATTTTTTTAAATTTTTTATGTTAGTTTATATATAAATATGTATATATATATATATATGTGCATACATATATGCACATATATATATATATATATATATATATACATACATATATGTGTGATCGTATATTCATGTTTATTTAATTTATTAACTTGTTTATTTTCTATTATTTTTGTTAGTTTTAAAACCGTTTGTATCGCTATCCTAGTGTAAATTTATCTTGTGAGCACAGTTATTCGCTATTTCTCTTCTACAGTTTAATACATGATGGGGTTCTTTAAATACAGGATAGCACATTTTTCATGAAGGCATAATTTACATGGGTCGTCTAAATGCCTACACGTGGTAGCTTGTATTATTATTTTCCATTTGACTACCGGCGAATGTCCGCTTTCCTTGAGTACCCAGTATTTATTTGCTAGCGTTGTGTTTATACGGTGTTTTATTGTTAAATGTACTTTTGGTCATAATATCGAGTTTTGAAATCTAAGGAAGTCATACCTCTGTAATATTTATTGTTATTCGGGTTTACTTTCACAAATATTGTGGCTTGGTAGAGTACGCTTTTGGTTATACATTTATTTTGAAGTGGGCAAAGTGTGCGGTGTCTACAGTTGCATTTATCTTGTTCGTTATTAGT
The DNA here is from genome assembly GCF_053919585.1 of Euprymna scolopes. NCBI lineage: Eukaryota > Metazoa > Mollusca > Cephalopoda > Sepiida > Sepiolidae > Euprymna > Euprymna scolopes. Next base: position 103,298,523 of record NC_136484.1, read on the forward strand.
ATTTTTATTTCTAGTATTGTTGTTCTTGTCCGGGGTTGGGTTATTATTATTTTTATAATAATAATAATAATAATAATAATAATAATAATAATTATTATTATTATTATTATTATTATTATTATTATTATTATTATTATTATGTCTTCGGTGTTACTTTTATTTTTGTCATGGTGTCTACTTTTTTATTGTTTATTTTGTTTTTGTTTACATTGTTTTTATTTAATATTTTGTTTTAATGAACTTTACTTATTATTTCTAAATTTTCGCAGCAGCTGTAAGATAACTTTAATGTATTTACTTGAAATTTTTTGTGTAAGTGGTTGCTTGCAGGGAAATATTTAGCAACACGATCTAGAAATTTCTTGCCAAGTTTTGTTTTTAACATTTGATTGTATGGGCCCGTATACCAAATTATAGATCTTTTACTTCTATTTTAAATTTTATTATAGTTATTGGTATTTTGTTGCTTATATTTGAGATCGATATTTGTGTGTCCACTATATTTTAGGGCTGTTTCATAGATATTGGTTGACCGGTTAAATGTATTTCTATCGCTTGAGTTATTACAGAGGCTTCTTACTAGCGAGTTGGGAATCTGTTTTGTAATTGATGGTGGGTGATTAGACTTAGGGTTTACGTATATTCGAGTAGCGTTATCTTTTAAGTAGTGTTCATATGTGTTTTTTTATCTAAATTTAACGTGACGTCCAGGAAGTTTCTTATTTTTATTTTAGCTGATACGTTATTTTTATTTTAGCTGATACATCTTTCAAATCTGGTAAGACAGTACCTAACATACAAAGACCTTAAATATCAATAGAATGTTGGTCTGGCCTATACTTAAACCGTTCAAATGTTGGTCTGGCCTATACGTTAACCGTTCAAATCGTCTGGTGACATTGTTAATCAACCTGGTCAAGGTCGGATTCGTTTTGCCAGGATCCCAAAACTGGTAAAATCCCCAAGAGAGAAGCCTAGGAGGAACCCAAGAAGATCCCTCAGAAATCTCGCTAAAGAGGGTAAAGTGTCAATCGGAACGATGTCTCTGATTCTCCACACTAATCTCCAAACATCTGCGTACAAACATAATAAGACGCAACTGTTATCTGCAAGTTCTATCAAGAAACGTGCGCAAAGATCTGAGCTCATCTTATATCGCATAACTGCTGGCACGCTTCCTTACTTGGTTTTCAGTGACGATATGTAATCTGACGTCCAAGAGCACGTTAACATCCAAAATGCTCGGATTTGGTCGCGTAAAATGATGTCCAGCCTCGGGTGGTTACTCGGAGGAAAGGTGCCGTCCCAGTGGTGGTCTAGGCAGCCACAACAGAGATTGGAAGAAGTCCCTTCGTTATTGTGGATGATGGCATCAAATTGAACGAGGAAAATTATCGCACATCCAATCTTGAGTCTGCATTGTTGCCTTGGGTGCAGACGCATTCAAACCCAGTCGTTTGGTCATTCAAGCAAGATTATGCACCTGATCATTGAACGAAAAAGGCGCACGAATGGCTGGAAGTGAATGTGCCTGCTTTTATCTCGAAGGAAGAATGGACACCATCATCTCCAGACCTGAAGACACTGGACTTTCCAATCTGGTCAATCTTGGAGAGCCAAGTCTCAGCTACACACCACAGCAGTTTGGACGCTTTGAAAACGAAACTGACGACGGCATCGGAGGAAATACCCAAACGAGTCATTCGTGACTCTTGCAGAGCATTCTCCAAACGTTTGCAGCAAGTTGTGGATGCTAATGGAGGTTATAATGAGTAAAAAGTTTATATTTTCATTACCATATTATTATTTTAACCATTTCAATTAATATAATTATAATTTTTTGTTTATTTAGTAAAACCGTTATTATTGAACACCATATATATATATATATATATATATATATATATATATATATATATATATATATATATATATATATATATATATATAAAGGAGTATTAATGTCAATCGAGAATCGGAAAATCGGAACTTTTAAGGTTTTCGGAATCAGTACCGGAATCGAAAAGAATTGTGTTTAATTTCCGATTTCAAAATCGATTCGTTTTAATATTTTTTAAACTTAATTTTCCATTGCTCTTATTTATAATAAATCTTTATTCATAAACTATTATTAAAACTTTATTCTAGAGATAATAACACCAAGATAAGGTGTAACATTTTTTACGTAAAATAAACAAAAAAAGAAATTCATTTCTCTCGTGAATTTACATGGAAACGTCTACACAAATGCAGTTATTTTTACAGGGTATCGAACAAATTGTTTAAAATTAAATATATAATTTTCAAGAACATTATATCAAGCATTTTTGCTCATTAGACAAAAACGGAACATAAGAAGTTTGTTTTTACCTTTATTTTATTTATTTTATCCAGTTGTACAGTTGGGCTATGTCCGCTAAGTTTCTTTTTATGCTCTCTTACTCATCATTGAGAAATATGACAAGGAAATGTGCAAAACGTTGTAAAAAAAAGTTTAATTTTTCAATTGAATTTAAAATCTATCCATGAATTGTCATGCTCCTATGTGAGATACTTTTAGCATCAAATGTTCAGATTCTACCTGTCTGATTTACGTATGCTTAGACTAAGGTTTTCCTACGTCGCCAGAATCTGTCTGAAGCTTGATCAAATATTCAAGTATTTTTTGCATGTACTTTCAAATATCTGGATTACTAATCTTAGCGATTTCATCGTTAAAAGATTTCAAGCAAATATACGTTTCGTTTTCTTGAAGCCGCTTTGTCTGACACCAGGTCCTCTGAAATGGGTAAATATTTTATTGTACCTTCTCGAAAAAGTTTAAAATATGCACCAATATCTCGTAATTAAATTAATCAAGGTCTCGGATAAAAATACAGAAAAAAAAATTTACAAGTTTTGTAAATCCAAACAAAATTAGATTTACATATGAAAGTAAACCCCCAATTATAATCTACTTTATGGACACCATTTGTGAATCCACTAAAAAAATATTGGAATTTATGTTGGAGAGTAAGTAGCGCATATGAATTTAGGGCAATTACTGATTAAATATCGAAAAGAACGCGTTTTCAAGAGTCGTTATAAAAAGCGGCTACGCCTCCCGCAAAATTTATATTTAAAAAAAATATCTTGAAAAACAAGATGACATCGCTTTTTATAAGTTATAAACACCCTTCGCCCTACTGTTCTCCTGGTGAGTGTTGCTATTTATATGCCTCCCCAAGAATATAACGTTCGACACAAGGCCGTTTTAACTGTGGGTATTATCCCAGCTATAAAAAAGAGCACTATGGGCCCGTAAGAAATGAAAAGTTGCATTAGCCTAGATGCTATATTTTATTAAGCTTTCGATCGATGTAAACCCTGAATTCTCTGAAGAACACAAAATAAAACGATTAGTACATTACTGTGTTGTTGTTTTTTTAATTAAAGCGACGGAAAAAGGCCCTCGTCTTTAAACAATATCTCCCGGAAGGACCGTTGTAAAATTTGTTTATATTCATTATTTATTCAATAATTTCCCTTTTTTTCCTAGCTGACCAAAATGCCTCTTTTTTTCAGTGTTTTTTCTGCCGTTCCTTTTTCCAGTTCCCTAATTTTCGTAATTCATGAATTTAACGTAAAATCATCCGATTTTGGGCCCGTTTTATTATTTAAAAGCCGTTTACAATTTTTTCACATCTGATCGCATCCGACAAGATTATATAATCACAAGTAATCGCTGTACTTTTCGTATTATCACAGGAATTTAGGATTAGTAGTAGAAAAGGCTAGTTTTTTATGACTTTTGAAAATGACGTATTTCATACTCCAGTTTGAGCTATAACGGGAACGGTGCAAAATAAAAAAAAAAAACTCCGTTACCTGTTCTTAACTATCTGTGGTTCGAAAGAGGTGATCATTTAATGTAAACATTATATGCGGCACTGTTTTTCAGATTGTTTAAACTGCAATGCCCTTATATAAGTGAGAACCTAATTTTCTGTTTCACAAATAGAAGTTACAGTTGCAATTAACGAACAAGAAAACCGGAAGAAAAAACATTGATAATTTCATGAGAATACA
>NC_136484.1:103302690-103312690 GCF_053919585.1 Euprymna scolopes
TCTATATAAATCTATATAGATATCTTAATCTATATATATATATATATATAACTATATATATACATATAATTCTATATAAGTATTAATCTATATATATATAAATCTATATAGATATCTAAATCTATATATATAACACTATATATATACATATAATTCTATATAAGTATTAATCTATATATATATATAAAAATCTATATAGATATCTAAATCTATATATATAAAACTATATATATACATATAATTCTATATATGTCTTAATCTATATATATTAATCTATATATATATATAAATCTTTAGATATATATAGATAAATATTTATATATATATATATATAAATATAAAAATATATGTATAAATATATATATAAATATATATATAAATATATATGTATATATACAAATATATATGCATATATAAATATACAGATATGTTTATATATGTGCATATACAAATATACAAATGTATTTATATATGTGTATATATATGCATATATATATAAATATTTTTATATTTATAAATATGTATATTTATATATAAATATATATATATATATATATGTATATGTAATATGTATATGCATGTATATATTAATATATAAATATATATATATATAAATATATGTATGCATATACATAGATATATATATATACACTCATATATATATATATTTATATATATATATATATATATATATATATATATATAAAGTTCCGAAAAGTATATTTAGTTAAATACTATATTTCTATATTTGAATGCGTTACAAGTTCAGCTGGTTAAAAACCGATCCATTCTTAATGGATATTTTATACGCGCAATACAGAACACTGCCTAAAGCGCATTTTACGTAACTGGCCTCTTAGTGTAAAGTGTATTGCATTTATTCCGAGTAAATTATTCAAATATGTAAGCAATCTGTTTCGCTTTTTTGATTTCTTGTCTTTTCACACGACTGTCGTACTTCTATCCTTAAAATGTAAGTAAGCACAACTACTATTAAGATTTGTTTTTAAATAATGTTAAATGTAACACACTCTGCACAATTTCAGATAATTAATAAACACTTCTTAACACGTATTTACATTCTGGCTAGGTTTCTGTATATACATTGGCGTTCTAAATATTATAATTAAATACTGATGTCCGTTATTAATACGTGTCATCATGCGGAAAGAGTGCGCCTACATATCACATGATATTTTAAATTACGTGCTTATCTGATCGAAATTCTGTCAATCGTGCATACTCTTTTAAGATTGACACATCTGTTTTTCTACGTATTAATGAAGTATACTGTTTCTCATACTATAGTAACAGTAAAAGGCAACGGATGTTTACCGCTTAATAAAGTAATATTTATAAGAATTGAACATATTTCTGAAATTTTAACCTATACCCTATGTAATATATCCAGTTTTAATAAAATCAATACAAATCTATTAAAATAATATTTATTTAACAATAAATAGTGACCGCTAATCGATCGAAGCTGCCTTCTTATAGCTAATAAAACTATGTTAATTTCTGTTAATTCTGGACAACTTTTGGATGTTGCAGAAAGTGCAAACCCTAAGGGGTATTATGTTAAAAGCGGAATAATATAATAATTTTCTTTCATTTGTAATAGGAATTTTGGTTTTAATTTTTTTCCTGAAAAAAAAAACGCATTTGACCCAATTCTCCCCCATCCCTATATATATTTATATATATATATATATAAAATAACTCATATTGACCCTATGATTTTGATCTTAATAGAATCAAATGCCAGATATTTCTTGCAAAAATAATATGAACAAACTGCAGCACAATATCTGCCGTGTGTTATAGGCATATTACCTTTTCACTTCCTCGATAATCGTAAATTCACATTTTTCTGCTGAGAGGTTAATGCCACAATCGGTTAAAATAAATGGAAGTAGTAACATTTTTCTCTAATTAAGTCTTTCTTCCCCCTCCACCACTTACACTATTTCCGGGATCGTTCACAAGGGACAATTACGAAGGAACGCCGGTTTGAGTTTTCTTTATTTCGTAGTTGCTTAAAAAACTGGAATGGAATTTTACCGTGCATTTCCGTGCTATATTTCTGATTGGGTAAAACGCACAACAGAATTTACCGATAGTGGCATTCCCACGCACATTACTTCTTCTCCAACGCTTACTTTTACGTTGCTTAATTACCATTTATATTACTTCAACCAATTGCATAGCATACTATTCAAACACTCTCTTGCAGAATATCGTGGTCTGCAATACGACTTCAGTTTACACATACAAAATCGCGTTTATAAAAAGATACCCGAAACGAACTAACCTTTGATTCCATGTTTTACTATAAACTCAATTGGTATCCAACTCTTACGTACGTATCCAATTTAATCATGCCCCGTGTGTTTCTCTTTCAGCGTAGCCTCATCGAATAACACTTAGCAGCCGATATTCAGGTAAATGGACTTTTGTATCACATCGCATTATACAACCGTTCACTTCTTCCGTTAAATTTTATCGATTACGCCATTCACGTAAAACGCGCTTACAAAATATATAGTCCATTTAGGCTTACCAAGTTTACTGTAGAACGCCGGATTTCAATAACCTTTTTTTACGTTTTTCTCCGTTTCATGACATTCACTAACATGCTCCGAACTAGCCGAATACCACCTTTTCGTTAATTATGTTTATTTAAAAATTGACTAAAAACGCTAATAGATTTTCCCACTTACTTCCTTTCAAATAATTCTCCTAACAAAACCACATGCATCCAGGTTCACTTTTTCGCCAGCGAGTGGGGCAAATGAAACCATATCTTATAATGTGGGATTTTTTAACCCAGTTTTTGATATACAAAATTAGTGATTCTTTCAATTTTCTGCTCAAAAAAAAAAAAAATTCAAATACAATTAAAAAAACAAAAATTCAGTTTCATCTGATTGCCAGGGTAAGGGGGAACAAATAAATAAATAGAGTTTCATTTCTTTGCCAACAGGAGGCTACTGGGAATATAAACAATAATGCAATTTTTCTCCAACGTTTTTACACAAACAAAAATGAGTCTTTCCATTTTTTTTTAAATAAAAATATAAAAAATCATTACCGTTTTATTTCTTGTTGTAATTGCTTAAAAACTGGAATGGAATTTAACACTTCCTTCCTTTAAATTATTTCTCTTTCAAAAAAAAAAAAAATTAGTTTCATTTCTTCGCCAGCGGGGATGTATATATGAAACATAACTTAAAATGTGTCATTTTTTACAGTTTTTGCAATGCAAAATTAGTACTTCTTTCAATTTATCGCGCTAAAAAACCATACAGATGAAATTTAAATAAAATAAAAAATTAGTTCCTTTAGTTTGCCGGTGGGGGGAAAAATGAATAGAGTTTTATTTCTTTTCAAGGAGAGGGTTAGTGGAAACCCCAACAATAATGCAACTTTTTCCCCAAAAAATTGGCCATTAAAAAAAAACTCTGATTCTTTCCATTTTTTTCTTTTGCAAAAAAATTAAAATAACATCACTTTCGGTTTATTTCGTTTCCAAAATAACACCCGCTATTTGCCTACCTTAAACTTTACTCTCGTCATATATTAGCTAAATCGTTTCATAAATAGTAAATTAATACGTTCAGTCACATCTAAATATTTATTTAAGCATTTTTATGCGTTTTAATGTATCTATACAGGCAAATACATTTTTTAAATAATTGAATAAATGTATCCTTTACACGCAATCCATGGTGAAACATGTTATTCCTAGCTTTATATTTTTTCTTTAATAATAATTGATCAGCAAGCTTGTAATTTTACCTAATACTTGTTACTCTTTTCGATTTTTACATCAAACATATATTTTTTGGCATTATCTATCTCAGTTTTAATATCCGTTTCAGGCGGTTTTTAAAATAATGATTAACATTATTTCTCTTTTCTTATTTTCTAATCAATAACAACCAATGAACCATAGTTTTTCCATAAACTAAATAATACAGTATGCCCCCAATTCTTTTTTGCTTAACAAAGACTTCCATTCGAATTTGGTCGCTCCTAACACGGGCGTTTTTCTAACTCTCTGATGGTGATTAAACTTGTTGCGTTGTCACAACCTATGTAAATCCATGTTTTCATAGTAAGAGTTAATTTTAAAAAGCAGGAACTCAACTTTTTGTAAACCGTTACAAGATGCATTAAGAAAAAAAAAAAAACATAATACGCAAATACAATTAATTACTATAATTTTCGATCCCTGTTTTTATTTAATTTTTTTCATGCCTATTCCTTTACGCATTCAGTATGTACTGGTATATGTAATTTTTACACATTCTAAAATACATTTTTTACTGATTTGAAAGAACTACTATTTTAGCGTTTTCATTAAAAAAAAATGATCCTCATCTAAAAGATAATAATTATTGATAATCTATTCAATGAATATCACTCTTCAAAAAGCAAAATATAAAAAAATAATGGAGCTGGTAATTATTTTCTATACTCGTTCACTCTCCTTTCTCGAAATAGGTGTGTGCTTAGTGGATTGCTTAGACTTACAGAATCGATCAAGATACAAATGAGGAAACGGGGTATCGCCCATCTGGTACTAGCCGGTGTGTCACCAAATAAGAAAAAAAAACAATATAAAGTGCATACTTTACGCAATAATCAGTGAAAATTTTATATTAATTAGATAATTACCTGATTTTGGGATGTTTTACAAAAACCAAATAGACTCCATGGATTTGGCGGTCACTAACAATTAGTATTCTGCGGAAACCACTTCATTGTAAATTGGAATGGTTTGATCGTGTAAAAAATGCGTTACTGTTTTAAGGATGTGTTTCCCGATGTTTTATTTTTCAGAAAAAGATTTATATATATATACAGACAAAAATTACACACATATTTACAGGGGTCTTCCTCATTATTAGCATCATATTTTATGAATCAAAAAATTATATTGTTGGCATTGCAACCGAGAATATATGTTTTATTCGAGATTTTTTAGAAGACATCGGGTATTAATATGAATGTGATTTTTGTAAACAAACTGACTTTGATGTTGGAACACCCTCAACGTCAGAAATGTTTACCACTTTGTCATAAAACACAAGAAGTTAGTTCATATTCTCGAGATTAATGTATAGCATTTTAATATTAAAACTTTAATTTATAGCATTATGATTAATGAATCCTGATTTAAATGTAATACTTATTAAATAAATTATTCTAGTTTAGTTTACAATAAATACCAAAGTACACGAGCGGACTAATCGAATTCAAGTAAATTAATTCATAGTAAGAATTCAGTTTAAGTTTCAAATTAAATAGCAGTATTTATGCGCCAAGTTTATGGATGATTCCAGACGCATATCGTTCATCATTGTCAGAAATTGTATTGAGAATAGTTGTGAAAGTGTAAAAAAAATAAAACCCTTGAGGTACAAGACGTTACTTGTTTAAATTTTACAACCCCCGTCTTCATAGCTCTTTACATGTGTCATATAAAAAATACGACGTTTAATTTTAAAAGTGTTTTTGTATATTTTTTTCTAAAATTTATTTAGGAGATGCACGTCAAATCCTAAATATATTTTACGATGTAACTAAAATGCGATGATTCGTAAAACGGTCCAGCTTCCATAATATAATCACTGTCGAATGTTGAATTTCAACTATATTGCATATATATATATATATATATATATATATATATATATATATATATATATATATATATATATATATATATATATATATACTCGGGTTTTTTTTATATTCAAAAGTAATGGACTAATGAATTAAACGAGGTTGTTAGATAGTGCTCAATAAAAAGAGCTGATAATACTTGTTTATTGTTATATAAACATGCTCACATCCCGCTGCTACAAATAGCCACTTGTTTCAATCAAACAACAGATCTCATCAGGCAGCGACTTGACTATTCAAAAGTTCAATGAATAATGGATTTTTATTTTAGGTAGGAACTCTTTAGAAGTTGGAGATAAAAAACTTAAAACACAGGACTTTAATTAAATAAAAAAGTAAAAAGGGAGAGGCAATTTAAATAAAGTTAAAAGATTACAATGGGGAGAGAGTGATTGAGAAGAGAAAAAAAGGAATAGAGACAGAAATAGAGAAAGAAAATAGAGAGAAAACAAAATAGAGAGAAAAAGAAGAGAGAATATATATATATATACACATACACAGACACACACACACATATATATATATATACATACACACATACATATACATATATATATATATGATATGGAGAAGAAAAGAAAAAAGATATAAATGGTTATAATAAAGAGAATAAGAACTAGAAGGAAGAGGAAAGAATAATGAGATCTAGTTAAATAGAGGAAGAGAGAAAGTAAGAATTTGACAGTATATAGAAAAAGAAAAAGAAAAAGAAAAAGATCTGCTTGTCAACCAATTTATGAACAATTATACAATTCAGTAATGAAACATATTATTACAAATACAAACAGAAGATACAGTCCAAGCGTCAGAAATGAATGTGTCAAAAAAAGGCAGTGAATGTATTCAGCTAGCATATTTATGCACTTACATACGTCCACGAGTAAAATCAACGCAATTCAAACATACGTCTACCATTAATAAGGCCCTTTATGCTAAATGATATAAGTTTAAAGTTTTCGCGTTTTTATAAGATAAATATATGAATAAAAGAAGAAAATAATGATAAAACAATATTAAAATTATTATTAATAACAATAAACGTAATAGTAATAATAATAATAATAATAATAATAATAATAAAAACAGAATAAAATTCATATTTATTATCTTTTTAATATAACATATTTAGTCATAAGAGGTGATTAAATAAATTAAATACGTCCAATAACTATAAATAACAAACTACTAATATTTATGTATATAAAAAGAATACAATACAAATATATATATATATATATACACACACACACAAATATATATATATATATCCAAATATGCACACACATACACACACACATATATATACATATATATATATATATATATATATATATATATACATATACATGCACATAAGTAAAGGTGTAACTATACTATTAAGTTGGAAGTTTAAGCTATTTAAGTATAGATATAAAGTCATATTAAATCACAAAATAATACATTCAAGACCAGATTACTAATAACACAGATACAAGTACACTTACCTATAAATATATAAATATATTCAGGCAAAAGAAGTAATTAAATCAACGAAATACTCAAAAATAGCGACGCACATGTAGATAGTACCCAAATTAAAAATAATAAGATACATATGTATATACTCACAGAGAACCAACAGACATACAAATAAGCATATATATGTATATATATATGTAAAGATATATATATATATATATATATAATCTTATGTATACACATACATACAAAAAATACACAAATATATGCACACAATCATATACTAATAAACAACAACGCACACACACATATATATACTCACACATAAATATGTATAATTTACATAAATTATATATATAGAAATACATAAGAATACAAATAATTTGGCAAGAGTACAGATAGATGCATACACACATAGAAACATACAAATGGATTGAATAAACATGGGAGGGTATACCAAATAATATAGAAATATATAGATCTAAGTACACACGGTCATAAAATAAATACATAGACACATGCATATACACATAGACACACAGGTATATAAGGTAGGAGAAGTAAAGAATGAAATCAGGAGAGGAGAAAGTATATTAATAGTATTTTAATAAATTATAGAAATCAGTGACAGTTTTTAATGTATTTAAATTTTATATCTAAACTAAATTACTTAAAAGATGGGTTTTATAATGTTTGCAATTAATTGAATTTTCGTGCTTCTTATTTAATAATTTATCTCTTTCTCTAAAAGTAAGTATAAATAATTTCTCATAAAGACATAGGTAGCAAGGCGAGTTTAAAGATGAACAGGTTTTCGCTTTCTTTAAAATTGTCCAATTTACTATTGGGAGTAACCTTGCTCTACTAGTTCATTGTAATATTTAGACAAGGAAGTTCTATTTTTGTACTCATTATTTTCAAAAGAGCACTTGTGACCGGTAAATCTTTCTTTAAAATTGTTATTTGTCATTCCTATGTAATATTTTTTTTTTCATTCGGATTTTCCTTAGTAGAAATATGGAGGGATAGTAATTCAGAATTCATGAATTACTATCCCTCCATATCTAAGGAACTATTCGAAGAGGTGATGGAGTTTGCCAAACTCCTGTCTGATATAAAAGACACTGAAATTGAAATTATACGGACATGTAGAAATACTACATTAATTAGTGGAAATAATCAGTGGTTGAAAAAAGATCAAAATGACCTGTTTGACATTTCCATGGGGTCTTTGGATTCGGCTGAAATGACAGACTTAGTAGGTCTATTCATACTATACACCAAACCAAAGACATCAATGTCATGGATATAGGCTTGTATCGTGATGATGGACTGATGATCATCAAGGAATCCAACGGCCCTAAATGTGAAAGAACCAAAAAGATTATCTTAAATGAATTCCGTAGAATTAAATTAAAAGTGGATATTATATCAGATGTTAAAACTGTAAATTTTTTGGATGTGAACTTTGATTTAAGGAAAGGCATCTACCAACCATATAGGAAGGAAAACTCAAACCCAATTTATGTACACCCCCTATCAAATCACCCAAAATCTATCATTAGGCATATCCCCAAATCCATTAGTAAAAGAATCAGTGACAATTCTTCCAATCTTGAAATATTTAATAAACATAAATATTTCTATAACAGGGCCCTTAAGGATAGTGGATACAAAAACACCCAAATTGAGTTCATAGAACCAACACACCCAAACACAAATACAAATAGAAACCATAAGAGAAAAATTCTGTGGTACAATCCCTCTTTTAATCTGAAACTTAAAACAAATCTAGGAATGAAATTCTTAAACTTAATTAAAAAGCACTTCCCTATTAATAACATATTACATAACATTTTCAATAAAAATACAATAAAACTTAGTTATAGCTGTAATGAAAACCTTGAAAAAATAATTAAAAAAACATAATAACAAAATATTAAACAAAAATAGCACACCCATTGCTACCGAAAGCTGTAACTGTAGAATTAAATCAAAATGCCCTCTTAAAGGAAATCGTCAAATTTCTTCTGTAGTGTACCAAGCAACTATTTCTACTAAGGAAAATCCGAATGAAAAAAAAATATTACATAGGAATGACAAATAACAATTTTAAAGAAAGATTTACCGGTCACAAGTGCTCTTTTGAAAATAATGAGTACAAAAATAGAACTTCCTTGTCTAAATATTACAATGAACTAGTAGAGCAAGGTTACTCCCCAATAGTAAATTGGAAAATTTTAAAGAAAGCGAAAACCTGTTCATCTTTAAACTCGCCTTGCTACCTATGTCTTTATGAGAAATTATTTATACTTACTTTTAGAGAAGGAGATAAATTATTAAATAAGAAGCACGAAAATTCAATTAATTGCAAACATTATAAAACCCATCTTTTAAGTAATTTAGTTTAGATATAAAATTTAAATAAATTAAAAATTGTCACTGATTTCTATAATTTATTAAAATACTATTAATATACTTTCTCCTCTCCTGATTTCATTCTTTACTTCTCCTACCTTATATACCTGTGTGTCTATGTGTATATGCATGTGTCTATGTATTTATTTTATGACCGTGTGTACTTAGATCTATATATTTCTATATTATTTGGTATACCCTCCCATGTTTATTCAATCCATTTGTATGTTTCTATGTGTGTATGCATCTATCTGTACTCTTGCCAAATTATTTGTATTCTTATGTATTTCTATATATATAATTTATGTAAATTATACATATTTATGTGTGAGTATATATATGTGTGTGTGCGTTGTTGTTTATTAGTATATGATTGTGTGCATATATTTGTGTATTTTTTGTATGTATGTGTATACATAAGATTATATAT
>NC_136484.1:103317690-103320190 GCF_053919585.1 Euprymna scolopes
ATAGAAATTGTTACTTTTTCCTTCTTTACAATATAAAAGAGAATCGTAAAATTCCGAAACAATAGCTTAATTTTCACCTAATAAGAGATCGTGGAAGATAGACATTAATGGCCCAATAAAAATATATCGGTTAATTATCTTGTAAACGTGAAGCCATGGAAGTAAACAAATGGAGTATGCAACAGCTTACGGTAATAAAGATCACTGAAAAGCGTCAGCAGTTCTAAGATGTATCCAAGAAGCGTTTGCATCGGTATTAAAAATGTATGTGTTTCAGAGTTTAACCGTTGTAGTTTAAGATTCGTTTAACGATGGAGCATTAAGTAAACATTGGTTTTAATTTCCGGCTGTAAAAAATGATTGTTTTAACAGCTCGGTTTAGTTCTTAAGTTTCTTTATTTCTTTCTGTAAAGGTTTTACATTCGTGTGGATAACATGTAAATCTAAAAAAATAAAAGAAATTGCCTGTCTGTCTACATTTCCCTACACAACATTTCTGTCAATTTTCAGTCCTCAGACTCGAAATTGTATATATATAGGCTATTGAGGTTTGGGAAAATGTAAAGGGGGCCTAATAGGGTCAAAGTTAAGAAAAAAATGACCACTGCGGTTTCTACCAAATTACTCAGACAATTTTTGAACATTAGAAAATTTACAAAAAGGTTATTCAGAGATAGGGCAAGATCTTTAATCCGTTTGGGTCGAAAATATGAGCTACCAATATATACATGTGTGTATATCTGTTTGCATGTCTGTCTAAAACTTTCAACAGAGGCGACGGATTTTCGCAAGATCAGTATCGTGTTTGAGGTCGTCCTTTACGACGACAAAAATCTAAAAACATTAATTTCTTCATCTTCAACTGAGAACTTTTCTACAGGGAGTTAGCCGCTTTATTCGCCGATATTGTCGAAAGTAATCCTCTCTATTCGATTGTCTAACACTGAATTAAACCTAGTTCGTTTCGGTTTGACGGTGGTCGTAACAGCAAAGACGCCACGTTTTCCCATTCTATTCCTCCTTCGATGTCCGGGTTCAAGCCTGCCCTCCTACTTCAACCTTTTTGTTTGTTTCTTTTGCTCAGCAGACACCTTCAAAAACCCGGACAACGCCGGGCTTAAATGCTAGTAATTAAATAAAGCAACATGGTGTGCTGTTCGCATTTTCCAAACTGCAATTAATTAATTACGATAAAACATTGAAATATAAAATAATCATCTGCAAAATACGAGATACATTGTGAATTTTTGGTAACCGAAATGTAATATCTATATCACGTTGCGAAAGAAAAAAGGTCGAATTTATTTTGATGTTAATAAATCTGTTTGCATTCTTAATAACACGTTGGTGTTTAATTTAAATTATGTGGAAATTCAATATTGCCTAATAACTATATCAATCGGTATAATATAACTAAAGAGGCTAAATAAAAAATAAAGCGGTTTTAGGGTCTTAACAGTGTCCGCGGGTTTACGCACGAATATATATATATATGTATATATATATATATATATATATATATATATATATATATATATATATATATATATATATATATATAATGTTGGTTTCAAATAAACTATATATATATATATATATATATATATATATTTCAAATAAATTATATATATATATATATATATATTTCTTTGTATCATAGAAATTTATATACGAAATTATTGTTTTATGCGTAAACTTTAAGTATTTAGTTCAACAATGCTCAATACATAGGTAGTAAGTTATAAAATATATATCGCGATTAAGCTACACAGAATATTTCGCGTTGAATCCACGCAAGGATTCTCAAGCTTATGCGAAGATTTGTGTTTGTCTCGCTTTTTATATACGACCCTTCTATTGGATTTTTAGTTTGCTAATCAGCTTTCTAGTTTTAACTGCACCCTTCCTAATCAGCCAATGAGCAGACATTTACGGGGCAAAGGCCCAGTTGACCTGCGATGTAGCCCTTCCTTTGTGTGTGCTATTTTTGGTAGGGAGCATAGATATCTAGTTATCTGGCCTATTTTAAATCTAGATGTGGTTAAGTGCTTTTTATGTTAGTTTATATATATATATATATATATATATATATATATATATATAATTATTTTTTTACTATAATAATTACATACCTACAGACACTAGTGTTTCATCCTTTCGGGATTCTTCAGTGCAGGGTGTCACGATTACTACCAGTCGAACGATCCGAACCCCGCGACACGAGACATCTCTGGCTCGAATAGCGGAGGCCGTATCCATTCGGCTACCATTAACTGTGTGAAATAGCGTTGAATTTTAAACATTTTTTTTTATTTTAAATGTTCATTACGTGAGACAGACAATGATCAAATCGTTATACGATGATCTACGCATAAGAGCTAAATTGACCGACTTTTCAACTGAAAGTGCTCAACGATAAGAAACGAATTTCTTAAAGGGGCTGTTATAATTATTTTTTTACTATAATAATTAAATACCTACATATATATATATATATATA
>NC_136484.1:103325190-103375190 GCF_053919585.1 Euprymna scolopes
TATTCGTGTTGTGCCGATGAATCGGAATCGGGAATCGGTTAAATCGGTAATTTTCGGGGAATCGGCATCGGCATCGGAATCGGAAAAATTTGTGTATAATTTCCGATTCCAAAATCGATTCTTTGAATATTTTTCAAAAGTTAATTTTCAATTACACATGTTTACAATTGTACCGATTATAAATATGTATTTCCTTTAAACTATTAGTAAAACTAAACTCTATAGATCTACGTGCTCGTTGTAGAATGAAATTCTCATAACAAAATCACGTAATTTCATTAAATAGTTTTTGTTTTACGCTTACTTGACTAATTATCGCAGTTTTTTTAGGAAGATTCCGAATTTCCCAAATCGTTTTTACGGCATAAAATAAAAACTATTTGATGAAATTACGTGATTTTTTTATGAGAACTTCATTCCATAACGAGTACGTAGAATATATATTTTTTTTTTATTTTTCGTTTTTTAACATAGTGTAAACTGCATAAGCACCCTTTTTTAATACGTGAAGACAGTTTAGAGCTTCATCCTAGATCTAAAAATAATTTGGTTTTTAGTGGATTTACAAATATCGTCCAAAAGTAGAATTTCAATGAGGGGGGACTTTTAAATGTAAATATAATTTCTTTTTCAATCGGAAAAATTTCTAAATGTTTTCTCTTTATCTATTTTATCAAGACTTTGATAAATTCATTGTGAGATATTCAGTTATATTTTTAACTTTTCCGAAACCCGAGAAAAATGCGACGGTGTCAGACAATGTGGCTCCAGGAAAATAAAATAAAACTCTATTCATTTGAAATCTTTTCATATTAAACTCCTTGAGAAATTTGGCAAGTGGGTGTGAAAAAGTATTGTTGTCGAAACCAACGGCATCGAAGGTGTTAATTACCCCATAATACTTTCAACTCAACTTTTGAGTGAGATTGGCGGGCTTCAGCGAGGCCTCCGTGATATATATATATATATCTCGGAGGCCTCGGCTTCAGACGGCATTGGCGCCGTCGTAGCAATCCTTAAGTATAAACATAAACAATACCGGCAGAATCACAGAAAATCACAGTGGAAGCATATTTCAAATTAAATCGAAGGCCAAGCGTTTTCACAATTTTGCTCATTCCTTGTTGGTCCCCCCCCCCCGATTTATCTGAGAGGGACTATAGTTTTCAGTGGCGTTCGTCCGTTCGTTCGTCCGTTCGTCCGGATGATTCCCGGATAACCGTCCATTACTTTTTTCTGAAATTTTGCCACAAGTTGTACTCCAATACGTAGATGTGCACAACATCGAGTTTTTTTTAAGAAAACTCTCGTTGCTCCCCCAGGGGCTGAAAAGGGGTCAAAAATGCCCAAAATGGCAAAAATGACACTTTTGGCCCCATAACTTTTTTCCCGTCCATTAGATTTTACTGAAACTTGTCCAAAATGTAAAGGCAATTGTTGCAAATGTAAATTCAGTATCGCTGACCCTGGCAAAACTCTGGTTTGCGCCCCCCCCGGGAACTTTTAGGGCTAAAAACCACCCCTTTTTTAGGCTCTTTTTTTCATATTTGTCTAAACACTCATGATTTTAATATATATATATATATATATATATATATATATATATATATATATATATATATATATATATATATAAAACGATTAGGAATTTAAAATAGACGGTCAGTTTCACAAATAAATATAACGTAACATGAGCTGTAGTGGGTTACCAATTTAAAATTATGTGCGCTTATTGGGGATAGGGTGTCTACTTTTTAAGCGATTACACATGGTTTTACAACGTTAATTTAGTGGGAAACACTTTAGTTAATATCCATAAAGAATTAGGATGGCCAGAAATGATGATCATTTTACGTTAAATTTATATTCGAAACTGATCTTACACTCTAAATTCTAAATGATCGCTTTTCTTTCCGCCAATTAAAAAAATGTTCTAACACGTAATCTATAAAAGTAATATTTCATTTTGGAATAGGGATTTAGCTGCGAGAGAAAGCACAGAAAGCTCACGCAATCTCACGTTAAAAATGGTTTTCATAATAGTAATATTATTATTTAGAAATTCGTTCGTAACAATGAGATGTGGCTTTGCTAAGTGGCGTTGTTAAATATATTGTTCTTACATCGTTTTCTTATTTTGCCTACAAATCTTCGAATATTTTCCACTATTCATGTAAGTAGCATGTTATACAGTAAATACGAACTGGTACAATATAGCTTTGTTTTAAAATCAAAATAAATGTTTTGTTGTGTTACAATTTTTAATCAATTACAAGGCAAACATTTGAGATAAAATATACGCGGACATTAACCAGGGGTTTATGTAATAATTTGAAAATTTACGAAAAAAACAAACAAAAAAAATCTCTAATTAAATATGTATAAATTTTACAGGAATCGGGAATCGGATCGGAATCGGAAATTTTGAACGGAATCGGAATCGGAATCGGAATCGGGAAAAATTGTGGCATCGTCCCATCACTAGTATATATATATATATATATATATATATATATATATATATATATATATGTGTGTATATATGTATATATACATATTTATATATGTATATAAATATATGTGGGTATATATTAATTTATATGTATATATATATGTGTGTGTGTATATATGTATATACATGTTTATATATGTATATATGTGTGTATATATGTAAGTATATATGTTATCTGTGTATATATGTTTATATTCGTGTATATGTATATATTTATATATGCGTGTTCATATATGTATGTATACATGTGCATATATGTATATATGTACATATTCGTCTATATGTATATATATGTACATATGTACATGTATGTATATATGTGTACATATATGTATATATACATATATGCATATATACACATATATCTATTTATGTATATGTGTACATGTATCTGTACATATGCGTACATATGTACCTTTACATATGTACATATATATATGTACGTACACATATGTGTATATATGTACGTGTACATAGGTTTATATATACGTGTGCATATGTGTATATGTACATATGTATATCCACATATATGTAAATATGTACATATATACATATACTTGTATGTATTTATGTGCATGTACTTATATCTATATATGTATCTGTACATATGTGTATATGTATACCTATATTTGTATGTGCATCTACGTATATGTGTGTACATGTACATATATGTATATGTACATATATTACGTGCACATATATGTATGTGTGTATGCACATATATGTACATATATGTATATGTACATATATGTATATGTACATATATGTGTATATGTATATGTACATCTATGTATATATATTTATATATATATATATAAACATATATATATGTATATGTATATGCACATATATGTATACGTACAGTGATGATCATATTTATTGGCACGGTAAAATAAAAGTTAAATATTGTCTAATAAATTCTTTAAAAGGATTAAATTAAAGAAAATAACAAAGTATATTATGTATTTTTAACTGGCCTGTCCGATGCAGCAATCGGATTTTAGAAAAAATAAATAATAAAGGAACAACAAACATAATTGCAAAAAACCCTTGTTCAAAATTATTGGCACGATTTATTTAATAATCAATTGTATAGCCTTTGGCCTTGATTATCTTCCTCAGTCGCTTTTCATAGTTTACAACCAAGTTGTTGCACTCTTCAGTAGTAATTTTAGCCTTCTCTTCCTGACAATAATCCTCCAATTGAATAAGATTCTTAGGCTTCCTTTGCATTACCCTCAATTTTAATGTTCTCCATAAATTTTCAATTGGATTAAGGGCTGGGCTTTGTGATGGCCACTCCAAAACATTAATATGATTGTCCTCAAGCCATTTCTTAGTCAGTTAAGCCGAATTCTTTGGGTCATTATCTTGCATGAACCACCAACGACGACCAAGTGAGAGCTCTTTAGCAGAGTCTTTCAGGTTTTCATCCAATATTTTAACATAATCTTCCTTTTTTATGCTACCTGTGACCTTAACAAGTCGCCCTGGTTCAGAGGCAGCCAAGGATCCCCAAAACATCAAACTGCCTCCACCGTGCTTCACTGTGGGTATGGTGTTCTTAGGCAGGAAAGCTTCGCCAGATTTTCTGTAAATATAAGACACTTTATTATGGCCAAATAACTCTATTTTCGTTTCGTCAGTCCATAGAACACGTTTCCAGAATGCAACATCTTTATCAATATGACGTTTTGCAAAGGCGAGCCTTGCTTTCAGGTGCATAGGATTCAATAAGGGAGTCTTTCTCGGACGACATGCTTTTAAACCAGCTCTCTTCAAAACTCTACCAACTGTATGTCGAGATACATTCACTCCAGAGGTGCTCTGTTCATCAACAATCTCCCCAACAGAGATCCTTGGGGTTTGTTTTACTTGTCGAACAATTTTCCGTTCATCTCTTGGGGAAAGAATCCTTTTTCTCCCTCTACCCTCTAAACTCATAACGTGGCCTTGCGATTTGAACTTGTTTATTATGGCTCTAACAGTGGATTTGGGAAGGTTTAGCTTCTTTGAAATCTTATCATAGCCCTCCCCATTGGTATGGCATGCTACAACAAGCTTCCTGACGTCTTCGCTGTGTTCCTTAGCTTTAACCATGGCGATTGAAAATTATAATTTAGTCACTTATAATAGTTTAAATAAATCGCTATCTAAAAATTATCTGAAAAAAATTATTCACTGAATTAGCGTTAAACAAGCATAATATGGCTATAAAAAAGTTCAGAAAGCACGTAAACTTGAAATTGATTGATATTATACTGATACTAAAAGAAAAAAAAAGCTGTGCCAATAATTTTGAACAAGGGTTTTTTGCAATTATGTTTGTTGTTCCTTTGTTATTTATTTTTTCTAAAATCCGATTGCTGCATCGGAAAGGCCAGTTAAAAATACATAATATACTTTGTTATTTTCTTTAATTAAATCCCTTTTTTAGAATTTATTAGACAAAATTTAACTTTTATTTTACCGTGCCAATAAAAATGATCATCACTGTACATTTATCTATGTATATCTATATGGATCTATGTACATTTATCTATGGATATCGATATGGATCTATGTACATATATGTATATATGTATATGTACGTATATGTATATATGTATATGTACGTATATGTATATATGTATATATGTATATGTGCATAGATGTGTGTATGTATATGTGTATACATGTATATATGTATATGTACATATATGTATATATGTATATGTACATATATGTATTTATATGTACATATATTTATGTATGTATACATATATGTATGTATATATATATACATATATTTGTATATATGTGCATATATGTATATGTGGGTATGTATGTATACGTATATATGCATACACATATGTATATATGTATATATATATACATGTATATTACATAAAAATAATCGAAATAATGCAATATAAGTTATATATATATATTAATTTATTTTTCATCCACTCACTAATTGACTCGTCGTTGTTTTACAATTTGCCATTGTTCTGAGAAAGATAACTTCCTTTTACTAAGTTTCGTTCATTTTTTTATCCCATAATTTAGGACTTAAATAATGCTGTTAGTAAGTTTTCACGAGCGATTTACAAAAAACATACTTTTATGTTTTTCGTTCTTTTTTTGGGAGAGGTATTCAATCATTGAACTTGTGTAGTTTTAAACATATTCTTCTGCAGTTTAATTAATCGTATTCCCTAAGTAACGAACAGACATTAACTGAGCAGAAGAACCGTTTTATATTTCACAAAAATTCTATTTACATGCCCCCCCTTTTATCAGAGAGTAAAATGGGGTAAGTGGGGTGACATTTCAGAGGACCGCCCAGGGTAACATTTGCTACGCCACTGCTCCACTGATACGTGTTTCATCGCTAACGACTCATAAGATAGTCTGAATCTAGCGATATTCGAAATCGAGACCAAACGAAAAGGAACCTAAAACCTTATTGCTCCTCCATCCGGTACGACGGCTTGGATATATCGCGATTTGCTTAGATGTTATTTGTTTTGGTTCTTGCGATACATTTTGAATGATTAATTATTTTACAAACGTGAATTTTTACCTAAATGCATGTTGGTTAAAGGGAAAATGATTAATCAGTTTGGTACCCCCATATGTGGAGCGGCATATATATATATATATATATATATATATATATATATATATATATATATATATATATATATATATATATATATATATATATATGTATAGTTTTTAAAATATAATTATCCACTGATACGTGTTTCTTCGATTACGATTCATCAGAGTAGCTGAATCTAGCGAGATTCGAAATCGGGATCCCACGGTAAGGAGCCGAAATCCTTTGGTGCACCATGTATATATGTATGTATATTGTTGTTAAAATAGAATTATCCACTGACACGTGTTTCGACGTTTAGGACTCATCAGAGTGGTTTATTCGAAATTGGGAACCCAAAGCCTTACCGCTCGTCCATTACTCGCGACTGCTTTAATATATCGCGATTTACTTAGATTTTTTGTGGTTTGGTGTCTGCGATACGTTTTGAATGAGTCCACTTATTTCCGAAAGGGCATTTTACCCAATTGCGAATTGATAATCAGATACCCCTTAACCAATTTGGTACCTCCATATGGGGAGCAGCATGTACATATATTTTTATGATATATAATTATCCACTGACACGTGTTTCGTTGTTTACGACTCACCAGAGGGGTAGAATCTAGCGAGATACTAAATCAGGACCCCGCGAAAAATAGCCTAAACCCTAACGGCTTGGCTCATGCTGCACGACTGCTTTGATATATCGCGATTTACTTGGATGTTATTTGTTTTTGTTTTTGTGATACGTTTTGAATAAATTCAATTAGTTATATATATATATATATATATATATATATATATATATATATATATATATATACACTAGCATGAGTGTCCGGCGTTCCCCGGGTAATTGGATGTGTAGCTCAGCAAAACAACAAAAAGCAAAATCAAACGGTCAACTGTTTTAATTTGACCCCTATTATAACCTCGTAAAATTATTGTTTTGGGGTCGAATCAAGTTATTGTTAGATCCATGAGCAAGTAACTTATATCAAGTGTTTAGACCTAAAATTCGCGGAGGAGTTTGGTAGAGTTCTGAAACGTTAAGGCGTTAAACTTTGACCCCTTAACAACAAAATTTCTGTCCGACAGAGATCACATCGATTTTCCCAAATCTCAGTACCCTGTATATCAAATTTCCAGTCTGTAGACTAAAACTTGGCAGAGTTATTGCGTAGGAAAATGTACACAGACAGACAAACCGACACGTTCACTTTTATAGATATAATAGCATGGGTGCCCGGCGTTGCCGGGGGTTGGGAGGTTTATGCTGAGCAAAAAAAATATGTCAATTTTTAAAACTTTGACCCCTATTATGACCCTTAAAATTGATTGTTTTGTGCTCAAATAATGTTATAAAGTTAGATCCATATTCAAGGAACACGTATCTAACATTTCAAGTGTGTAGACAACAAAATTGTCCGAGGAGTTTTATAGAATTCTCAAAGGTCAAATCGTTGAACTTTGACCTCTTAACAGCGAAAACCAATCCAAGATTTTCCCAAATCTTAGTATCCTGTATATCAAATTTCGAGTCTGTAGATGAAAATTGACAGTTATTGCACAGGAAAATGTAAACATACACACAGACAGACACACAGACATGATCACTTTTATAGATATACTAGCATTCCAGCCCGGCGTTGCCCGGTGTTTGGAGGAGTATGTTAAGCAAAAAAATAGAAAGAATAAGCGGTCATTTTTTTTAACTTTGACCCCTATTATGACCCTTTAATATTTTCCACGTTGAAGGAACCTATATCTAAAATTTCAACTGTTTAGACCAAAACTTGTTGGAGGAGTTTGGCAGAGTTCTCAAAGGTCAAATTTTCGAACTTTGACCCCTTAAAAACCAAATATTTGTCGGAAATCCAATTCCAAAGATTTTCGCAAATCTCAGTAACCAGTCTGTAGACTAAAAATTTGGAGAGTTATTGTGTAGGGAAATGTACACAGACACAGAGATACACAGACACGTTCACTTTTATAGATATATTACCGTGGGTGCACGGCATTGCCCGGGTGTTTGGAGGTGAGCAAACCAAGTAATTAAGTTAGATGCCTGTACAAGAAACCTATACCTAACATTTCAAGTATTTAGACCCAAAATTGTCGGAGGGGTTTGGTAGAGTTCTAAAAGGTCAAATCGTTGGACTTTGCCCTCTTAACAGTCAAATTTCTGTCTGAAAACTGATCACATCGATTTTCCCAAATCTCAGTACCCTTTATATAAAATTTCGAGTCTGTAGACTTAAAATTTTGAGAGTTATTGCGTAGGGAAATGTACACAAACACACACACAGACACACATACATGCACACAGACACGTTCACCTTTATAGATGTATAGATATATGAAGATTTGTGCAAATATTATATATATTTTTTCCGAGGATCATAAATTATTTCATTATAAACTTTATTAATTGAAATAAGAACCATTAGACTCAACAGTTGTTTGCTAACCAGAAAAAAATTGTTTCTCCCATTAACATTTAAATCCGGAGTTCTGGAATAAATGTAATCATTGAAGGCCGATTCGTCATCATCTCGTTTTTTTGTTAAGCTTTGTTTGCGCAGGAAGTGACGGAGGTGCTGTAAAACGTAGTAATAAGTGGGAAGAGGTCGGTGTATATGGCGGTTAAGGCAGGGTTTCATTGCTTAATCTGTTCAACTTCTGCAGGTTCCCTCGAGCAACATGCAAGACAGCGTTGTGCTGGAGGAGAATTGGTTCATTAATATTGACCAATCTCGGGCATATACGTTGGAGTTTCTGGAGAATTGTCTCAATTTTTCGGTAGTACTTATCCGCATTAATTGTTTTGCACGCATCCAAAAAGGATGAGACCTGCCCCAGAATACTAGATAGTCACGATAACCATTTTTTGTGCAATTTCGGCTCTGTGGGTCTTCCTCGGCATCCACCGACTGTACCGAACGTCGCCGGTTGTCTTAGAAGATACACTTCTCATCACACCTCACAATCCGCTCAAGAAATGTGTCGTTTTTGGATGTTTTTTTTTTGTCTTGTCTTTTGCGCAGCAGGCCGACCTTGATTTCCACAGCCATTTCGCGTGTGGTTTTTCGGGGATCGGCTTTAAAATAAGGCGTCCAAATGTTCGTAATCAACCGCAATCGGCTTTCCGCGACCATCTTTATTTTCGAAGATCTCTTCAGCATTTTGAAACACCGTTGTGCCACACATACTTTTGATGTTCCTGGACCAAACGAATCGCTTCGGCAACTTTTAGGCCTAGGTTGAATTGAAACAAGAAAAGGTGCGGAGTTAGATTTTGTCCATGCTGTCGAAAAGCTTGGAAAACCTAAATGAAGTGATTGATAACGGCGGCGAATACTACGATTCGAAAGAGCTAATTACGCGTTTCAAAATGATATAACGACTATATATATATATATATATATATATATATATATATATATATATATATATACATATATATATCAATTAATGCATTAAGAATCATATATACTTAACATATGTGAGAAAACGATGCTGTTTTTGGACCAGTCTTTTACACACACACACACACACACGCATGTGTGTATATGTGTATATATGTATATATGTGTATATATATATATATTTATATATATATATATATATATATATATATATATATACATGGGAATTTTAATTACTTAATAGAGACCGGTTTTGTCTCTCCAAAGTTATTATATATGTTACAACCTAACGACATTTCACCTTACATGCACACTGTGACCAAATATATTTATTAAACCTCCCAAAATATCATGTACAGCTCTGCACGTGTAAGTACAAGATAGGGTGAACGGTCCGCTGTTGATGTAACTGAAGTATCGTCAATTTCCTGAGTATGCCCTCGGATGATATGAATATCTGTCTTTGACGCAGTAATGTCAGGGGACCGCAAAAACGTTGTTTAACATATCAATTGGCGACAGAAATGTTTTTTCTGCATCATTTACTAAATAATTGTAAGAGAGATAATGGAAAACTCTGATATTACTGTGTCTTACATGGATTTTAAAGACTGACATAAAGAAAACTGCCAATTATTTATGCGATTATAAATTGTATATACAATATAAATACATAATCATATATTTGAAGTTATTTCAATTCTATCACAATCAGTATTATATTTTTTAAATAACATGTAAGCTATTTACAAAATATGGTGATTATCGAAGCATAAACAATATCTCTTTTCTTACCGTATTTCAATTGCAGTTGCATTATCAATACTTTATATTGCAATAATAACAACGCACATAAATAGGTAAAGCGAGGGAAATCGATTGCACATGTTAGAGCCCGTGCTGCAATGGCATTTTATGAGTTAAATGACACATCGGTGTTAGAAGAGGAGTAATCATGCAGAAACGAAAGGACCTAACGCCCTTTGCATTTTAAAGTAGCGCACTTAGAGTAGTAGCTTGTTTACGACTGGATGATGTTTCAGAGTTAAATGATTTAGTCGCCATATTCCGTTGTTTGTCGTTCTTCATATCGTGTCTATATATATATATATATATATATATATATATATATATATATATATATATATGTATATATATATAGAGAGAGATATGGTATTTGTTTTTGTTTTTGCGATAGGTTTTGAAATACTTCAATTATTTATACGAAAGTGTATTTTTACCTAAATGCGAGTTGGGAATAATTATCTCTTTAACCAATTTGGTACCCACATATGTGGAGCGGAATATATATTGTTTTTAAAATGTAATTGTCCACTGACACGTTGTTTCGTCGTCTACCTGAATCCAATGGTAAGAAGCCTAAACTATTACCGCTAGTCGACATGGCTGACTGTTAGGATACATCACGATTTACGTAGAAGTTAGTTGTTTTTGTTTTTTTGCCAAACGTTTGAATGAATTCCATTAATAATACGAAACGATTTTAACAAATTTTAGACGAGTTTTAAATAATTTTCCCTTTAACCAATTTGGTACACCCATTATATATATATATATATATATATATATATATATATATATATATATATATATATATATATATATATATATATATACTATATTCCGCGTGTACGGTATGCAAGCGTCAACGGTATTAAAACAATATAATTATAATTCCCTTTTTCTTCATTAAAAGACGGAAAAGGAGTGACAGAGAAAAATAGAGAAAGAGCGAGAGAGACATTCATACATAACTGTTAAATGCATCTTTTTTCCGTCTCCCATCATGAATTTTTAAGGTCTGACTTTTCAAATTTAAGGATCTCAAACCGTTTGTACTGTTCAATATTAATAAACGACTGTCATTGAACCACAACTGGCATGCTCTAGCCTTCTTGAAGCCGCATATAACCCGCTTAACACATATGTACTCCACAAGTACAGACAAATTAGGCCCAAGGTACATTAATGTAGAAGTCCCCAGCTCCAATAAAGTGGGCGCTCTCCATTTTGCCAATATACACACATATATATACATGTATATATATATATATATATATATATATTTATATATATATATATATGTATGCATATATATGTATATATATGCATATATAAGTATATATGTGTGTATATATATATACATAACTATATATATGTGTCTGTATATATATACATATATATGTATATATATATGTGTATATGTATGCATATATAAGTATATATGTGCGTATATATACATAACTATATATATATATATATAAATATATATATATGTATATATATATTTATATATATAAAGCTCTTATCAAACGAGAGAATAAACACGATATGAAGAACGAATGTACAAAAGAATATGATGGCTAAACCATTTAGTCGTAAAGCACCCAGTCGTAAACAAGCTACTCCTTCTAGCACCTGAGACAACATTCTTTTGGTACCGAGAGCGCGAAAGATAATTAAGACAGTGCTTCTCAACTCAAAAAGACTCGGCATTAGTTTATTGCAAGAACATTGCTGGTTTTATTAAATCTTTGGAGTGTGACTATTTTGGTAATGAATAGAGAGTGTTCATCGACCCTTCCAGCAAAAGTCTCAAGGCAGTGCTCCTTCACATCCCAATCAGACATTCGGTACAAATGAAAGAAACTCATGACAGCATGGATCAGATATTGTCCGCTCTTAACTACAATAAACATGTTTAATCGATCTGTGGAGATCTTAAGGGTATTGGTTTGGTTTTGGGACTACAGGGTGAGTACAAAAAGTATCCACGCTTATTTGTGTTTGTCAGACAAGAAT
The DNA here is from genome assembly GCF_053919585.1 of Euprymna scolopes. Taxonomy (NCBI): domain Eukaryota; kingdom Metazoa; phylum Mollusca; class Cephalopoda; order Sepiida; family Sepiolidae; genus Euprymna; species Euprymna scolopes. The sequence goes on from NC_136484.1 coordinate 103,337,540, forward strand.
GTAAACCACGACGAGGTTTGAAAACTTGTTCACACAATGCTCAGGTTCCTTCTCTTGTTGAACCAAACAAAGTAAGGTCTTACTCCCACCTTTATATATCAAACTGGGATCATAAACAACTTTGTGAATTCAATGAACAAGGATGGCATGGAGTTTGCTTTGCTTCAGCAAAGTGTTATTAGGAGTAATCTGGAAAAGCTACAGAGTGTAATATTTGATGAGTCTCAGATGACGGAACCCATGAAGAAATCAATGTTAGACCATGCACTGAATGCAACTGAGTTTGGTGTTCGGTTACTTCCTGAAAAGTTTATTATCCCTGACTTTTATGAAGTCCAAAATAGTAGGAAGAAGTCGATGAGCTCTTGAAGAGCTATTAAACATTAGGGGCTTGCATGTTTGTTAAAATGCACTTTTTAGGGTTTCACTTGGACTATTTCTCTCAGAACAGGTGAGGCTTTAGTGAGGAGCCGGGAGAACGTTTCCACCAGGATATTCGTGTCACGGAAGAACGTTACCAAGACCGGTGGGATATAAACGTTCTTGCGGACTACTGCTGGTATTTAAAACGAGACGTGGCGGCTGTCCAGCACAGGAGAAAGTCACTGAAATAGTTCTTAATCCATGATAACATGTTCTGTAATATATCGCCTTTAAATTCTGACCTATGAAAGAAAAAATGATTTTTTTGCCAATTTTCTTTCTAAAATTAGAGGGAATAAAACGAATTAAATGGCGTTTTTAATTATTTTTACAGTTTGTATCTCAGAAATATTATATGATTGAATGAAAATGGCTGTGATGTTAAGATTTTGCATATCAAATTACTCTGGAATCATTTATCAGATGTAGTACTGTTTAAACTTCGCAGACAAGTGTTATATTACAAAGCCCCAGAAAATATATCTACGAAGATGTGCAGATACATTCATAGATATATAAAATAAAGCAAGTATGTAATAAAAAATAATATAATAACATAGATATATAAAGTAAAGAAGGTATATAATAAAAATAATATAGTAACTTCGAAGGAGACCAGGAATATTTTGTGTTTATTGTCAACAAAAATAGGTTGTTGCACGAAAAAGTCTCGAAACTTAATATAGGACATCTTACATAAAGGCGCATCAATATGAAAATTATAGGATATTATTAATTTACATTTCAAATCTTCATCGTGTATATTTAAAATTGCAAATAGTTTATTGTATATATATATATATATATATATATATATATATATATATATATATATATATGTATGCGTGTGTGTATTTACTTAATTCATAAATGTACACAGAGCGTGAGTTAGTAGTGACTAAAATTAAGTAAGTATTACGTCTCGTATCTGGCCGTTATACTAACTGTGTTATTTTTTTTTTGTAACAAATTTTATTAAAAAAAATATGTAAAACATGTTGCTATTTAATTACTATAATTATAATTATTATAGTTAAATTATTGCATCCTAAATATTATTATATCTATGGAAACATTATTATTTTCATTATCTTACTTATTATTATTATAATCAGTTTTAATATTTTACTATTATTTTGTTGTTATAATTTTCATTATAGTATCATCATTATTTTTTGATTATTTATATTTATTATATTTATGTTATTATACTTATTATTAATACTGATGTTATTAAATGTGTGTTAATGTTTTTTTTTGTGCTGTTATTATAATTATCATTATCTATATGTGCATTATTATTTAAGTTTATAAAGAGTATCATTAATATCGTTATTGCGATCATTAGTATAATTCATTTTGTATGCTTTATTATTATAATTAATATTATTGTGACTATTTTATAGTATTATAAATGTTATTATCTGTTATATACTTGGATGCGTTAGATCAATATAACGCATAATATCTTATTGCAAGATGTCCAGTTATTATATTGTGAGACGTTGTAACTTATGAGGAAAGAACATAACACTTATGAACAAATAAGGTTACGTTTATTATGAATACACGCACGCACACACACGCACACACACACACACACACACACACACACACGTAACTACAATTTCAGCATAATAGATGAAAGTTTGAAGTTCAAGTATGGTAACCTGAACGAACGGGATGATGTCCTTCTCGCTGTTTTTAAAGTCACACCGTTTTCTGTCCACTCTGTCCACTTCCGGTCGTTCATCACGCGAGAAGTCGCGAGAATTCAAAGATTAGGACTACGGACCAAGTGAGGCAACTTTGCCCAAAGGAGTACAGAGTTACTCCACATTGCATTATACTTTTGTTTCGTCCCAACATTATTATTATCGTATTACTACTACTACTACTACTACTACTACTACTAATAATAATAATAATAATAATAATAATACTACTAATAATAATAATAATTAATATTATTATTATTTTATTGAATAAACTAAAACCTATAGTGGATTTTTTACAATTTACATTTCATAGCAATTATGTGCCGTTGAACTAATTATGAAATTCTTACATGTATATAAGTTCCAATAAATTTCAAATCATAGATTTTTGATTTCGGTAGTACGCGGTTCATCAATAAGTTTATGTGCAAGTGTTTTCATACTATTGTTTATTCATAACTTTTTTTTATTATTTTCAAGTTATCCTTAAGTGTTTATTTTAAGACATATCTATTAATATTTTTTTATATAAAAATCACACATTTTATACTTTGAGTTAGTGTTTGCAGATTTACGATAAACTTAACAGTATACATTATATTCTCGTTGGAATTTTTTTTAAAGATTCACGGTAATTCTATAATTTACATTGTCATATTGTGTTTGTTGATATCCGTTATTTTCTTTACAATTTAATTAAAATTTCCAGCCTGCAGATTATTATATTTTCGAATTTAAACGCTCATGGTGTAAAGCTGTGTTTCTCGAGTTCCGTTATCGTATTACTTACATGTTTTGGATAGTGTGGATTTCGCTTGAAATAAAGTACACATAGATTTATAATTCAATATTTCAATTATCATAGTTTATTCTAATAATTTAACACATTTCGATGAGTGTAATAAGACACTGATTATTTAAAAAAGGATCGAAACATAGAACTATTCCTCTCTCTTTATATACACATACAAGTATAAGAAGCATGCTATGGTTTGCTTGAGGCATTGTAAACGGAAAAAAAGCAATCGTGACAATGCAAGGATGTACAGTCGTTCTCGGCAGAGAAATGAATAAATTAATTGTAAATAAATAATAAATAATTCAATCATTATATATATATATACATATATATACATCTATTATTTATATTGTAAATAAATAACAAATAATTCAATCATTATATATATATATATATATATATATATATACATCTATTATTTATTTACCTGTTTTTTTTCTTTTAAGATAAACTGTGGAGTGTACTTATTCCACAGTTGAAAAAACATTTCTGATAAATAAATAAATAAAAAAATACACAAATAAAAAATATATTGAATTTTTCATTAACTATTCATTTATTTATTCATCTGCTTATAACGAATGTTTATTTCTGCATGTGTACCTTTCACACATGCATATATATATATATATATATGTATATGCATATATAAAATATACATATATATATATACAAATATATAGATAATGTATATATATAAATGTGTATCTATCTATTATATCTATAAAAGTGAACGTGTCTGTCTGTCTGTCTGTGTGTCTGTCTGTCTGTGTACATTTCCCTACGCAGTAACTCTGTCAATTTTTAGTCTATAGACTCGAAATTTGAAATACCGGGTACTGAGATTTGGGAAAAACGATGTGACGGGTGTTAGCCAGAAATTTGGCTGTAAAGGGGTCAAATTTCAACGATTTGACCTTTAAGAACTCTACCAAACTCCTCCGACAATTTTGGGTCTAGACACTTGAAATTTTAGATATAGGGTCCTTGAACCTGGATCTATCTTAATAAAGTTATTTGAGCCCGAAACAATAAATTTTAAGGGGTCATAATAGGGGTCAAATTTTTCAAAAATTAACCATTTTTTTGTTGTTTTTTTTTTGCTTTTTTTGCACAGCATACACCTCCAAACGCCCGAGCAACGCCGGGCACCCCTGCTAGTACAATTATAAAACTCAAATGAACCTGTAACATGTGTTATAACCTAACATCCAGTTTACGACCTCTGGTTGCGCATGCGTACATAAACAAAAATTCAACGCGACAATAAACATATTGTTTTACTATGCACATTTTCAGCGCCCCTTTATTCGCGTTTAAATTATCTAAATAAACAATTGTTAATATTTTCTGCATTTTTTTACATGGCCCATTTCCGTATTATGTTTAAGTTATTTTAACGCGATTTTCTTACAAATAATCTACTTTAACCCGTTGACGACCATAAAAGAATTTTTCAACGGCGATTTAATCACCGCCTTCTCTTTATAAACATTTATACTCCATTTTTAATACACCTTTCTTAAAAACCTTAAGACCATTTTCTCGTACACTACCAACATAAATAAATAACCATGAACATATGTTTTTCTTTAGTTTGCGTTTCAAATAAATAATCAACGCGAAAATAAAACTTATTCTTTTACTGTGTACGTTTTCAACGTACCAATTGTTTTTTCTGCATTTAAGTTAAAAGATATAGCAAAATTGAGATGTACCTTTATGTATTACGCTATCTTTCAGTGCGAATTTACTTTTAAGTATGTCAAACTACTTATAATTCAATGGCCGTATGTATAAATATATATATATATATATATATATATATATATATATATATATATATATATATATATATATATATATATATATATATATATATATATATATATATATATATACCTCACTCACCTACTTGGCACTATTTGCCACTCCCACATAAAAATTCCGGAGTTTACTCAACAAAATTTAAATATATATATATATATATATATATATATATATATATATATATATATATATATATATGTGTGTGTGTGTGTGTGTGTTTTATCCTATATGTATATATACATATGTATATATATATATGCATATATATGTGTATATATATATGTGTGTGTATATGTATATGGATGTGTCTATATATATATGTATATATATATATATATAATGTGTAAGGTCATGCCATATACTACTGGTTCGATGTACCCCCTGCCTCATGGTCGGATCACCGGCAAATAAACTGGTTCCCACACCAGACTTGTTTGCTAGGAAGAGTTGCTAGTCTCTCTGAAGGATTAAAACAAGACATTCCAAAGAGCGAAGGAACCCTTGTTCTGGGTCACCTGCCAACTAGCACCGTATGTGTTTATGTGTATATATATGTATATTGGGGTGGAGAGGGCTTCTGTAAGCCGTGGTGAAGGCAGCCTTTCTTGGAGAAGCAAATCTCCGATTTACAAAAAAAAAAACATGAAGCGGGAGATCAGTACCCGCATTAAGCTGATCTGCAGTTTAACTTGTTGCTAACTATATTGCTCTTGCTTGTTGCTTGATCTCAACATTTTCTACCGAGAGAGACTTAGCTGTCGTACAAAGCTTAGACTCTGTAACATCATCTGTGTATAGATACTCTCTCAGGCACTTGTCTATAAAAATGGTCCTGTGGCGATGGAAAAGTTGTGACGTGTGGAGGCCTTAAATGCTGGAAACATGTAATAATTGATCTCAATGAACGCCTGCCGTGTCATCCCTGCTTGAGCCTGTGAATTCACAGGTAGGACTAAAAAAATAAAGAAGAAAAAAGTCATGTTTGGGCTCATGAAGTGTTTTAGGGAGTGGCACTCGTCTGAAAAGATGTTGCAATAATTATCTGCATGTACATATATGTATCTATATATATATATATATGTGTGTATGTATATATATATGTGTGTGTGTATATATATATAAATGTCACACATGTAATTATTATTAGTATATGTATATATATGCATATATGTATATATATATATTTATGCATGTATGTATATAATAAAAATGTACACAGCTTAAATATAACATCCTTATATAATAATGCCCCCCATTTAAAATGCTTAAATTTACTCTATATACACTTTTAAAAAATCTAACATTGACTTACCTTTTCCTCCTGCCACTTTTATTAAAATCCCTATAATTATTAGTAACATTACTTATTTGCAATTCAATAACAATTTCTATAAACAGAATTTAGGTCTTCGTATGGGTAACCCTCTCAGTGGAGTAATTGCTAGCATTTTCTTTGAGTTCCTAGAATCTGGTCCTTTCAAATATAGAGTACTTGCAAACACAGAATATTTTAGAGACATTGACGAAATTGTAATTTTCCCCCCTGACACACGCACATAGATAACATTAAAACAGATTAGACTCAGTCGAACCCTCCATAAACTTTACCTATGGAACACAAAACAATCACTCGTTATCTTTTCTAGACATGCTTATTATAAATTCCAATAATAAACTAACTTTCAAAGTTCACCGCAAAACTACACACAAAAATGAGTACATACATTACTATTCACACTTTAATGAAAAAAGACAACAAGTATAGGTATCAGTTTCGTCTCACGCGCATTCAGAATTTGCTGTCAAGAATATCTGGACGAAGAATTCAAATACGTCTCAAACACTATGCAGACCTTGAAATATCCCACATATTTGATATTGAATGCAAAGCGAAAAGCCTCACGAATATTTTCCAGCATAAATAATTAAAAATCATACACAGCAAACTTTCATCTTATAAACATACACCGTCTTTTACATACACACACCAATAATACAATAATTTGAAACACACTAAACAAAGTAGGAATTCCAATCATACAAACTATAAGACAATATTAAAAACTACAAAACCTCTCCAAAACACACCGGTGTTTAGTGCATACACTATTCCTAGCAAAATGATGTCATCATAGATATATTGCTGAAACCCAGCGTAAGTTAGAAAAAAGGCTTATAAAAGAGATATTAAAAATAACAAGTTTCGAAGTGCATTATTCTCTCATTCATTGAATCATAATCACACCTTTGACTTTAAACAAGCAAAAATAGTTAAATTTATGTCATATAAACTGCGCCGGAGACTTCATCAATCAGCGCTTATCACAAATAGAAGCACAATTAAACAACATGCAGGTTTCTATAATGTAGCACCATAAATAACAAAACTCATAATAAAGGAACATAATTTAATTGTAGACACAGGTTAAGCTTCTCCCATACTAGAAAAAAAAACCTTTAATAATTAATACATATAATCTCAATCAATAAATTACATAACAAAAACACACTCATTTCATTTCTGTTACACATCTATATTTGAATCTTAACATACATATGCTTTCGAGAAAGAATATTAACTGCGATTATATCTTTTAAAAATATATTAACGACTATATGACTTTCTTAAAAACTCCTTGTCATAAAGTACGAAATCTCCCACCCTTTTTTCTACATTCCAACGTCCTTTTCCGTTTCTGAAATAGAACAGCGTCACACTTTGCACAGGAAACATTTTAAACATTTTTGTACCAGTGTTTTTTTCTTGATCTGATTTATCCAGAGATATAAATAAAGACGATACGTTCATGGACACATCATATCGTTTGTGTTTCGTTTTATTATTATTTCTCTATGTTGTCGGAATACTATTTCCATTACTCTCATAATATATATAAATATATATATATATATATATATATATATATATAAATTTAAAGGAGATTAGAATAATAGTCTGAAGAGCTAAGTGTATTTTAATGTAATAGTGAAATTACTAGTTTAATTAACATACAGGAAATGCTCGTTGTAATTTAGATATATAATAAGCTCGATAGTTAAATGTCCTAGAGCTAATTCAATATTAAGTAATGTGATTTATAATTTAAAAAAAAATATGTATGTATATATATATATATATATATATATATATATATATATATATATATATATATATATATATATATATATACTGTGCCAGAATTATATGCAAATCGATATTTTCGTTCTAACTCGGATAGTTTTTAATGAAAATTTGTGAACTTTAGCACGTTATATGGCAAAACTAACACAATCGCAGACCTGAAATTTTAAGCCAATCTGAACAGTAATAAACAATTGACAGCCATTTTAGTGATTTGATTTTTTATGCAAACCAGTGCTAAAACATGCCGAAGTACTGAAAAATCGTCGAACCATTGATTATTCTAGGAATTTGTAAATTGAGAACAACAATAATAAAGAACTAACAACTTCAATATGGTTTCATAGTACAATCAATATCTTATATAATTGCCATTTTTATTGACAAGAGCAACCTCGTTTGGCCCATTGAAGTTGTCAAACTTTTGATTTCATGTGATGAAATGTCTTTGGCAGCAGTGCGAGTAGCATTCCAGAGATCATCATTGGAGTTGTACTGCCTTCCTCCAGAGTAAATATTTTTTTCAAGATGCTCCACAGATTTTCCATCTGATTTTAATCTGAAGAACAGGATGGGCATCGCATTATTTTTCCATGCCTGGCAGAAACTCTCTCCACATATTCAGTGGCTATCCTTGCAGAATGAAACGGTGTATTATCATGCATGAATGACATCTTTTTTTCCGGAAAGCTAAGTTCTATTTGTGCCAGGGTTCCAAGTGTTCCTTAATGAAGTAAATGTAGAGGTTAGCGGTAATTTTAATTCCATTTGCGACTCTGAAGTGGTCTACTATCTCATTGCCAATGATTTATACAGAGAACATCACGCCACCACCTCCTTATTGAGGCCTGATCCTTCGGGAACGTAAACCCTAATTATGGTACCATCATCCCCTTCACCACTCTGGTCCATCAAGGGTTGCCCGACACTCCTCGGTAAAAAAAACAGTTTGAAAATTCACCTTCATGTGATCTCTTACCCACTCCATCCTCTTTTTCTTGTGGATATCCTTCGATTGAGGGTGGGCCTCTTGATTTCCAAATTTTGTAATCATCTTCAGGATACGGCAACGAGTTGTTTTTGGCACACCTGAAACGCCAACGTTTTCAAAAACTTGTTTGCTAGTTTCAAGTGGGTTACGACGAACCTCTCTTGATCATGCTCATTGTTCCACGTGACAGATAAGATTTCTTACAAATTTTCCGTTTGTCAGAACGGCCGTTTCAAAGTTGAGGATTAGTACACTATTTTTTGATTGTACGATGATCACGGTGCAATTTCTAAGGTGGAAATCTTATTATGGAGCCTATAAAAATTTTAGACTTCTCCGTCTGACTAAAAATACGTTTACGCCCCATCTTGCATATAAAGTAATCTGAAAAAAAAATGCCAGTCACCAAATTGGTTGCGGTTTGCTTTGCTCGCTATTGCACAGAGCTTCTTAAAATGTTATATTTCCATGCCCTCAAACATGCAAGGATAAAATGGAAATATTGTCCCGTAGGATTTAATAATCTTATCAATTATAAGACCAAGTAATAAGGAGAGGTTAGTTTATAATCAGTTTCCATTTCAATTATAAATTATAGATGTATGATTTTGATAAAGGGAAAATTGGCAAACTCTGCTTGCACATCTTTATGATAAAGTCAACGTTACAATAATATTATATATTTAAGTGTCCTTCTCTTGCTTATTAGTTCACAGAACATAGATATCAGATTATTTTTTTAAAGAAGCCGGTTTGCCCCCTTTGGGAACAATACAAACTTATTCCATATCCCAACTAAGGTATAGTTTCAGGCAGAACTTACCACCTCTTGATTTTTAGAATACATTTACAACATTTATTCTGTTATTTCTAATAAAAGAAAAAAAAAATTTAGTCAGAGGGTTGTGGTGTTTCTCATTTTTTTTTATTAGCGTGTGTGTTTAGACCAGACAATATAGAACACAAACAATTGACATGCCTTACTACATCTTTTAACATACTGTTCTTGCCAGCGTAGGCGATTATGTACAATTACGCCTAGTGGTAAAGTTAAGAGTGCTTTGTCGTTTTTTTATTCTTTTTTTAGGGCAGCCATTATTGCCACGTACATTCAGAGTTCAAACTGAAGTTGAACATTTTAGCAAAATTTCTAGGTTTTAATTATATGAATAGCATTAGTCAATAAATATTAATCATTTTATCATATATACCACTTGTAGACATTAGCTATTAAACAAAGAAAACATGCATAACTCGTGTAGATAAACAGGAGTTCGGTAAATTACTTTGCTATTACAAGGTCTGCGATTTGTTCGATTCTAAATTCATGTAAACCTTAATAGTTCCGAAACACATAAGACACAACAGGAATGCAGAAAGAAGCACACCCACACACACACACACACACACACCCACACACACATATATATATATATATATATATATATATATATATATATATATACGAACAAACAGTTAATAAAACATTTTAAAACACTTCGAAATGAGTTAAAAACATATTTAATCTGAAAAGGGAACATTAGATAAGTAGATAGTCCTTAATCCGCGGACTTTCGAAGACATACTTTTCTTCTCATCAGAGGGTAGGAATTAGCCAAATGCGGGATCTGATTTTGCATGCGAAAGTATTTGATGAAACAACCAGTAAGTCAAAGATCTTACTTGAAAACGAAAAAAGACATATATATATATATATATATATATATATATATATATATATATATATATATATATATATATATATATATATATACTAGCATGAGAACATAACGTTACACCGGAATGAATGATGATCATGACATGTGTCACCCTCCCATATTTTTTCGTAATCTGAAATCTGTGAAATCGCTCAGTTTTCAATCAACTCGATTAATATCTTGCTCTGGTTCGGAGCTCATGATGGCGCAGTGGGAAGAATCTCTACATTCATGCTCACAATGACTACGTACAAATTATCTTCTAGTCTAAATTGCACTGTAGATAGCATGATGTTATTTCATAAAATTATATTTATTTTAAACAGCTTTAATTAAAGTGTAAAATGCACAAGCCAAATATCGGTTTCAATCGTGCGCTATGCAAAAACGTTCATTTCGACCGCACCCCTGTTATATGAAACAACCAACATTTATATTTTTATGACCGGGGTTACTGCTTCCACGTTGATACTGGCTTGAATTTAAGTTTAAAACCAAAGATCGATGTCATGGTTCAGTTGTGCTTTACACCAAAATTATATTTTTTTGCGAAACCCTATTATATAAAAGCACATACTAATGCTTTTATATGCTAGGTCTTTCTGCTTGTGTGCTTTCAAAACTTCTTAAATGTACTTCTGATGTTAGGTTGTATAATGTAACAGCTTTGGTGAAATCGACTTTTTTTATCTTTCATCGTATTATTACCATTAACTACTATAGACAGTTGTCGAAGACATGCAGATCAAAATCACAATTATACACCCCAGAGACATGAAATACATGTGTCGTAATTTACATAGAAATCGATACAGCTGATTACGACACTATCAGGGACGGACCCACACACATTTTTTTATTGTAATACACACACACACACACACACACACATATATATATATATATATATTAGTGATCAGACGATTCCAAAAATTTACCCGATTCCAATCTAGTTTCCGATACCGATGTGATTCATATTCCGATTCCGATTCTTTTAATATTTATCAATATTTAATTAGAGAGTTGCTCTTTTTCTTTCTTTTTTTTGTATATTTTCAAATGATGACATAAACCCCAGGTTAGTTCCCTGGATATATTATTTCTCAAATGTTTTCCTTGTTATGTATTGCAAATTGAAAGTCACCAAAGGTTGATTTAATTTTAAACAAAACCAATCAGTGTCAGTGTGTCGTTAGTGTGCAACACGTTACTTGAAAGTTTTCATAAACAGTTGAAAATTGTTAACGATTGGTAGGTAAAGTGAGAAAACGATGTAAGAACAAATAGTAAAAACGCCCCTCCCAATGTTACGAACGAATTTCAAAATAATAAATTTACTAATTAGAAAACCGTTTTTAACATGGGGAATTCGTTGGGCTTCGTTAACTCCTATGTGGCTTCCTTCTATGAATGTTTACATTTTATTTTAATTATATACATTTGGTGGGTTATTAAATTGATCTGCTTTGCTGTAAAAAGAAACGTAAACAAAAACGAGATAATAATAATAATAATAATAATAATAATAATAATAATAATAATAATAATAATAATAACATTGATAAAAGTGGGACCTGGGGAACTCGGTTATATGTAATATATTAATGTTTATATTAATGGTGTAAATAGAAATGCCCCGATATCATTGTAAATTTTCATAAAACTGCAAAAGTATTTATCTAAGATAGCAGGCACGCCCAGCGTATCCAGATCGTAAAGTTCGCTTTAATATGATATTTTAAATCTTGCGAAGTTCGTATATATCATAAAAGAGTTAAGGTTCTATTGATTTTTATATATTATAAAATTGCGATTCAAAGTATATATATATATATATATATATATATATATATATATATTTATATTAGTATGGTTACAAGTCAATACGGGTGGAAATATGAAAAATATTGCAAGTACATGTTGTATTATGATTTTGCTGACCGCCCTTCGAATTAGTGGAAACAATCTTTAGCCACTTAAAATGTTATAATGTACCGAATAGGGATAATTTTACATTATATTTATATGCATAACTTAACCTATATTCTAACTTCTAAAACAACGTTTTAGTGTGCTCCTATATAATCTCATAAAGGTGTAGAATCTCGTATGAGTTGGGTATTTTAAATCTAAATGAAAGTTTTTTGTTTCTTTGTCTTAATTAACAAACATTTCAATGTCTGCTCTTCTAAAGTTTTGATAAACTTGTTCGATATCATCTATATTTTCACGTGTGATAAAGCCAAACAAAATGTTAGCAAACATGAAATATTTCAAAGGAGCTTGTCAGAAAAAAACAGCGCTAGAAAAATTCCAAGCATGTTAAATATTTGATATTAAAGTGTGAAGCCTCTAATAGACACCGTAAGCCAATTTATCAGCAAGTGAGAAAAGTTTAGTTAAATCTGTAATATTATACAGTCAAGTGAACTCTAAAGGATATACTTTGCTTACAATAAAAACTAATAAAAGCAAATTAAATTAGGTTTGGAGAATCAACATCTGGGAACAGATTTTCAAATATGGTTGTAAAAACAATTGATATAGCCGCGAAGGATTTTCTAGCGTCCAAAGATGTTAATTGTTTCAGAAAAAGCCGATGACAGAAACTCAATGTTATGTTATAAAAAAACAACTTCTAATAAAAAAAATCCATGCTTGTCTTATGTTTTATTTTAAAACTTTAAAGAATCAGTTTGGAATCGGAAATTAGACTATAATTTTTCCGATTCCGATACCGACTCTGATACACCCCTAAATGTTCCGATTTTTCAAATTCCCGAGTACGATTCCAATTATCGATGAAACTCTTATAATGTGTATATATATATATATATATATATATATATATAAAATACTTCATTTACTCACATACATTTTATATACGAAAGTATAGATTTATGCGTAAACTTTAAGTATTTACTTCAAAAGTGCTCAATACGTAGGTAGAGCTAGTTAGTAATTTATAAAATATACATGGCGATTAAGTTACACCGAATATTCTGCGTTTCATCCACTATAGGATTCGTCAGGCTTATGCGCGAATTCTGTGGTTGTTTCTTGTTTTTATATATGTTGAGTATTTTTAGTAAGCCAATCAGCTTTCTAGTATCCACCGCGCCGTGTGTGTGTGTGTGTGTAAAAGACAGATGGTATATTTTATGCTGGTCATGTATTTAAGCCTAGGGAGGTCTCATTATTCCTCGCCAAAACCTTAATGAACGCGATGATAATACCGATATCGATTCAAATGCATTATATTCTATAACATATATTTACTTAGATTTCATCGTTTAGAAAACATCTGTTTGCTAACTGTGAAATACAGAGATAATATTCTAAATATAAGGAAATAGAATATTGTACTGAAAATATAGAAAAAATAACAGAGAATAAGAGGGCAGGCGGAGGAGATAGGATGCGAGTTAAAATAAAATATGTACTTAATAGAACTGAACATATGTTAGTGTCTAATGTTCTCATTGTTTTCTGTATATTTTTAACTGGTTTATCGATTCATTTTTGTATTCGAAAAGAATGAATAAAAAATAAGTATCTGGTAAACTTTAAAATTAAAAACAATGAAATATGTTCGTCCAAAACAATGCATTTTTTTGCTAGAAAATAAATAATCTAAAGTAACAAATATAGTTTAAGAAATATATAATGCAGCTTGCTTAAGTGAAGGGCTATAATGAACGGTTTTACAGAATTTTTTTTTCACAGCGAGCAAGCAAATGTGCTCGGAGGTGTGTACGTCATATTCGTGTATCTGATATTTCGCAGATGGTTCCATTGACATGGAATGGCTTGGCGGGTCACTCATATTATGCTCAATCTAATATGCTTTCTTGTCAAATAAAATGAATTTCAACGATGGCTTCATAGTAAGTACTGTGTGATATGCATGGTTAAATAACTTTCGGCTCAACAAATTCATGTAACGAGTCATAACCGAGTGATTGGTTAATTTATATATCTATAAAGGTAAAGATGGCAGTGTGTGTGTGTGTGTGTGTGTGTGTGTGTGCATTCCCCTACCAAATAACTCTGTCAATTTTCGGTCAAGAGACTCGAGATTTGAAATAACGATTTTGGGAATTAGCGAAAATTGTTTTAATCTGTTTTCGGACAGAAATTTACCTGTCAAAGTTCAATGAGTTGACCTATAAAATATCTACAGAAATCCTCCGCAAACTTTCGGTCTAAACACTTGACATTTTACATTTAGATTGATTGGACATGAATCAAACTTTTGAATTTAATTTGAGCCAAAAAAATTAATTGTTAAGAGATCAAAATTAGGGGCAAAGTTAAAAAAAAAAAATTGACCTCTGCGGTCTCTATTAAATTACTCAGCCAATTTCTTGTCTTAGCATTTGAAATTTTACAAAAAGGGTATTCAGAGATAGCACAGTCTTTTCAATCGGTTTTGGTCGATAATTTTAGCATCCAAGGGGTGAAAGTTCAAAAGATTTTATCCTTGCGGTGTGTAGCAAAATACTCAGCCAATTCTTGGTCTAAACATTTGAAATTTATACAAAACGGGTATTCAGACATGCGAAAAGAATTTTGATCAGTTTTGGGGCGGGTATCTGGCTGGCAAAGGTCAAAGTTGAAAGAGTTGACCTTTGCAGATGCTACAAAATTCCTCCGCTAATTTTTGGTCCGAAGACTTGACATTTTAGAGGTAGGGAACATGGAAATTTGTAAAACTTTGTAATTGGTCTTCGGACAAAAATAATAAATGTGAAGGACTCATAAGTGGGGTCAAATTTAAAAAAAAAAATTGACCTTTGCAGTCTCTACGGCATTACTTAGAGAAATGTTGGTCTAAACATTTGAAATCTACATGAAGTGCATTCGCCCGTATGGTAAGTTATAAACAGAACATAGTCCGAGCAAGGCCGAGCTGAACTGCCAGCGTAGAATAAGAAAAAAATAAACAATGCACTCAACAATGGTTTCACCTTTTGTAAGAGTTCATCTAGCATTTATGTCGACGATAGACTTGCATCAAATAAGATGAGTATTCTACGCAACGCATCTGAATATGCAACTATGTGTGTGATTTCAATGTTGATCAAGCAGACAGGTGGTTTCCCCCTGAGTATTCAACCTATGCACCTCCTGTAAATTAAGTTTCCTATCATAAGGCAATAAGACAGTGCATACCAATAGTGTTAAAATCTGTTAATTGCATCTCAAATTTCAACTAGTACAGAACGTCGCACTTTAATTTCAACACTATGTTAAACTTATCTTATTGATTTTACACAATGTCTCTACTATTATATAAAAAGTCTTGGTCTGTGTACATGTGCGCGCCTGTGTCTCTGAGTTCGTTTCCTATGGACTCGAAAACGGCTAGGTCGATTTTTATGAAATTTCACACGAAGTACATAATGTAACTGTCAGTGATTTTAAATTGGGATGTCTTTGATTAGTATCGATAAACGAAAAAAATCGATGAGAGAATAGAGAGGCGGTTTTAGGAAAAGTATACATCTTAGACAGCCTTGCATTACAAGTGCATTTGATAAGTTTTTTCTACAGCAAAAACGGAAAGGCTAAACATAAAATCAACAGTAGGTTATTTCATATGACAGGGGCGCTTTCGTAATGAATGCTTCTCTTTAAAGCACAGTTTCACTATGATTGTTGACTTTTCACTTGAATCTAAGCCATTATCTTCACACAACCAGTAATGCCACGCATATACAATAAATAGTAGGTGTTTTGGTATGACAGTGGCGCGTTCGAAATGAATGTTTCTGTTTACAGCACAATTGAAGGATGATACTTGAGTTTTGCATTTTTAACTTTAAAACAAGCCGTTATATACAAAAATAATTTCATAAAATCAACAGTAATTTCCTTAAAGCGCAATGTAGACTACAATATAGTGCGGATTATTCACTGCGAGAGGCACGTGATGCTTCTTCCACGTGCACCCCGATGAGTTCCAAATTAGAGCCGGTAATCAATCGATTTGATTAAAAAATGAGCTATTTCTTCTACCCCGATAACAATAGACGGATGGAATTGTAAAACATTCATTGACTAGCATTCATCGTCGGGCAACGTCGGGTAATTCTGCCTGCACTCCAATATAATGATTAGAAAATTTAAAAATACGATGAGCTTAAAGTGAGGGATACCATTTGCTCTTCACTGCAACCTCATTTTCACTGAGGAGACGTTACGAGTCTGTCTCTGTTTTATCCTCATGTGCATTGCAAGTGCCCGTCTGAGCACCAATCAATGGTACACCCTCGCCAATCTTTCGTAAAAAAACACTTGTCTAACTGAATCCACTGTCAATAATTTTCCCCACTCTTTATCTCTGCCTAAACCAAAACGTAGATTTCATGAACAAAGCGTCAGTCTGTTTTCCTGCTGACTAAAATTTGGTTGACTTCAAGTCCAACGAAAATCAAATTCTTGATCAAGTGCCCCATTTAATAATCCAATTTACCAAATTTCTGCTAGTAGCTGTTGCTAAGAAATAATCTCACTGACTAGTGTACACTCAATGACCATTATCATTAAGTGGCCTCCGGGCCTTGATAAATGGTGAACTTTTTGTAAAAAAATATGTATAAAACGTTCAGCCATTAAATCTTCTTTCTGCCAAATTTTTTGTTGCAATATTCAACAGACATGTTTCAATGCTATGCCAATAAAATGTATTACAGGAAATTATTATTATTATACTACTATTAAAACTGCTGCTTATCTACATACCATTAAAATACATTCATAATACAATTGTATAAATAGTTTTTCCACTTATTTTTTTAGTATCTTTTACATCCTTGACGGTGCTCATAGGATTGCCTTCCAAGAATTTAATAGTTTGACTATAATCTAAAGACGATGACAACGACGAACATGTATGTGTTAAGCTTTAAATATATTATTATTAACGAAAACAATAAAAACAAAAAATCATATCGTCCATCTATAATATATATTTTCTGTGCTCATAGTAATTAAGACAAAATCTGTAGAAGTCTATGAAATATTACCATGACATCAACGTTTGGTGTCAAAGCAGATGCACGCTATAAGGGTACCGTCAATGGAGAGATTAACTACTATACCCATATATTTAACTGTAAAAGAAGGAAGAGTATTTAAGGATGTGATTAATGGTCGACCGAATATTAACACCAGATAAAATTGAAAAAAAAAAAAAAACTTTGCATTCTAGCACCGGCAATTTGACATCCTTATTCGTAAAAAAATATATATGTGGCGCTTGATAACGTATACACATGTATTTTCTTGACAGATGTCATAGAATACTGTTTATTTTTTGTAATAACATGATGTTAGCAATGTGTGACTCGTATTTATTTTTTAATATCCTTTTATATATTGCGAAAGTTGGAACTCACATGATTTACTATGTTTCTGTTGCTTAATCAATTATTGATAAACATCGTCGATGACGCCCACGCCATCATAATTTTCAAGTATTTGCAGCCATTTCTTTTTTTTCTTTTTTTTTTTTTTAGAAATTGCAGTCGGGTACATACATTTATGCAGTTTATACTTTGATAGACAATATCACACCAGACTAGTCGTATAGGCTATATGTGTAATCTGCTTTTCTTACCAATCTATTACTATTTCATTTATTTTTCTTTACTGCAGAGGTGGTCTGCCGCCTTTCGGTATCAGATGTTGAATATTTGTAAGAAAACATTGACGATTAAATGGATGATTTTTTTTTAGGAATATACGATGCAATTCAAATATTCATCACGTTTTATGAATGTGTACGTATGTATACGAGTGTTAAAAACCGATTGACTGGACTTTTTTATGGTGGTTGTATAGGCAAAACCAGATACTAATTAGAAACCGAAATCGCATACCTATGTGAAAAGTTATTTTTCTTTCGTCATATCTTTTGCTAATTCAAATCATGTTGATTAAACATCTAGTTCTTCTCTATATAGTGTAATTTTCCTACAATTTTAATTCCTATAGTTAAATTCTCTACTTTATTAGACAGTAGTATGAAATGATTGATGCAGAAACGTGTTTTTTAACATGAAAAATTCGTAACCAGACATCGATTGTAGATTGAATTACACATCAGGTGTTTAGGTAACCGAAATCAAGGCGTATTTATGAATCTCACTGATATCGTACCCTTATATCTGTCTCCTATATGCTATAATGGGTGAGTTATTTTATTTTCGAGAGTGAGAACCAATAGTAGATTATACCCTTTGTATTCAGATACATTATGATATCATCATCAGATTTACCTATCTACATTTGGGTATAACATTTAGTTACTTTCTGTAAAAAATCCAAAATTTGCATCAGGATAATCTGGAATAGCCGTCCTTTACTAGTTCAGCACTCGAATATTAAGAAAAACTTAGTGATTACTTTCTTTTAAACGTATGATATTTTATAAATGTTTCCAGTATTAATTTGATATCCCTTAAAATGTGTACTTTATTCAATTACTAGCTGAAATACGCCTTAGCATTTAGTATTGTGTTCAGGAATACAGTTGAAAAAACATTCAACCTCTTTATCGCTTGTTTAATTAATGTTATTAAAGTAGGCACCGCCAAAAATGGCCGAAGTATGAAGTTGTTGTTGTTTTTTAAAACGAAATTACATTTATTAAAAACCATGATTTCTGAGTAACTTTTTTTTCCAGAAAGATAAAACCCTGAATTTTATTATATAGAAAGCTGAATAATGTAAAACTTTTTCTACTATTTTTAATTAAATTTTAAATGTTAAAATTTCCCCAAAAGTTAACAATTGACATTTTTTGTCTTGCACAAAAAGCATATATAAATATTTAAAAAAAAAAGAAAGGTTTTTGAAAGAATTAAGTTGTTTATTTTTAGTCTAACTAAGATTTAGGGTGATTTTCTATGAATATATGCAAAAATATTATAATATGGATTTCAAATAATTCCACTTATTCATATAGGCAACCAGTTACTTCGCATCAATCTAGAGTCCATATCGAGAATATTTACGTTTGTGTTTAATAAAATGCAAACTATGGAGGACCAAACAGGCCAAAAAAAAACTTATTTTTCAGTGACGAAAATTTCAATGTATTATTAACGCTGAGGCTGGCCAGTACCAGATGGGTGACCATTTTGATGAGCTTGATTTTTAATGTGTATGTGTGGGGGTAGGCTCCCAAAAATGGGGGGGGTAAAGCAGAATAAAAATTAAAATTGACCCAGTCTAGAAAGATTTCTCCTTCATTGAACGAGGAAGAACTGTAGGATTTTTTGACTGCATAAGCCACACCGAGGCTGGCCAGTACCAGATGGGTGACCATTTTGATGAGTTTGGTTTTTTGTGTGTATGTGTGTGGGGGGTCAGGCTCCCCCAAATGGGGGGTGGAATTCAAAGCAGAATAAAAATTAAACTAAACTACATAAGCAACCCTGAGGCTAGCCAGTACCAGATGGGTGACCATTTTGATGAGTTTGTTGTTTAATGTGTACGCGTGTGGGGGTCTCAGGCTCCCCAAAATGGGGGGGCTTCTTTCTGACAGGTTTTTCAAGAGATTCACGCATAATTCACAATTTTAAGTGTGATATTCAGTCATAACACACCCGAAAACCAATTTAAATCAACTTTAGAAAAACAAGTGTTCCGTTGGACAACATCGGCAATTTGACAAGAACTTATTCTAAGCTTCCTTTTGTGTTATTTTGACACTGCAAGTGTACGGGCCATACTAAAATAATAACTTTATTTAGAATGGCATTCTTAACATGGGGGGTGTTCAACTATTCTGCACTTTCACCTAAGGTTTAACCATTTTTTTACGGTGCGTATTTTTCGCAGTATAAAAAAAGTACTGTTTCTAGTTTAAAATTAATTTTTCACTATAAAGTTTCGTTTATGACAGGCGGACGAACAAATGTCCGCTATAGTTTCGATAAAATAAAAATAAACACGGGTAATAATAAAAATAATAAATTTTTATTTACCATCCATAATTTTGTCTCGCAATGAAAAGAGAAACGTCTCGTTTCTATGTGAGTGTTGACCAACATAAATTGTACTGATTCACGCTTGCACCGGTTTTGGCAGTCATGGAGATTCAACAAAATTATTTCAGCGCGTATGGTCAACCGTAGTCGAAAGGCGGCAAACGTTATCAAATGGGATCGAAAAACTGATGATATTTTTTAACACAAAGGGCACAATATTTATCGATTTTTTTTATATCGATTCTTCAAAGAATTCCCTGTTTAATAATGGTCATGCATTATTCGGCTCGCTAAAAAAAAAAAAAATTAATTTATTTATCAAAGATTTTAAAATGGCTTTTTTCGTATAAATATTTAATTTTTTTTTTTGCTTAACTTAAATTAATTATTTTACTTAAAATATTCACCGAATTTCACACTCCAAAAGTCAAAAGCGGAATAATTAAACACAATCAAAGTTCTGATATTCAGACGTCAAAATAAGGTATGTAAACAAGTGTTTTTTTTTGGGTTTTTTAACCTATAATCATGTCCCTAACAACAACGGAATATGTTTTGTTTAGTTTCAGATGATTATTTTAAGCATATTTGTTCCCACTTCAAAACAAGGGGGGGTTGTAAGCAAAAAAAAAATATATATATAAATATCGTTTATGAAAAATAAGTACACTGTTATAAAGTTCATTCTTCTCTTAATAATCGCTGAAAATTTCGTATTGATTGGATAATTACCTGATTTTTTGGTAGATTTTTAAAAAGACGGTCCGTCAAAAAGTACTTGCCTGCCCCCCCCCAGTTTTGGCGGTGCCTATATTAAAGTGTTTCATTACACGATGGGAAAAAGACAAATCAATAATGCTGAATGGTCTGATGTATTAGGATGAACATATATTAGAATATTATAAAATTAGAAAACATTCTTAAATTAAGTTTTGTTTCATTAATTCTGATTTATTTTCCGCTAGTTCTCTTTATTTTTTGTTGCGGTTTTTGTAGTTATTTCTATTATTAAAGTTAATTATCTCCTCTTTACTATATTTGCAAAGTTTTTCGTCGCTTAATTCTACCAAAAATGTGTCTTTTTGGTTTTACTATTGCATCGGTTCGTTTAATACTATTTCGTTTATTTCTTTGCTTCTAAATATTTTTTTCTATTTCGAAACTGTCACAATTCATTCCCAATTTCATTCCACTTCTCTCTGTATTAATTATATTGTTATTATTATTATTATTATTATTATTATTATTATTATTATTATTATTATAATAATAATAATAATAATAATAATAATAATAATAATTATTATTATTATTATTATTATTATTATTATTATTATTATAATAATAATATACTGACAAGAAGTAGTCATACATGCCACTGTCAACCATTTTTCATTGAAAAAAAAAAAACTCGTGTTTTTCTCTGAAGTTTTAGTGACAAGTTTCCCAATATAACGAGGACTATTCAACTTTTTCGATTAAGGTTCAGATGAATGTACGTTATCGCAACAGCCGCGTACCACTGATTTCTCTTGACTCCGATCATTGGTTTTCACTGGAATTTGGCGTGCAATAATCCCCCAAAATCACAGTCCTCTTTTCTCTCATCCAGGGGAGATCTAGCTTGTGTTTCTCTCCTCGATCTTTCCATACTCAGTGACCCTCTTTGATTATTTGGTGTGACGTCAGTTTATGGTGACAAGTGCGCACACACAAACACACACAAGAAAAGGGAACGGGTAAGACAGGTGAACAGGGGTGGGTTTAAATTATAATTATACAGTTTGAGTTTTCATGATTTCCTGTGATATTTTATATTAGCATTATTATTATTATTAGTAGTAGTAGTAGTAGTAGTAGTGGTGGTATTAGTAGTAGTAGTTGTGGTATTGGTGGTTGTGATATAGTAGTAGCAGCGTTATTATGATGACAATAGTTATTATTTTCTTTCTCTATTTCATTTTCTGCACTTTCATGTCTTACTGTAATATTTCGATATATTTTTTTACTTATCTTTCCACCTCGTAATTACTTTATTCTATGTCTTTCTCCCTGTTTTCAATTTTTGTCTTCCGTAATTCCGTTCTACATTTTCCTTTAAGCATTTCATGGCAAAATTGCTTTGTTCTCGTAATTCTTTCATAAGTATGTTTCGGACCGCCCGGCTTTTATTTTGTTTATCTTTGCTATGTTCTTATTATTTACTTAAAACCTATACGTCTATTACCTCAAATATGACCTTTAATCTTTTCTTAAGATCTAAAGACGTTTTAATTTGTGTCAATCAGACAATCTAGTTTAAACTCACGTATGGTCTTCTTACATCATTTTGATTTATTTCAGATTGCTTTTTTTTTGTTTGGTTTTCGCACTTCCATTACAGCATTCGTTCTGCCTGTAATGTGTATATAATTTTCTCATTATTTTTATCTATACCTTCTAATGGATATGCCAGTAGCGTTTCCCATTGTCGTTACTTTCTAATTTTCGTATGTTTATTCATTCACTAACATTTTCTTTAGTCTCATGCTGAGATGTTTATCTCCCTTTTTAAATTAAGAAGTAAAATTTAAACTAAAATGGGACATGAATAAAAAAAAGTTACTAAAATTTATAAGCTTATATTGTGTTTAGTATAATCTTATTTTATTTTTACCTTGCTAAATATTCTCCTCAATTCGATTATTCTTTACCTTCATATCTCCCCCTATTTCCCTAAGTGTGATTACTATTGACTTCTGTACACACTCGGTCTTCTCAAGATAACATTCACTTTCGTTTCATCGGTTATCGTTGGAATTACCTTTATAGAATACCTTATTTTAGTAAGTAATTTCCTCTTATTTCTAAGTGAACTTATCGTTATTTATTCATACCTTTCAGTAATGCATAACCTTTTTTCCCGATCACATATATAAACTCTTAATTCTCTTGGGCTTCAACAATTCCTGGTGAACTTACCTGGAACTCTTATCGTCTTTTTCACGCCAAATTGTGAATTAATTTTATCTTTGCTGCCAAGATTCTTCAGTAATGCCCCTATTTCTGGTACCACGGATTTGCTTGAAGTATTATTACTGAATAATAATAATAATAATAATAATAATAATAATAATAATAATATATATATATATATATATATATGGGGGGTGTTTGTGTAAGCGTGTGTAGTGCGATAATGTTAAGAAGCATATATATATATATATATATATATATATATATATATACATGATTGTTTATGTGGAGATACATATTTGGGTGTGCTAAAATTTTACACGTTGCCAAACTATAAGTCGCTACTTTATCTTTTCCTCAAATAAACTCCTTAAAAGATAGTAAATATTTAGACATTTATACAGCGGGAATAGACACACAATACGAGGATAACACATATGTTATGCAATAAAATATTTATATACAAATGTATGCCTGTGTGTCTGTGCGTGGTAATCACACCCACAGATATATTGCAAGCAATTATATACTTACATTTTTCTCATTGATAATAATAGAAATATTATGAGTAAATCCAACCATATAACAGCGGTTGGCAATACGAAAAATGCTGTCTATACATTATATTCTTAACTGCCTAAGAATTAGTTATATCTATACACTTACGAAACGGACAGAATAAGAAATTATGTATAGTTTTCTAAAAGAAACAAAACTACATGCTTAATCAACATAAAAAAGCAGATATCCATATGCATTTTTCTTGACGATGGTTTTAGAAGAACAGAGTAAGGTATTTACAAAATGATGCTGAAGATCCGTATTACGACAAAACACTTACAGCCAAATAATGTCCTATTATCTTGTATAAATATGTCGTGCTACACCTTGTATAAGGAAATCAATTTATAAGGATTACGGAAATATTTCATCCCAGATTTGTGATAAATTTCATAAAAAACTAGAGCCCAACACAAAATAAAACGTAATGTATACATTTCTGTGAGATAATATATCCTTTTCATAACTAGAAATACTTTACAGTTCCATGGCAAGTGTGTATGTCTGCTAGTACTGTGGTCTTCGTGGTAAATCACGATAATTAAAGCCACGCTGTTGAATAAGATTCCAGCGAAACACGTATTCGCAATGACATAATTTATTTTTTGAATATAAGCACGCTGCAAATGGTCGGTAAAACACACACGCAGTGGTGGGAAATAGCTCCTTCATAACATTTAGGATATTCGTCATCGTTTGTGTCCTTGATATGACCTTAAACAATCTCCAGTGGTGAGGCCCCAGCTTGCGAGCTTTGGGGAGTGATGAGACACCTTTTAATTGCCATTGCTCCCAGGTTCATTCTGACCCGGAGTGGCAGTAGCTCTTAGCGTACCAACTATCGGTTCAATAGAAACCGACTTGAAAACAACAAATATATTCTATTAAAAAAAATATTTCTTCAAAAACTTTGGATTCGGTATTAAATAACCTGAAAAGGGTTGATATGCCGTAAAACAAAACAACCCACCAAATAAAACCTTCATCGTTTGTATCTGAAATCGTTCCTTTCTTAAACAAAACCGGACCATTACGAATCTTAAAGAAATTCTTTAGGTAGAATAGTGAATAATTTATAACTTTTTAGGACATATCAATGTCACAAAGGAAACATATCAATTATTCCTGAACAGACATTATGGGTCATTAATTAATATTCATTATAACTAACCAAGTAGTATACGCACATTATACCTTGTAAACTTTATCAGTAACGTTTTGCACCCAGAAAATTTCGTTCGAGCTTAAGGAGACTCTAGTGCGAAATAATATATATGTTTAATTACTATTAAATATCCAACAAACAATTATATATAATAAATAATAATATCCAATACATAATAATATGACGTTTATGAATTTTTGAGAGGAGGATTAGTTAATCGTATTATTTGGATTCTTTGAACTACTGTTTTCATCTTGAGTGTGATTTTCACAACGTTTCTGTCGATGTAACATCCGACTATCTTCAGCTGTAGCTTGTCGAACTCGGAAATATTTCTGACGACCTCGAGAATTTAGACTGAATTTTGAGCAGAACCCATTATTTACTTCTCCACGTGTACCTTGTCGGACTCGGGAATATTGATGTCGAACTTGGAATTTAGACGAGATTTTGAACGGAACTGTTTATTTACTTAGCTTGCATTCTTTCTGTCAGTCAGGATTGCATAGGGATTTAAGTACTTCGCAATTAAAGGTTCAACCTTCAGAAGAATATAACCTTCACAACTGATTTTTTTTCAAATACTGTTCCCAGTGTGGACGGGTCCTTCCGAACTGATCTAGTGCGAAGTTTGTGAGCTGTAACCTATTTTTATTTCTTGATGTATATATCACTATTTTTGAACTTATTATTATTTGTTATGACATATTACTCTATATATCATGACATATTACTGTATATGTTATTGTTTATTTATTGTTCACCTGAGTAAGGTCGGAGATTATCTCGACCGTAACTTTGTGAAAAGAACACTAAAGATAAGTACACCAGTCCGATGAATCCAAATAATTCGAATATTTTTCAGTTTATTTTTTTAGCGGGTAATGAAAATATACAGATGCACTAAGCCAATGTAAGACGTTTCGAGCGAAAATGTACATCCATAATTTTTTTGCATGGAAAAACAGGAGATCACAAGATCTGCATTGATAAAATATAGTAAAACTAAACCAAAATAAAAAATAAAAAATATTGCATGTATTTTAATAAAAAGATGAAAGATATGCGAACTATATTATTTAGTGCAATACACAGCAAGTTAAATTGCCCGTAAATATTGACCGGTTTTT
The DNA here is from genome assembly GCF_053919585.1 of Euprymna scolopes. NCBI lineage: Eukaryota > Metazoa > Mollusca > Cephalopoda > Sepiida > Sepiolidae > Euprymna > Euprymna scolopes. The sequence goes on from NC_136484.1 coordinate 103,363,973, forward strand.
CACTTAAAAGATATGGAATGAGTCAAGATTCATTACTACCTTCCATGGCGACATTTGATTCGCACCTCTTTCTACTCGACTACGTTTATAACAATTGCATATGGTCGCGAAAATATAGCATCGATATTTTCTCTATAAAAATTCCAAACATAAAAAAATGCTATTTTCCTTTAAATTTATTTTTATGAACATGTATTTCTACAACGAATGACAAATGGTTATACGCAGTTTTTTGTTTTAATTTCTAATATGGCAATGCAGCCTCAATGTATTTTTTATTTGTATGAATTCTGTAGATAACAAAATTATTAAAAGTAAAGGGAAGCAAATTTATTAACACAAAATCCCACTGTCCTGAAAATTGTATAGCAAATTATTACTTTTCGACGTAAACAAAATAAAAGACAGGGTGGAACGATAATTTTGTCGTCCTAAAAAATGAATAAAAAACGGTACATCTTTATTTAAAACAATATATAACAAAAACACTAATTCAAGTACTGATTATGTAGTAGAGCGTATATCTGCTCAATGTAGCCGCCTTCAGCCTTCTATCACCGCCTTGATACAGGTCGGAACTCGGAGATATCATTTTCTACAAGCACCGGCGGGAGATCGGCGAATGCTGGGCGAGTGGCTGTTATCTGTCTGGCTTTGGTGTTGTAAGAGGTCATGTTGGGCATGTTCTCGACGTATGAGCAAATGGACTAGGCATCTGGTTCAGGTCGAGAGAGTAGGGGGCCGTTGATTGATAAGTTCAAAGTCGTAGCACTCCCTTGGTTATTTGGACTTTGACGCTGGCGCCAAGTTTTGCTGCCATACCCAGGGACTGCCACCAACGACCTGATTGCGCAAGAGGAACACCATACGCTTCAGCATATTCAGTCACACTTTGGTATCGATTTTCAAGTCGATTACGTAGATGTAAGGTAGCATGATATGAACCTCACTTGAAACCACACCAACAACGATACCCGTGATCGGAAACTTTGTTTCCTATAACACTGGGCACTCTCTGTTATCCACATATTCAACTTGAGAGCGCTGATAATGGTCCTGTTTTCATAACTTACATCAGTAAAGAGCAAGATTTGTTCAACGGCGCATTTCCGATCTCACTTTTTTAACATTGTCTCACTTTCACACATGATAGATGGCTTCTATCTCTTTTGGGATTTATACACAAGTGCCCAACTAGTAGATGGTCTGCATCAAAAATAGAAAATCGGTTTTCATTAAGCGGAAATGGAATTATGTCGTCTTTTCTAGGGCGACAATTTCACCGGGGCACCTGTAAATAATACTGTTTACTGCGTTATTATTTTAACTATAGACTAAATCTATATTCATCAGAATATGTGCAAATTTGCTGACATTTTATTTTTTTAATTTTTACTGAACTTTATATAGACATGAGTCTTACAAGAGTAAGCCGGTAACTTATTGTCAAGTGGGCGATATAATTCTACTAATCATGCATATATATTATCTTGAATATGTAACTTATTGATTTATATAAATAAAATATCACATTTAACGAGTAGCTTTTTTATGGGAATGCACGTATTTCTCTTTTAAAATAAGACAACAACTTTGAACTCTAAATTTGTGTATTCTTTTCGGTTTACAGGGTGTTACAGTGTGTATGGCCACTTAAAATCTCGGTAAAACATTATTCGTTCATCGCAGGCTGTATAAGTATAGAAATGAATTACACACTTTCGACATCTAGAAATTGATATTTAAATGCTCATGTAGTTTCACGTTTTCTTTTGTAAAAACTTGCAAAGGGTGTTACTTCTTACCTATGCACGAGTGTATGCCAGCATTCATAATTACATATATCCGTGTGTTTTTAATTATATAAAATTTCGGTTATTCTGTCTTACATGTATAAGATACTTAGTCGACTCTATATAAATGATGCAAAATAAAGGTTATATATTTATTAATATTTGACTTAATTAGGTTGCAAAATAAATTTTGAATGTTTAATTATCAATTGTTATTAATTTACAAAAAGTACAATTTTAAAATAAAATCGAAATCTATCATGTGCATTCAAATCTCGTAATGTTTTTCCTGACACTTGTAGGTTTTACAACATTACCTTTTAAGTATCGCTCTTTCCCTTTATAGCGGTTTGTGCTATTATAGTCAAACGAAATAGCACTATCTATAAAATGCAGGCCAAAGAAAATATATGGTTATATGCTTCCATGCATAAAGTCCATTATATATGCATATATGAATATTTATATATATATATATATATATATATATATATATATATATATATATATATATATACGTATGCATATATATGCACATATATGTTGGTGTATATATATATATATATATATATATATATATATATATATATATATATATATATATATATATATATATACAGGTGCCTGTTATATAATGGGTGGTATTTTAAAGAGGTACCAAATATGAGACTATGTTTTGTTGTACATGTGCGTATTAGAAAGTCTTAGGAAAGCCTTAGAGTGATAGAGACTGTCTTAAGAGTGTTCCTGTGTCTTAAAATGTTCATGTTGTAAGAGATAGCATATTGGAGACATAAACAGATATATATATAAAGAAAGAGACAATTATATATATATATATATATATATACATATATATATATATATATATATATATAATAGACAGTGTACATGTTACTACAAGAGAACCAATTCAATGAGAGGAGATTTCTGAATATCTTGATAGAAAGACCGAGAGATAGTGCGTTTGACATTTACGTTTTGCCAATTGTGCATATAATATAAACACGTTACCTTGCTAGTTGTAATGATAAACATAGAAGAGGCAGATACACAAAGATGATGGAATCCTTTATTTCATGACCGGTCCATGATTTCACGCGCGGAATTCAAAGTTTCTGTACATGGTTATTTCTAAAATCTTCTCCCCTCAAGAGGGGGTCTTGATTCTAACGCAGAATCGGTCTGAACCTCTCTGCTTCTCTCCGACTCTTCTCCCAGACTCCCAGATTCCCCGACTGCAGCTAAAAACTCTAGATATATTGAAAACTCGTCACGTCATCGCATGATTAAACATGTGCTCATAAAGCACGTTGGCTAACATGCGTCACGTTGCCAAACTTGACATGACCCCGAGTTCAGTAACCTATTTTTCAAATAACATTTTTACAAAATATGTTTACAATTTCAATTGACAATTAAACTCCTTAACAGAAACAAATGTCATTATTACATTCTTGCAGATATGCAAGTTAAACAATTGCAATTCCTTATTTCAATAAAATTTTGTATTTATTTTAATTTATGATTGGAATTTTCAATTCCAAATCTAGCTTCGCAAGTTCGAATCCTTGACTATCCTATTTCATATTTACATTTAACTAATTCCCTATTGTTTTACTTACATGAAAAGGGTACAGCCTTTAATTATGTAACATATTGTGATATACATGTATATATATAATGTATGTATAGATATAAGTGTGTGTATATGTATATATATATATATATATGATGGCGTAGATATATAGGTGTTTGTGTGTGTGTATGGATGTACATATAACCATGTGAGTTGTATCTACGCATATATATATATATATATATATATATATATATATATATATATATATATATATATATATATATATATACACATTTATATGTTTTGTTTTGTTTTAAAGTATATCAACCCATTTGGGGGATTTTAATGAAAATCCAATTATTTAGCAAATAGTATTCGTGTTGCGTCCAGTTTGTTTGTAGTTTTTCTTTTCTTTAAGTTATTCGTATCTTCAACCGTTAGTTTGTAATGTTTGCTTTGGTTGTTTTATAGTGGAGTTTATCGTATTTGTTCCCTGTTCTGTGAAACATGAATGAGTTTTGCAATGAGAGGAATAAAGGTGTTGCACTATTAACGTTTGGTACATTTTAAGTTAGGAAATCAGCCAGGAAGCGGGAAAGATATTAAGAGAAAGAGGGGCTTTGAAGAATGAAAAGGGGGAAACTTGGTTGTTGTTTTTGTTTTGGGAAAACATAATTGAGTTTTGAAAAAGGAAGTATTAAAAGTAATGCATGATTGTTAGGTGGGTTTCATCTCAGGAAGCTTGTATCTTCAAACATCCTTATTTTGTAGAACCGCATATATATATATATATATATATATATATGTGTGTGTATATATATATATGTGTATATATATATGTGTATATATGTGTGTATGTATATGTGTATATATGTGTATATATATGTCTATATATATGTGTGTATATATATGTGTAGATATATGTCTATATATATGTGTATATATGTATATATATGTGTATATATATGTGTATATATATGTATATATATACACATATATGTATGTATATATCCACATATTTTTATACATGTATGTATATATACATATATATGCATATATATATATATATATATATACACAGGTGGGTGTGTGTATTTGAGCGTGAAATATGTAATTAAACATTTTAATAAAATATATGAGTTTATTATTGTATACATACAGCCACTTATATATGTGGGTGTATATATATACATATATATATATATATATATATATATATATATATATATATATCATGTATTTCAGCATATGAATATATGCAAGCGTACCATTGTATATATTTTATTTAAAATGTGTATGTTTTTAATATCATTAAGAATACTGCGATGTATTAAAAAATGTAAATATGTTGTGTCATTTTACTTCAGATCAATACTCCTCTTATTAGGGCTAACAAGTTTAGATCAATACTCAATTATTAGGGCTAACTTAATTTTAGATCAATGCTCCTCTTATTAGGGCTTACACCCGATAAGATAATGATATTCAAATATTTCTATAAATGTTCGCTTTTACCTTTCAAACACAGAGTTTATAAAAACACATGTTTCCTCCCTTCAATCAATCATTTAAATATATTATTTTATACATTTATTGGTTGCCTTAGTTCTGTTTGATACCAGGACTAGATTTATCTTGTCTTGCGAAGTATTAAGCTTTATGTTCTCACTTGAGTTATCATCTATTATAGGAATTGCACTATTCTTTGAAAAAAACCATTGCTGATTAGTTCTACTTAGAAAATCTTGCTGGCCGCGATATGCTATTTTGAATACTCATTCAGGTTTTAGTTGTATCGAAAATTATTGTCATGTCCGGCTGTTCTGACACACTCCTCTACATATGTATTAGACATTCATCTACTCCCATATACACAGAGTTTCTTACTAATATGTTTATTTCAACTGATTTTTTCACTACGATCGTGTTTCATATACGCTCAAAAACACCTAGATATTTGTTGAATATGACTTCAGCTTAAGAAAATAGCGCAGCCTAACACATTAGGAATGTTTTAATTTAGTCTTGGAAATTTTAATAAATGATGAATGTGGCTATTTCTGCATTGTGCACAATCCTTTGCTTCTATTTAAAATTGCATTTATATGCAAATGACTGCGTTAACACATCTTAGGTAGTGATAATTTTGATTTCATGAATAGACAGTGCGTGCTACACGGTCGTATGTTAACGCCTATTCGATTAAAATTTTCACTGATTTCTTACACATTGTATCAGAAAAAATAGATGGGACTAACAATCAAGGCATAAAGCACAACGAACGCCAGTTTCCTAGGATAAAAATATACAATGAATAATGTTATTTTGTACAGAGTATGCCGGTTTTCTTGTCTTTAAAAATGTTTAACTCCTTACAAAGCTGTGATTTTATTTGTATAAAATAAATAAATAATAAATAAAAAAAGTATAAATAATGTAGAATATCTGCATGAATATAACATGCTGACTAAACATGATCATCCAATAAGAAAACCGAAATAAACATCAAGGGAATAAAGTAAAATGAGTGTTTAAAGAATATGAGAATTAGCTAGATATTTTACTAGTGAATGCAATCCCACAACCCATATATAAAGAAATTGTATTTTCTTATAAAATAAATAGAAAAAAGAATGTTTAATATGAATATCAATACACACAAAAGAAAAACGAATTCATAGGAGTATAGATGTATCTATATATATATATATATATATATATATATATATATATATATATGTATATATATATATATCCACACACATATATATGTGTATATATATGCATGTATATCCATATATATATATATATATATATATATATATATATATATATATATATATATATATATATATATATACTGCCTTGTGCGGCAAGGTTCTTTTATCCAAAGGCGAAGGGTGAGGTAATACTGACAGAGACCTCCAGAAGAGCTTAGGCCTTGTAAGCTGCGGCATACACGACCAACTGGCTTGCTGAATATGCTCTAGTGCCCAGAAATCTACGTCATGGAGCAAATGGCATGATGGATGGAGAGAGATCCGTAAGCCGTGGTGAAGGCAACCTAACTAGTAGTATTAAAATCTGATATAAAACCTGCGGCAACTGTTACCTCTAATGATTTTGACTTGCTCTTCTTCTTTATTAAATGTGGCAGGTGTTCAGGCAGTAGGATGGTCTCGGTGCAATGCCTTTCCTCACTATAAAAAAATCTTAAATGACGATTTACTAGATATGGAATGGAATACAGCCTAAAACGGCAAACAGCCACTCAAAGAGAACTGATGCGGATATGGGCGTCAATGGAAATAAAGTTCGGGTCTGGCAGTTGTTCAGGACACCACAGGACCAAGACATCAGCAGATGGGCAGGACTGTTGAAAGCTCAAAGTAGAAACCGTCCGGCATGTGATGCTAATAGCGCTCATGTCTGCCTCATTTTAGCCAAAGATTTTTTATGTAATGACAATAATCGAAAAACGGTTTGCATATATATATATATATATATATATATATATACATAAATATATATATGTATATGTGTGTATATATATGTATGTATATATATACGTATATATATGTATATATATACGTATATATATGTACATGTATATATATGTATATATATGTACATGTATATATATATGTATATATATGTACATGTATATATATATATGTATATATATGTGTATATATGTATGTATATATATACATGTGTATATATGTATGTATATATGCATGTGCATATATGTATGTATATATATGTGTATATATATGTATGTATATATGTATGTGTATATATGTGTATATATATGTATGTGTATATATGTGTATATATATGTATGTGTATATATATGTATATATATGTATGTGCATATATGTATGTATATATATGCATATATATATATATGTATATCTATGTATATATTTATGTATATATATGCATGTATATCAATATATATATATAAATGTAAATTTTGTTCGTTAAAAGTGAATAAAACCATATTTCTACGTTACCAATTTATTAGAAATTTTCAGACAACCCACCTTTAGAGTCGAGGCATGTTTTTATGTCATTAAAATCAATTTACCTCGCGAATTATTAAAATATTAAAGAAAATATAAATATTTTTCGAAGTCGTTCTGCGACATTTTCCGGTTTTATTCCTGGTAACTTCCGTTTCAACTACTACAAGGTAAGTAAAACAAAAACTTACTCATGCAGAAGGTGATCGGTCCTGAAATAATAACGTTATTATTTAAGAAGCCATTCGTAACATGAGGAAGGATGGGTGTTTTTTGCTTATTCTGTACTTTAACCTTAAAATTGAATAAAAACATATAATAACACTTTTATTAAACGTGGAAATACGATTAAAAAAATAGCGCGGATCACTCTCTGCATTAGCACACCCACACACACAAAAATAATCCCATATTTTAAAAATTTAAATTCATTTATGTACTTACCAATTTCATGTTAAGGCTTTTCAATCATGAAACATTATGTTTTAATTGTTTAGTTTTTATTTCACGGCATTGTTTACATAAAAAAGTTTGTTTTAACTTTTTCTAAACTGGTTCACTTTTACGACATGCCTCAACGTATTATAAAAACCCTAATCTCCCCATGTAAAAAAAACGCCCTTCCATAAACCTCGAAAGCCGTTCTTAATATTGGGAGGTTGAGGGTGTTCATTCCGAAAGCCGTTTTAACATGGGGAAGTTAGGGTGTTTATAATATGCTGGGGCGAGTTGTAAAATTAACGAAGTTGCTATCTATTATTTATTGCAAAAAATTGCTTGAAATTTATTTATTTGACAAAAAAAAATTACATTTTGGTACTCATGGGCGTTGAGTTCCATGGCGACCAGCAGAAAAAATAATAGTCGCCCCCTTAGTCCCCCACCCCACCCCGCACGTAACATATTTTATTTACTGACGTTGCCATAACTAAACGATTATTTGTCACATTTACAAACATTTATTTATAGATTTATTTTGAAAAAAATGTTTTACTTTTTATGAATATTAAAAGCAAAATCGGTACTCATGCAGAGAGTGATCCATGCTGAAATAATAACGTTATTATTTAAAAAGACATTCTTAACATGAGGAGGGGAGGGTGTTTTGTACATATTCTGTACTTTAAACTTGCAAGTGAAGAAAAAAAACACGATTTAAAAAATAGGGCGGACAACTCTCTGCATTAGCACCAAAAAATGTTACTAAACATTTATTAATAATTTCTCCCTTTTACAAACATTTGATTTTACCTTTCTTTTTAAATGACGACTTTTATCGACTTTTTGTTTTAAATATCCCCCAAATGGTGTTTATTCCGAAATCCGTTGTTAACATGGAGAGGTTGAGGGTGTTTATTCTGAAAGCCGTTCTTAGCATTTGTGTGGTGGACCTAATGTAAAAAAAATAAATTAATTAATTAATTAAGATAAAACTAAATAATTTACTGATAACTTCTCACTTTTAGAAATATTTTTTAATTCACATGCGCGGATTAACAAATTGTTGAATAGTGCGAAAACAAAACGTTTTTGTAAAAAACCCCGGGATAATTTTTTGGGTAAATATTTATATTTAGGTCCACCTCCACAATTTTCTATTTTAAATGACGACTTTTATTGATAAATAAATTTACTTCTCCGCAACTTTTATTGATAAATAAATCTACTTCTCTGCCACGGGCACTGAACCCCTCCTTTTTTTTTGTAATAGTCCTTTAGGGTGGGTATGCTGACAACAAATATCAGTCAAAATTTTGCAAATAACCCCCCTCCAAAAGTGGTGTTTATTCCGGAAGCTGTTCTTAACATGAGGATTTTGGGGGGTGATTATAAAGTGGACCTAATCTAAAAAAAAAAAAAAACAAGTTTTTGTTATGCGCACATAAGCAACTACTTTTTTTATTAACTTTTTTTTTACTTTTTTATTTAAAAATTAGTAAATTTCAATGAATAGAATAATAAATCATTTATCATTTATATGTGTTTTTGGTTTTGTGTTAAATGAAACTTTTTTTTCATTACAGCAATACTGAACCAATTTAAATCTTCCGGCATGCGTTTAAGGGTTACGAAATTATCAATAAATCGTTTAGTTACTAAGCCAACGTCAGTAAATAAAAAAATGTTACGTGCCATGCATTAGGGAGATCTAAGGGAGTGACTATTAAATAATTATGTTGGTCGCCCCCCAAAAAAGTATTTTCATGTTAAATTCAAATTTTACAATATGTTTTCCTTTATTAATTTGTTAAGTGAAAGTACAGATAACCCGGTCGGTTTCTAATGTGAGGAAAATCTACCCCCCAAAGAGGTACTCTGGATAATAACAAAACATTAAAATTGCCTCAGTCTCGAAAGATTTCCTCTCTACTGAACGAGGAAACAAACGGTGAAGTGTAGTTTACCTTCTGTTTCTCTCCCCCTCTCTATTTCTCTCTTAATATCTCTCTATCCATCTCTCCCTTTCCCTCTCTCAATCTATCTTTCTCTCTACATCACCCTCTCCATCTCTCTTTGAGCCCCTTTCTCGCTCTAACTCCCTCTACTTCTCTCGTTTTCTCTGTCTTATCCCTCTCTGTTTCTAACTCTCCCCCTCTCTCTGTTTGTCTAACAATCCCTTTATCACTCTATCTCCTTCTCTTTCTCTATTTTCCTCTCGCTTTCTCTTTTCTATCCATATACCTTCCTCTCTATCTGTCAAACTCTAGTCTCTCATCATATTTTAGTCTCCTAAATTAATTACAGTGAATTGTCAAAACATAGATAAATCCTGTTTTAGTCACCTAATTTACTGACTGTGAGAATAGAAGTTATTTGGAAATTACTGCTACCTTGAACAGCACCAGAAGTAACTGGTAAAACCTTTCTAATTAAATTGATTTGGGCAGCCATTTGGTAACAAAATGACATAGTCTTAGCCCTTGCTGCATGAGAAATGGCTGCGGCCTTGCTGCCAAGTAGAAGAATTGTTTATTCTACTTTAAAACATTCAATTTTTCAAAAATCTCATGTTCGACATCTCCAAAACATCCAATATGGGGAAAATATTGCAAGATATGCAAACTTATTGTTTAGGATGAATGCACAATGGTACGCAAAAAATCACTTGAGGCTCTTGGCCGATCTTTGCAAGATTTGCGTGGCAATGTCAGACCATTTGGGAATGCAGAATTTGTGCTTGCAGGAGATTTCAGACAAATGTTACCTGTTATTCTTCAATCAACACCAGCAGATTAAATAAATACTTGCCTCAAATACCCTATTTTTGGTTCCATGTGAAGACATTAAACTGAACTCAAAATACGTATGTCAAGTTGCAGACTGTTCGATCCGCACAAAAACGTTTGCATCACTTGTGGGAAATTGGGTACGAAAAAGTGCCAGCTGATCTGAGATAAGGGGAAAATTCTTTGATTTTCACTTCTGTAATTTCTATTATTTTATTTCATCAAAAGAATAGTTAGTTTAAAAGGTTTTTGGCATATATTCAACTTATAAGAATTCCATTTGACTGAGTGAATGAGCTATTCTTGCAGGTCAATACAAAGACGCCCATGAACTTAACGCTATTGTTCAATGTAAAATTCAAAGTGAGGTAGTAAAATACAAATCCATCGACACTGTTGTAAAAGCAGATAAAGTGGTTAATTATCCAACAGCTATATTTGCCAGGGATGCCACCGCATGTATTGCAACTGAAATTTGGTGTACTAATTATCATGTTGTGAAATATAAACTAATCCAAGCTTTGCAATGGCACATAGCTTGCAGTAAAAAAAAATAACAAACAATATCATAGAAACAACAATCTTAACAGG
>NC_136484.1:103377690-103385190 GCF_053919585.1 Euprymna scolopes
ATTGAAAATTTCTATCAATTGCACTTCATTAAAAAAGATAGCGAAAACGGTTATAGTTCAAGCAAATACGGACCTGAGTCCATACCAAGCATTAAACGAAACAGAAAACCATAGAAAAGCAATCCATTTAATAATAATATCCTAGTTTCTACACTTCTCGTTGTCATAAAAATGTTATATATTATTTTAGAAACACTTTAATTATGGAAATGTGATAAATAAAAATGTGTTTTATTTTTTATATTTCGTGTGCAGAGTGCGAAACCATGCAGAAGAGTTTTGTCCTAAGACAATTGGTGTTGATTTGACACTTTTTCTGTGATCATAAAACAATAAAAACACTAAACTTTTATTATTACATATCATTACATCTTTTTTGGTTTAACAAACAAAAAATATTACTTTTATTTTTGCATTCGTTTAAACAATTTTTAAAATTGTTTCAATATAAACAAAAAAATCTATTTTTTTAAACATTTCTTTAAGTTTTTAGTGTTAAAAATTGTGTTATTATGGCACAATCAAAATAAAAAAATATTTATTTTTTTAACATTTTTATAAGCAGAGTTTTTGATAGTATATATATTACCACTAGAACTGTTGAAAATAAGAAAATATCTCGATAGGATACTTATATAGTTTTACGTTTTATTTCATGTCTGAATGTATTTGATTTGTATTTGCCTCAAGTGTATCCTTCTCTCTCTTGAAGTTGGGAGGGCAGTTATTCGAAATTCTCAATATTTTGAGGTTTCTAATTTCTGTGTAGTTATAAAGTTTGTCTGTTTTTCCCAATCTAGAAAACGCAACATATTTTGCCCATGTGAGAGGCAATCATTGTATTTATATAAACCACAAAATTAGCATGATTTTCACTTACATTTGTACAGTAATGCAGTAGTAATATATTTTTACACTCCGACACGTAAAAAAAAAATCAGTTTACTAAAAATATAACTGATTCAATACATAATTAATAATTTAATTGACCGGGATAGATCTAATCAATAGTTTCAAATCATTGTATCATCATTTATCCAATCCATAATCAAATATTACATATTTCGGTAAAAGATTAAATGTAGGTAGGTTATTTAAAACTACCACAGAAATACCTTTTCTTAAGCGTAACATTGTTATAGCAATTCTACGCTTTCAACTGACACCGGTCTTGGAATACTCCGATGGCGTACGGTTCTGTTGCACACTTTGGGGGGAATGTTAAAACGTATTTTTTTTTTGTTTTTAGTGTTGTAAACGTCTATGCATTAAATAAAATATTTAGAAACAATAATCTTTTGTGTAAAAGAAAAAAAAAACTTAGTTGCGTCTTTCGTACAATCTCGCGAATGTTTGGCTAATAAAAATCACACTTATTCAGCAATTTTCGTCGCATTGTTTGTTTTTATTATTATTATTATTATTATTATTATTATTATTATTATTATTATTATTATTAATATATATTATTGGTTTGAATAGAGGTTAGACTGGAGCACACCTCTTGCCAATTAACTATCAAGTAGGCAATGTCCCTATTTATTATATATCCTAAACTAGATCAAATAATTTGCAAGTAATAATAATAATAATAATAATAAGATTAATAATAATAATAATGTCGGTTAATGTGGTGCTTAACCTCGGAAATAAATAAAAACAATAATGAAAGAGGGTGCCGACAGAACCAAAATTAGAAAAAAATCATTGAAAATAAAAATTAATCGTTAGAGAAAGAACACTTATTCAAAATTATTATATTATTGTTTTTTTTTTATTTGCGAAACAGAACACATTTAAACAATATAGAAACTGTTAATCTTGATATCCTTTATTTTTTACAGAGCAAAATCATAAACATCTTTGCTATCAAATTCCTTTTATGAAAATCTAAGTCAAAATTAAACCATCTTAATAAATTTATACAACTATTTCTTCTTAATTTAGTCATTTTCATTTAATTTGCTTTCTTTAATTAAACATATATTTAAGTTTCTATATATCTAACATATATTTAAGTTTCTATAAATATCTAAACTTTAAATAATTATTAGACATGTTATGATTTGAGTACATGAAAAAATGTTTTATTTCTAGATTAGGAAATAATTAAGTATATTATTATCTCCTACAATTTATAACGTCTTTCTTGCGGGAGGAATGCATAAAAGAGATACATATGCTTTAAATTGTATTTGCATAGATTGTTATTGAATATTACAAAAAGGCTACCGCACTTCTACATGATCATAATATTTTGAGATTAGGATAAGGTCAGAACAGTTATACAAATTGATGCAATTGCGTCATCATATCTGCCCCGTGCCTGAACATCAAGAGTTTCGTGATTTAGTTGAGGCTTTACTGTCGTTATAAAAACATCCGTTGCCCAATGATACCGTTTATAAACGTTTGTTTTCTTAGCGAATTTCATTTTGTCGCTTATTGTTATGCAGTACTGTATGAAAAGGTGCGTATATCAATTTTTATTCATATACTGAATTTTGCAACTCAGTGTTATATTATTAATGTTTTTTCAAATATATTTAAGAAGGATTAGAACCATCTTGGGTTTATTTTACTATAGTTTTCTGTATTTATTTGATAATATTTTTTTTCATTTTAAATTTGTAATTTATAGGCTGAACTGGTTATACGCTTTAATTGAGATAACATATATAACTCTTTACTGTTTGTTACTTAAAATCAGTCATTTCCATAGCCAGTTGTTGGTATCAAGGGCCCATGTAATGTAGATCTTGACAGGGTTTTTCACATTGACAATTAAACTTGTCGTAGCAGGTTTCGTGCATGTTTCTTAATTTTAAGTAGGCTGTAAATGTCTTCCTACCACGAAATTAAGCAAGGAATTTGGAGATGTTGCATTTAGATAGACACTGTGTTTAGCATTCTTTGTCTCCCAGGTGGTCCTGGTAAAGTTCTTCTTGCAACAACCGGGAGTCGCAAACTAAAATGGTTCGCCATATACCACAAGAAGGGAGAAACTTGGCAAGACAGTGCCCGAAATGCACTCGGAGGAGGAAGAAAGAGAAAAAAGACAGAAGAGTTTGGCACTCAACACCATAGAATAAACAGGATTTAAGCTGATTGAGGCGGTCTAACTTGCAGGTCAAGAACGACTGGAAGGAACTGCTTGCCAGGCCATCTGTAGTGGTCCAACAGCAACCGCTAGGCGTCAGGTGCGGACGAAGATCAAGAAGGTGTCTCTCCGGGTATCTGTTCTGCTTCTATGTTCCTCGTGAAACGAGTCGCAGAAAAAGAAGTTTCGTTCTTATAATTTGTAGTTTAATTGGCCCACCTAATAACTGTGCTTTTCCTCAGCTAAATTTCAATTCGACATTCTATTCATTTAGTAAATTTAAATCAATGCACATTGGAATATGTTTTTATGTTTTACTAAAACTTTAATTCGTAATTGACCGTTTCCCATTAGTAGTCCGAACAAATAATGTTATTTTCCGTCGCATTACAAAAATGAATTTCTTTCTTCATAGCAGCTTATATAATCATTCAACGTTTATTCAAGTGTTTATTCAACAATAATTTCATTCTCGCTGATCTTAATGATAATGTGATGTTTTATGTTTTAGTGTAGTGAGTAGTTTAAGCGTGGACTATTATGTTTTACTAAGGTTCATCTCTTATATCTAACCTCTTAATTTTAATAATCGCGTAACACATGCAAAGGAGATCATAAAATTACAGCAAATAATGTATTCTAAAAATGCAGGTGCATTGTAATCTGAACAAGTAGCTGAGTTGTAGAGTACTTGAATACAGACAGCATAATGAATTGTTCAATGCCGAGTGTACCTCACTTTTTTATTAGATTTTATTCATATTCTTGAGTTCAATTTACAATAAAAGGATATGTGCCATTTATAATCTCCGCAAACAATTTCTTCGTTTGCATGGTTTAAATTTAAACATAAATCAGAAGTGACATATCCAGGGCATTCAGCATCAATCCTAAATATTGGCTGACGTGATATTGTAAACAAACACAGACGAAAACTGATGAACCACATAATATTTTTTTTTCATTCTGTGGAATTAGTTTACCGGGAAATTTATTCCTCGTAATATTAGGTTAGTGCAAACATTACGTTTTTGGACACACATATATATCTTAAAAATGCCATTATTTTTGCACCCAACCTATACATAATACACAATAGAGGACCGATTATATAATTACACATACGCAATCTGTATAAATTAAACTACAACGTTTAAGCGCCTTGTACGACCAAGCAACGCCGCTGTGACAGTTAGTACACTCACACGCACACACACACACACACATATATATATATACACACACATTTATTTATTTTATAGTACAGAAGTTCAAAAAAAAATTCTCTACTAGTAAATGAATAAATATTAAGCTCATATATCGAAAAAGCTTTTCTTTGTAATCGAGCACTTTGTTGGAATTCTTTCTCCAAAAAACAGTAAACAAATATATATATATATATATATATATATATATATATATATATATATATATATATATACACTAGGATTCATCTTGTAATGATTAATTTTATTGCAATCTAACAAAGGTTTCATGAAGTAATGTTTTTTTAACTGCAACATAAACGTAGATGCACAGTTTTCACTAGCCTGTTCATGTACTGACTTATTTGCTCATGTCAAAGAGTATTAACAAACAACATATCGCGCAGCTGCTTAGCACGGTTGAACGAGAAAATGATAAATGACGAGATGAATAAAAAATAAGTCGGTTGTTTAACGTAAACGGATAAACTCTAACGAAGTTATGATGTGTTAAGTCCTGCATTAGAGCGCCATTCGAATTGTAAAATAATTAGGTTTGAAGAAGAACGCATCTGAGAACATGTATTGTTTTAAATGAGTACAGGATCGATGTATATATATGCAGGTTTATTACACGTGCTTGCGTAGGTTTCTACCAAGTGGCTATTTTTAAAGGTTCCAAGCACACTTTTATAATACTGGTAAAATATTTACTTATAAAGTTTAGCGTATATACAGTACGAATACGCTACATATAAATTTTCCTAAATGTAATAAAATAAACAACAACATAATCACAGACATCTACCACAAACACACAGATACTCAACAATAACTCCACTTCAAAAGCCACCATCCTAAAAACTGTCTAAAAGCAATACCTTACTCCCTATAACGTAGTCTGCACCATACTAACAGACAGACACCTCCGTTCATCTAGACTGAATGAACTACAAATAACACTGCGGAAAAGAGGATATCCACTTCCACTAATACAAGAAACGTATTGTATTGGCTGAAAAAATTCCAATAGACCAACTAAGAATCCCAAAAGAACACAACAAAGAACAAATTTTAGCATACGTCTCTACACCCAACACAAACAACCCAGAACTATTCACACGGATAACAAAAAACCTTATGCTCCTCAATCAGAACGACAAACTAAACAACATACTTAAAACAACTAAAATAATAAAAAAGCAAACGCCAACACAAAAACTTAAAACACATCCTAACTTCCTCATAACTCGTCTCACCTACTACAAAAGGGGTTACAAAATGCAACAAACTACTATGTGGAGCATGTGACATAATAATAGAAGGTAACACATACACATTCAAAAACCCAACACAAACATTCACAATAAAAAAGGATCTAAATTGCACCTATAGAAATGTAGTATATGCACTAAGATGCACAACATGCAACAAATCCTACATAGGCGCCACCAAAAATTTCAGCAATAGAGTGGCATTACATAAGAGCAACAGCAAAATTGCAGATAGCATACACCTCTATGTTTCAAAACACGTACACACATGCAGTGGAAACAGCTTAAAAATAATGCCAATCTTCCAAACAGACAATTATTTTTATTTACTTACAGAGGTAAAAAACTTCATCACCAGATGTACTCCTGAACTGAACAGAGCCTAATATCATCACACAAAAATATGAAATGCAAGGTACACTCGCATGCACATCCATACACATACATATATACACACCCACACATAAATCAGAACCGACACATTAAAACACACATACGTGCGCGAATACAACCACACACAGACATAACACCCCTATCTCTGATACAACATACTGAACAACCTTACTTAACCTCGAAACCAACAACACTAGGAAACACCAAGAACAAGAGTATAATATATGCTCCAATACCTCGCTCCCTCCTCAGTAATTCGAGGAGAACCCCCTCATGATGGAAACGATTATCATCCCTTCTATCATCCCCCTGTCATACCTATACCCCATCCAATGTCCCCCTCTGGGGAACAAAATCGTCCCCACACAAGGAACCGATCCTGGGTCTGGCCATACCCACATGGGGAGACAAATAAATAGAAACATAAAAATCCCCTATTTTAAATACACCACTCTTTCTAAACAAACATAACATAAGGAATACCCGAAAAGACTAAAACGAAAAATCACAAAACTAATATCAAAGAATCCAAAAAATAAATATCAAAATAGAATGAAAACACCACTACCCTTATGTCAGAAGAGTTGGTCCCCCCTCCTCACACATACACATTAGTAACGACCTCCGATCACAGTCAGCTTCCTAAGGAAGAAAATAACCTCATAATAATATAAAACAGTATACACATCATCAAACCAATAAAAGCAAACACACACACACGCACACACACACACACACACACACACACACCCTACCCCACCCTAAAGGAAAAAAAAAACATTAGCAGAAAGAGTGAGTTACTACGGCCAGGTCAGCAGCCTGGACAATCCCAATAAAAGAGTAATAAAAATTGAACATGCCAATGAATAATAATCACTTACAAGCCTCCACCCCTTAGAAACACTTCAAATGAACTACGAAAATTACCATTTTTGCATCTCCAACACATTTGAAAATAATTTCTGACGCAGTCGCTTCACAGAACGTCTGAAACACGCGTAAAAACGATTTCAGTGACTTAAAAACCTTATTACAATGATCCGAACATAATTCTCAATGAAAAGCAAGACACGGAATAATAAAATAATGTTACAAAATACACTGTTGGTGACTACTTCCTTATTTAAATATATATTTATATATATATATATATATATATATATAAACACATACCCCATATATATATATATATATATATATATATATATATATATATATATATATATATATATATATATATATACATGAAAAATTAATACATTTGTGAGGATGCTTGGGAGGAAAAACAGACACCTCGTCGTCTACCTATGATGGAGAAATCTTATCATTTTCTCATTACGAAAATAAAATTTGCAACGATAAAAAGTTATAAAGTATATATATATATATATATATATATATATATATATATATATATATATATATATATATATATATACCTATTTTTAACACAATGCTTACAACTTTATGATTGGGGTTACTTTTTCAACCAATATAAATTCTGACTCTTATACTGGTTTGTACGAAT